>NC_031775.1:15609735-15971271 GCF_001522545.3 Parus major
GCGCCTCCGGGGACAGCGCGGAGCCTGGGGAGGGAGCGCAACCCGGCCTGGTTTCATCGGCGCTGCCGGACAACGCGGTTTGGTGAAGGCAGCAGGGCACCTCTGCCTGCGATTTTTTCCATAAGAAGTACAAGAAGGAAAAGAGTCTCGTAAAGTTCCAGTTTAAAGGAACCATTCTCAATTTTTAAACTGGCGAGAGCTATATATTGGCTATAGCTAACACAGGTTTGTTAAGGACGTTTTTATGTGAAGGGCACCGATTCTCAAAACAAAGGTATGCGGAGATTGTGTCCCAGTGTGGGGCTGTAAAACTTACAGGCCATTTATTTAATTTTCTTTGAAAGCAAGGAACTCATCGTACCGTTTTACATTATATTATGTACATTATACTACCACTTGAAAATCAGAACTATCTGTTCTACTTTGTTCTACGTGTTCTACTTTGTTACCTGAGCAAACACTTGTCACCTTATTGCAATAATTATCTTGTGAGCATAATGCAAGAGTATTGATGTCTAGATAGTAATAACAGTGGAGAAAGTCTATTAGAAAATTCTGTATTCAACAAATACATAAAAAAAGCCAGCGAAGTTACCCACTGGTGAGTTACGTATTTTCAAACAGTTTTTATGTTGTTATTTGGATTTTTAAAACAAATTGGGTCAGGTATAGTGTGTTATATATATTTATTCACTTAATTCCTGGCTTTACATTTATTATCTATTCTGAATCTTTCCATGGCTTACAGGTTCTGATTATTAGAACAGAGAAGAAAACACATCCACCACAGTAAAGCACCTTAATCCTTTTAGCAGAATACCATCTAAATAATTTATTGTTTAGGAGACACGAGACATGGTCAGTCTGAACTAATTTAGGTAATTAGTCTGTAATATTGATCATTCGATATTGAAATACAGTACATATTGGATAAAATCCAGGTCCTGTGGAAAATTTAACATTCCTTTTGCCTCCAGCGTGGCCTGGATTTCATTCACTGCATATAGTGTCCAAAAAAATGCCATAAGACAATATTTTGCAAAAATTGAAATTTGAGTAGTGAATCTTTTCCAATGTTTTGTGTGATCTGTGTATTTTCCAGTGCTTTCATATATTTAGAGCCTGACTATTGGCTCAAAGTACATTCAATTAATAATATTCTAGTGTACACTACAACTTGTGTCAGTTACTTCATAAGTTGTGCAATGGGTTTTCAGCTCTACAATAGTGACAATGAATTATCCTTCAAACACACAGGCAGCACCAACCTTTTCATGGAAGCTTTTTCCAGTTTCTCTCTGCTTTTCCGTTTGTTTTAAAGAGTGCAGGAAAGTTGCTATCACATTATTCCAGGGGAAAATTCATATAACTGTTCCTTTACAATGTGTTTGCACTTCCAAAATTACAGCAATAAAAGATATCCTATACTGAAAAGGAAGTGTTACATTTTACAGAATGGAAAATTTGGAGAAATTACCATATCCTTGATTTTCCAAAAAGGCATGTCTTCAGGCATGTATCAGTGGGCCAACTTAGCATAACAGGGATCAATAACAAGCTCTAGCAATTTGTTGCATTAAGAATTTTACTCTTGAGATTCAGCTCCTCACCTGTAATTTAAGGACTTCTTGTTTCATCAGGATACTGGACAATTATTTAATAACAGTAAGATTTTTGAACACTGTCAAAGCTACATGTTAGATACAACACTGAGAGATGCTCTCTACAAAATAATTAGTCTCATATTCTCCAGGATGACATTTGCTTCTCTGAAACTGTAGGCAAGAAATTATGAATATCGAAAAAGCTATAGGACTGCTCTTTTCATAAAATGTATTTATGCAATTAACAGTTCAGAAATTGCATCCCTGCTACCAAGCATTAGAGGATGAGAAAAATTTGAATATGAAGAAATAATTGTGTCTAGATATACGTAATAAAGTTACTGCAAGCAGACCTACTTGGGAAGAAGCTCATTTCCTTGGTGACAAATTGGAAAGCTGCTGTTAGGATTGTTAGCCAGGACATCTCTCCCTGCTTGTACACAGAATGGAAGTGACTCCTCTCAAAAAAAGTCACCTCCCTTTCTTCAAATTTGTTCCCAAGGTGGGAGAACTCTGCAGACAGCCAGAATTCCACTTTCTCTGGGGGACTCCCACATCTGAGTTTTGCAGAAGTGAATTTTGAGCTGCCTGGCAACCTCAGCATTGTACAGATGAAAAAAGTATTTTTTTGCTGGACTTAACTCACAGGTCATGGTTTCTTTTTAAAATTCTCAGCCAAGCAGAGAGTGCCTTAAGAACGCTTCAGTTTTCTCCCTCATTGTACATCAGTGTCTACCCTGTTCTCATGAGAACTCTCTGTTAGTCATCACGTTATACTCCACTGCTCCATCAGGCTTGACCATCTACAAAGACAACACACCCAGCTCAAACACAGTATTTATAAGTAGAGAAAAAAACAGCACTTCCAGAAAATATGGATGTGTCTCACAGTCTTCTACCAACCATGCATTTTGGTATTTGGGTTACAGAATTGATTTAGAGATGAACTTCAAAGTGATGCATAAATATTAAATTCCACACATTCCTGTGAGATGGTAAGTATTATTCACATTATACAGATAGGGAAACTAAATCAATATGAGTTTACTTGGGCAATTTTTCCATCAGGAAAAAGAAAAGTACAGTGGTAGCATCAGTACTCAAGAATAACCTGGCTTTTTTTTGCACTCAGTCTGAACTATGTATCATTTGCCTAAACCCTGCAGTATAATGTATAAAGGAATATTTTTTTTTTAATCATGGTATTATATAGCAATATTTTCAAATAATTTATTTAACAAATTACATAAAACACGTAAAATATGCTTTTAGTTTAAAACAAAATAGCCAAAAGGTTTTTCCTTGGGCTTTGCTCCAAAATTCACCCTTCAGCTAGGACTAAAGAAAAGCACGCACACTTGCACAAATGCAAACAGAAATTCTAAAAGAAAATTAGAAACACATGAAAGTAAGGGTTGAGAATGTTTTCTTAACTGCACTATGGTTTCAGTACAGCAGCATTTTCATTGATTTAGTAATGGATAGGCAGTTTTCTTGTGAAGAAACACACAGGCTTTATCTGCAATTAATTGCTTGCTTCCAAGAAACCAATTATCATTCTACAGAAGTACAGCCCATGGAGGCAGGGTGGCGACTGCTCTGTCAGGGCATCTCTGCTCTCTGTAAAGCACAGCCCTTCTTCAGTCATAATGGGATTCTGCCCCATGAGAACAGTTCTTACAGAAAGGCACTTTCACTTAATACAATTATTTCACTGAGACACCTATTTTGAGGCTGTTTGTGATTGCTAGATAAATAATCCTAACCAGTACAACTTCTATACTGATCCAAAATAATAAATTAAAAATAAATAAATATATAAATAAGATAAACTACTTGAATTTCTGAAATTTTAAATTATTAACTCTAGACTGGAGGTTTCTTATGAACCTGCTATTCTACAAATGTTCCAGAAGCTTTGTAACTATATTCCAAACTTAATATTACTTTGTGTGATGTGAGGTCAGTTTCGCCTGGTTATTAGAACCATCAGCAGTCATGGAGGCAATTCTGAAAGTCTAATGCACTTGCTCAAAGACTTTCTGACATTTCAATTAGGAAAAAAAAAAAAAAGATGTAGCTAGATTTTAAAAAAAATAGCAGTTAAAAAAAAGCTGAAATAATTGAGCTTTGGAAATTACATCAGCTGTTTAACTTTCAAATAATTAATAAAGTCATCCCCCAGTTAATCTTTGGAAGAGATACAAAAGGTTTCGTAGTAAACTTGAAAAAAGCTCACACACTTTTTTCAAGTATCTGTAGGAGAGAACATTTCTGCTGAGGAAAATTAATTGTAAATATGGAATAATCGTTATTTTGGCTACACAATTTTTAGTCTGAGAAATTTCATATTTCAATTAAGTAGCTCCTGATGTAGATCAAAGAAAGACTTCTATGCCTTGACTGTATTCCCATGGTTTAACTTAGCTATGTTTTTAGTATGCCATTATTTTATGATGGTTTTTAAGTTGGAGACTACATTAAAATACAGGTCCTCAAAACACTGGAATGATAACTCCTGTTTATTTCATATTACATTTCAGGGACAATGGAAGACAATGTATTAATACTAGTAATTGAATAAGGTTAATAAGTTTTAAAAAATTGAATACTATACCATAATTTTCTGCTGATTCTCCCTAAAAGACACAGAAGATGGAAAATACATAGCTATTAATTGATTAATCTATGATAATTTGGGGGTCAATAATATAAATAAATATTAGTGATTTTTAAATGGCAAGTAAGTAGCACTTTCATTCCACATCAAATTATACAGTAATGATGAAAGTGTATTGAGAAGCCTGCTTTAGTACTTTCTTCATATAGCCTTAAAGTTCCCCAAACACTCAGTAAAATCTCTAATACATTTATAATGATAAAACATGTTGTTTCTCGCATAAAAGTACATGGTCCAACCAGAATGGAGTATTGTCCTGAGCATCTCAGCAATAAAGCCTGATTTATCAAATCAGGCTTTATAAAAAAACATGTATTTGTTTTATACAAAAACATGTATCCTTTTATACAAAAACATGTATTTGTTTAATGCCATTAACTGCTGAAGTTCACCCGATTAATGGTGTTTGTTTGTCCTGACTGACATTTTCAAGGGAGCTTCACCAAAAGGTAGTTCTTCTATTGCCTTCTATTATAAAGGTAGTTATTCTATTCATTGATTGTCTTTAGTTTGAATACTAAATTACCACTGCACTCACAGATTCCCTTCATGTGCAAAGCAACGTTTCCTGACTTGCCTGTGCTCTGTCATCCCTTTAAACAAGCAGTCAAGACAATGAGTTATTCATGTAATAAATTATGAAATCTGTATTGTCTTTAATGCTCATGTCTAAACAACAACCAGTCTACAGGTTAATTTAATATTAACCCCATTCAGTTTCTTTACTGGCAACCTGCCATAGTACACATTTGACCAAATTCAAGAACCAGAAAGTATGGGTGTCAACACAGTGGGAATCATACTAGAAAACATGTAATTACCCAGTATGTTAGTATTTTTCTCTTCTTAGTGTTAAGGTACTTCATGTTGGGTGATTCCAAATACCCTCTACATAAAAAGTGTAACTCAAAATCTTGTAGTATTTTCACTGTGTAATATAATTCACTTCAGTTTTAATGTAGCATTATATTAACAGAATAA
The DNA here is from genome assembly GCF_001522545.3 of Parus major. Lineage (NCBI taxonomy): Eukaryota > Metazoa > Chordata > Aves > Passeriformes > Paridae > Parus > Parus major. Next base: position 15,615,001 of record NC_031775.1, read on the forward strand.
TTGAAAAGAAAAATAAAGCGAGTAAAATCTTTTAGCATTGTAACAGCACCCCTGTTTTAGCCTGGTAAGCACATCAATGTTTTTCTGAAATCTATAATAGGTAAGTAAATAATAATCTAGTGTTTTCTACAAAGGCTGACTGATTAGGTGTTGAAAATATGAGAGCATGGGAATGCTTGTGGTTAATGGTTCTTCAGAAATGAGCATTTATGACCAGAACTTTCCACAGAAGAAGCCAGACAATCAGACTGCAAAAAGGGTAATCACTATTTTGTTCTTTGCTCATGAAATTAAAAAAAGGATATTAAATTTGCAGTATCTATTACAGTCTTCTCCCCAAAAAAGAAAAATATTAAATTTACTGTAAATTGAAAGTTCTAGTACTAAATATTTAAAGGAAAAAAAATTGCCTTGTTCCATTGTCACATCAGTGCACATAGTTTCACAGCTAGTACTGAACAACACAATTTTATGTAACCTTAAATACAACAGAGCTTTAGTAAAATGTTTTTTCTTTTATAATAAAACCAAAATAAACTTCTGCTTCTGTTTTATATGCCAGTTGAGATTCTTTGCAGTAATTCCTTCCACATCTGCTCTGCAGCTTTCAGGTTTATAAAAGCAGCATCTCCCAATTTCCTTTCATCAAGATATCCATATGCTGTGTTTTATAGACATGTTGGTACAGTTCAACACGGAGTCACTAATTACAACTTGGAGTCATATATATTCTAGGGCTAAGAAAATAAATACATGTGGTTATGAGCATTTAATACTGAAAATCCCAGACAATCTAGTCAAAAATTCTTCAAAGCGTGATAACATACCAATAAAAGTACACCTGAAATTATCATGAAAGTCATAAAAGCAAAATTGCTACTTAAAGGAAAAAATTAAATAATAAAACTGCACATAAGCATCACCAAATTCTAAACTAATGACCTAAAATCATGTGCAGAAACGTTACCAAGAAGATCATGACAGAAAAACTGCTGCTAAAGAATCAAATGGACCTGGTATGGAAACATGTTCATAAATTTGTTTTGTCCAAAACAAATTTCTAGGATTTCTGAAGACAGTTCAGTGTTGGTATCTCCTGGTTTCAAGTTTCTCAGTTGCCAGTGTATTGTAAATGTGATTGGCTTTCCAGTGAACAGATCATTGATGGCAGCATTTGAGGGGACAGAAAGCACAAGATGACCTCAAACCACATTAATCTTCACCATATGCAGGATTAGAGTTTTGCAGTGTCCTGATGGATCTGTGGGGCTGTATTCCCTTTTCTGATCCACCCTTACTGCACACCCAGTATTCCTGTCCCCCTGAGAGTACAACCATAATAGCTCCCATTGATTCCACCTGAGAGATGAGTGTGTAAGCACAACTGAAGGTAGCTGCTGCTCTTTACAGCAAATTGTATGTTGTATGCATGGTAATAATCTATATAAAAATATAGAGGCCTAAACATACCCATTAAGCTCCAGAGAAAGAAATCTAGGCTGCAATTTTTAAAAGTGCAGTGTAACCCTTTGTGCTTCTGTCTAGAAGTTCCTAATGCTTTAAAAATGCTCAAATGGGAGAAATGAAATGTCAGGAATGCTTTTTCATTAATTACCCACCTGGAACATATTTCCAAATGTGCATATGAAAGAGGAAATCTGTCTTGTCACAAAAAAAAAATCTGTAAAGACTGCAAAAATGCTTTCAGTCCTGAAATTAAGTTCTAAATATCTAAGGAGACAAAAGGCAAATTAGAAAAACATGCTACAAAAATATCTGTGGGCATCAGAGAATTTGGAAAGAACAGAATCCTCCAGAAAATTTAAAAGAGCAGAATCAAGCTGGAAAATACATTTTTCTTGAGGAAAACAATATTTAAGTTTCTTGATCAAAACTGACATCTAGAGTGCTACAGGCTAAAATAGAGTCCATCACCTTAAGCCCAAGGTTTCCAGGTTTAAAAAAAGGCATAGTAAAGAAATAGAAATGTGGTTATAACTCTAGTTTTCCTATTTTTTTCCATGCTAATAATGGGATACGGGCTGTAATCTGAAGCAAGCAACATGCTGTCAAGGGTATTCTTATATAATCAGCAGAGAACAAACTGTTCCTTCCCTTCCTTAAATCTGTACCCAATCACACAGACAGGCTTCAGTGGGACAGCTTTGCTACAGAGAACTTGACAGTGAAAGAACAAAGATTTTCCCCCAGACTTTTCCTTTCCTTTTTCTCCCTCTTTCCTCCCCCTCCTAAGAAAATAAGAGATACAAGAGACCATTCTGTAAAGCTGTGTCAAGATGATTTATGATAGACATTGAAATTAAAATCTACAAGTCTTCTTGATGCAAAAAATATGGTTAATCTGTAAATCTTATAGCTTGTCTTAATTCATGTATATGTGTGTATTTCACACTTTCCTTCCTTCCTTGAAAAAACAACACACAGCTATGCTGATAACATCAGAAATTGAAATTAGCCACCTTTTTTTGCAAATTAAGTAACAAACTGCAAAGGAAATACAGCTACATGGTTCTGGCAGGTAAAGCAGAAAAGGGAGATAAATCACATAAGCAAATGAGTCTTCTGGGGAAGAAAAGGCTGTCTTGCAACTTGCAGCTCTCCCATGAGAGATTTCAGATTGTAGTATTTTGTTATCACTCTCCATTTTTAATAATGAAAAAAATGCTTTGTCATACAGCAAGAATAAAGAACATCACCTAAGTGTTCTCATATGGACTCCCTACACACATTACTACAAATAGCAGAACATAGGGTCTGATTCACAGAATATAAAGATGATGTTTATTGAAGAAATTCAACACACATCTTTTACAAAGCATGGATTGACATGAAATAATTCTGGCAAAGTGAAAAAAAACCAATAGAATCAGGTTTACTTTTTAAAAGCAAACAGCTTTTTCCTTCACTTCCTGATCAAAACTCAATAATGACTGAACCATTTTTATGGTACTATAAAGGAATATTTGTTTTATGTAATAAAGTAGTAATTGGAAAACAAGAAAGTAAATAATATCTGATTCACAGTGCACTGTATTTTTATAAAATAAAATGGATTTGCCACGTAGCCTTTCCAAATAATATTAAAAAGGTTTTTCTCTTCTCTAACATTACTCAGCTTCTGAAAAACTGTCCAGTACTTGCTATGAAGTAGAACAACACCTAACAGTGCCAGTTAACACCAGCAAAAAATACTCCAGCCAACCTTCCGATGGAAAACATGTTGACAAGTATTCTTTTCTAGCTCTCTGTAGTACTTAGCCATGACACCTACTCCCTTTCTAGTATTTCTCTCCCTTAATTTAAGTTGGTACAACCTTTCCCAGTCTACCAGGCTTTGTGCACAGTATGGTGCACCTATGCTCAAAAGCTTGTACAGCTTCCTTATTTAATCATCTGCTCTGCCTGAAGAGGCTCTTGCAGAACACCTGCTCCTGTCCATAGCCCAGAGCAGCAGTTTCTGGGAAACCCTGGCATTGGAAATATTTGGTAGTAGCGCCTGGGGATGAGGTACTAGATGATGTGTAAGGCCTCCCTGCCTCAGCACCTGCACCAACAACCTGCTCAAGTACTATGCAGGGGTCTCACCCCAGTTCCAAAATAAAAATTAAGAGTGGAACAGAAATATTTTTAAGTCCCCCAGCCAAACAGGAGAAAGAGAGCAACAAGGTCAACTGCTCAGACAGCATATGTGCTCTGTTTCTGTGGAACATTAGAACAAGTAGCCTAAATTCATCTTAGCCCACCACAACTTGCCACAAAGAATTTGTACAGTAAAGATGTTATCCCTCCCTTTTAAATTTATTTATTTAATAGTAAAAATGTTTAGGACATATGCTACATACCTAGACTGCATCATACCCAGTACCATCATTATTGGTAAAATGTCCAATCTCATTAAAAGATCCCTACCAGCTCACTGATGTTCACATCAAGGTAGCAGACCCTCTCTCCTTGCTCCCTAGAATTGCAGAGAGAGACTTGCTGAAGTCCTCCAGCACCACCTAGAATCTTTTGCTCTGGGGAGGTGCAAGATACAGTTTAAAACATCAGAGAAAAGAGTTTAAGAATTTTAGAAATTATTCAATACTGCTAAGCAGTATTCTGTGTAGTCAATACAATGCTTCAATTGCATTTGGAATCCTGCTTAATATTTGCACTGAGTACATCATTGTACTGAAACTTCTAACGCCTAGATCTGTGGATTTGGATTTTTAAAACGATTTAATCTTACGCCCTAAAACAAATTAAGAAAGACAGCCCCACCTGCTGACAGAGCAGTCACACTACAGAGGGAAAATGAACTTAACTCGCTGGCTAGAAAAACATGAGTTTTCTTTCCACCTCTTTCATACAGACCCCAAAAACACTTCATTCCAGCATTGCAAGTATGCTCAGATCTCTTTTTCCCTTTGCTCAGCATATAAACTCAGCTGGCAAATCAGTTTGTTATCCTTTCTAGAATTCATTGCTCCTTGACAGGATAATGTATGAACTATATTCAGTAGTGTCAGAAAACAGAATTCCACAAAAGCTAATTGAAGGACAATCAGCTGAAAACTATTTGAAGAGTTCATCTGCATATGTTAACTCATGTACTACTTCCTGTGCTCAGGACCATAAGAACACTGTCAAATCAATAAAGTGCAGTGTTCATAAGTATCTTGCAACTTCAGTGAAGTTTGTTTTCTAGTAACGGGAATACTTTTTAACTTTAAATCCTTTGATCTCTTTTTCTTCTGAGTTTTGTTTGTTTTTTTGGGTTTTTTGGGGTTTTATTTGTTGGGTTTTGGTTGTGTTCTCTTTTTGTTGTGTGTTTTTGTGGGGTTTTTGTTGGATTTTTTTTGTTGTTTTTTTTGTTGGGTTTTTTTTGTGTGTGGGTGAATAGCATACTTCTGTAATTTTGTTTCAAGAGTTTTATTTTCTAGTAATAGCCTTTCTCTCTTATGCTATATCACTAATTATTTCTAAATAAAGATTTTAATACTATTCAAAAAGCTCTTTTTCCCCCCCCTTCCCTCAAAGCTTAAATTTCTATCTATTAGATTAGCTGTTCCAAAGAACACACAGAACTGCCAAGAGAAAGCGGCAAAGTTTCTTTCACAAATAATCTTCCCTTGCCTATGCCTGGCACAGTTAGATCTCTTGGAAGTACCTTGCTTTTCCTTTACTGTAAAGCATGTGAAACAAACAGTGACAAGTTCTCCTACAATGAGTTGATTTTTGAGCATACAAAGTGATGAGAATGCTGGATATAGACAGGCCAACACCGCCAGTAATTCCCCACCATGTAACTTTTAGTCCCTCATCTATTTTTCCCTAAGTTATACCCAGAAAGAAAGATCTGTCACCTCCTCTCAACGCTCTCAAGCTTGTGCTTGAGAAGTCCACTTCTGTTATCTTCTGCTCTTACAAGAATTGACAACACTGTAGGAAGCAGCATTGCTGCAAGGATAAGAAAAATTAGCAATCTTTCTGTAATACTTAGCAAATATGAATTTTTTCCTCTTTGGTGAAAAATTAATTATTAACACACTAGATAATGGGAAGCACAAGGATGTCACCTTGTGACAAGTGGGACAAGAGTTGAATTCCAGTCATGATGTATAGTAACAAAACAGAACAAAAAAATCCACAGACTGCCACTTGGACACGGGAAAGTTTACTGATTTATCAATGCTACAGTGTTTCCAGTTAAGAAAAATAATGTATGGAAGTTGATGAAGCTTTATTTTGTCACTAGCTTGTTGCAAGGCATAAAAAGTGATGCAGCATGATATTAGCAGAATTTGAAGTCTATATTGGTGTTTACCAGGGGCTGTTTGATTAACAGTTCTTTCATAAAGTTTTACAATGAATGCATTCAGTTATATTCCACTAATCAAAGCAAAACAAGAGATTAATTCTTCAGGATCATTTTATTAGCAATGAGAAATATAAATCTCTTATGAAAATATTCTTAACATTTCAATATATAAGAATTGTCTATAAAAATATACTACTACATAACAAAGCCAGTAACTTCTACAAAACATATAATTAAACATATATTTAACAATATATAGGACATAGCAAAAATCCTTTAATTAATGCTGAGGGTATTTTTACCCCCTTTTTGTCAAACAGTAATTCACACAACATAGGAAATTACTTATCCTGATATACAGAAGTTATCACCATAGAACTCTATGTGTGTTCCCCCCTGAAGTCACCTGCATCTGCAGGAACATAAAGCCACAACTTTTCTTTGGATGGACAGGCAGTTATGACCCCAAAAACATTCTGCTGGTAGCTGCAATGTCCTGCTGAAGCCAGTGTCCACATCTGCTGTCAGCAGTGCCAACACTGAACCCATGCAGCGACAGAGACAATGTTTTTATTACCCTTGTGAGGTGATGCACAGATGAGCCTACCATGGCAGTCATGGTTAGAGAACTAAAAAACAGACTCTTCCTGGGTAACTACTGCTAGTTAGCAAGGAAATAACTTCTAAAGAGGCTGCCTCCCTAGAAATAAACCTTCCAACAGCTCTTAAGAGCTCAAGGAAGAGAAAATACCATGGGAGTAGTTGTTTATTTTAAACTATGATCAAGGGAAGTACGATCCATTTTGTTATTATTAATTACAGGAAGCACCATCTTGGACCATATTTTGGAACTGGGAATCTGTTTTCAGAATAAAAATTACACAGTTAACTAGTAATATCACCAAGGCTGTTATGCTGAGGTTACTTCATGCCTGGTGTTAGACAAATGCCAGGAATCCATTTTAGTTATATAGACCACTCTTATCTACACAATGAGCTTGTCAAATTCTTGGTGTAGACGTATTTAAACACCCTTATTTAAAGGGCTTTTAGAGCATACTTTAAACAACCAACTTAACCTGAAAGAAATTTGCTGCTGCACAGTGACAATACAAAGCCATCAGCTTTCTCTAGAAAGAGTCAGGTACATAAGGCTTTAAGGCTGCAAATTCTCACTGAAGACTACCAGCAATTACAGTGTCTTGCATAGTAAAGAACATAGGAACCCAACTTATGATGCATCAGTAACAATTAAATCTTTTTATCCCTATGTTTCTGTGCAAAATAACCAGTAATTAGTTATTACTCTTTCTATTCAGGACCCACTGAAATCAGAACATTGAGTGAATATGTTGAAATTCAAGATAAACTTAACATTATAACAAAGCAATTGCAATGCAAAAATATTCCATCATATTACATAGGAAGGAGTTTCTATTAGTATATTTATCCAACTTTACTTTAAAGATCACAACAGGACACTACAATGAACATCAATATATTTCTGACTCAAAGCTCAGAAAAATAACTTTTGACCCTGAGGAACTTGCTGTATTAAAAAGCTAAAAAAGATCAGAGTCTCAAAGAATGAAGGCTCAGCCAGTTTCATTTCAGATTTTCAAACTGTTAAGCTTTGAAGAAAAGTTTTACCATCCTAACAGAAATCTTAAGAAATATTTTCAGTTTAAAGATCCCAGCATTTCATGGTATCCACATTTTTGTAGTTTCATTATCTTTAAAGCTTGCAACTAATATTTAGGTTTTGAGTCTGTATTTGAAAGGAAGAAAAATTTTAAAATTGAGGTTGTTGAAGAACTTAAAGCTTAAATGTCTTTCCTTCCCAGCATCATCCAGAGAAACCAATTACAGAAACCACCTTGTCATGCTTTACAAATAGAGAAGCCTTAGGCAAGTTCTTCGTTCTCATTCCAGTTAAACAGTTCCATAAAAGATTGATCAAAATCAAAACAATGTTTCAAAACATACATCCTCCAACATAGGATGTAGTTTAGACTATTATTTTAACAACTTAAATATTTAGCAAGGTTTAAGAACAGCAAGAGGAAATAAGCAGATGAAGCCATAAGGAAACCCTGTATGTTTAACAAAGAAAAAAAAAACAATCATCTGGGGGTTTTGGCACAAGAAATATATTGCAAGTTTCTGCTAGAACTTGAGACAAAAAATTACAAATCACTCTACCTAGATGTTGATTTCTGGCCATGTAGCATATTTTCTACATTTATGTATGTGTTAAGGGCAAGAAAACAATCCTTTCTTCAGTAATCTGTTCTTCTCTACTAGGTGTAAACAAGATTCATTGAAATCATCCAAACTAAAGATGTTTTTTAATGTAAGCTTCCACATAATCTTTATTCTGTAGTGACAAAGCAGCATTCTTATGCTGTAATTTAAACTATTACCTAATTCTATTTCCTAATGTTTTTATACTGTCATCAAGTTTAGGCTACTCTGGTTTTGCCCTCTCCAACAACCTTACTAAAAAGATATGTACTGGATCAGCTCCCAGGGGTAGCTCATCACATAACCACATAAGCACTGAGCCAAGAGGAGAGAGCAGGGCTAGCTGACAATCCAAGTTTGCATCAATCTGAACTGCTTTGGAACCACACCTTTGTAAGTGGCAATTTGAACACATGCATATTACACATGAAGTGAAGCAGTAAAAAATGAAGTCGGTTTTCCTTCCCTCCCCTGAAAGCTGTTGCTCAACAGCAGTGATGGTGAAGCAGCAGAAAAACAATCCCAGTTCAGTTTCAAGTATTAAGCAAAAAGGGTGCCAAACTGGAATTTTATTGTTATGTGAGGCTTTTAAGAGATAGTAAAGCAGTTTCCTGACCTTGTCAGCAGTAGCTGAGCTTCAGCATTCAGGAAAAGCAGAGGACAGCTCAGAGCAGGAACCGATTCTACCACTTAAGTGGAATCTTCTAATATCCATAAACACAGCCAGGTTCAGGGTACAGGTTTTACCTACAGAAACTTGGACAAAGACAGCTCCTCATATCCAGGTACATGGAAAAGGTTTTCCTGTGAGGTAATGAAAAACACCTGGAGGACAACTCAATCATTGGTCCCAGCCAGCAAGGCTTTATGAATTTAAGCCTTGATTGTCAAACCTGATTTCCTTCTACTACAGGGTAGCCCACCTAGTCAATCTAGGAAAGCCTGTATGTAATCTTTCTGGACTTCAGCAGAGCTTTTGATACTGTCACAGGATCATTCTGGACAAAATGCTTATTGACAAAAGAAAAGACGTGTGACCAGACATCAATAAATCAAAATAAGAAAATGTCCACCACCTTTAGTGATTTAGAAAGAAACATCTATCAAGTGTACAGAACACAGCATTCTCTTTTAGAAAAACACTAGAGCAAGGAAGTGAAAACCCCCTCAAGATACAAAGAACCAAATAAAGATTCAAGTTAAAATTTTCTTTGAACTTTACTGAGACAAGACCCAAAAGTATGTAATGTTCAACTTAGGAAAATCCCACTTTCTGATACTAAACATTTATTCCTCCTAAAATGTGAAGGACACCAAGATCAGTAATAAAAGTATTTTTCTTTAGTATTTGTTGCCTACAAAGTGAGAAGATGTGTAAGAGAAGTGATAAATACAGACACAAAAGGGCCAGCATGAGAAGTGGGACTGAAGTTGCCCATCAGCACTCTCTGATGCAGTGTGGATGCCTGGATGAGATGTGTATGCATAGCATCACCCTTCCACCAAGCTTTCCTCAAACCTCTTCAGTAGAATCTCTGTATGACCTTGGCCAACCTGCATTTTCTGTGGAACTGCAATTACATTGCACTCTTGTACACTCATAAGAAAACAGTCAAAAGCTTAATGTAAATCCTCCTAAGTTTATGTAGGCAAAGGAGACTCAAACCTGGTCTCATAAAGGACTTTTGTATAGAAGAATCTAAAAAGGGTCATAAGCAGCATTAAATATAACCTATATTAAATACCTAAAAAATATAATCTTTTGCATAGAGTAAAGAAAAGTGCAGCTACAGCACAGCATTCCATACCAGAAGAAAGGGCTAATTTATGCATGGCATAGAATTAACTGTTGTCTCTCATCACTGAGACTGCAGTCTTACAAAACTAAAGACATGTTTATAGGGAAAATCACTTTTGAAAAAACAAAAAAAAAGAAAGTCATTAGGTTGTTTCACTATATCTGTGAATTAAGTGCAAACACTTAAAATTCTTTTCTTAAAAAAGCAAAGCTGATAGGTAATTTTCACAAGTTAATTTTCTCTTTACATCACTTGGAAAAATGAAATTGCTTTTGTTCTTTTAGAATCCAAATTAAAATTACATCCTCATTTAGCATCTGTTTTGTGCAAAATAATAATTAGAATGGTTATAGAAGTACAATCTTTATCTGTTCTATAAAAGCTGGTTGTTTAAGGATTATCAACTCTTCATTCCCTTCTAACTTTTGTACTGCAATACCTGTGGTAATCAAGCACAGAATAGTATTAAGTCTGGGAGATTTATTTCCACTGCTCTGAAAAATAAAGGAAGAGTCTAAATGGAGAGTCAGGAACTTTAGGAAAATACATATTGACCACTTTTGAAAGGAAGCAAAAATATTTAAGTATCTTTCTACTGCCCATATTAGCACACCTAAATGTAAGAAAGGAAAGTATATACCTCATCAGCTCCTAAAACATCTTAAATTTTGGTGAAAAAAAAAGTCAACTTATTTTATTAGATATAAATTGGTACTACAATCTGGTAAATGGGATGTTTAAAATAAATATAAATAAATATTGTACTTATATATCTTTCAAGGTTGCTTGTTTCTGTAATATAGTGTCAATATTGTTAGATTTCCCCGTTTTGCTTTTTTCACACTATGTCTCCACTTTCGAATGGCAGTTCCAGAACTACTGGCTACTACACAAAGGGCACCACCCACAGTCCACCAAGTTGGCAGATGATTGAGAAAAAGAACTTGTAAAATAAAAGCAAACACCACATCCATTGTTTTCATTATTGATACAGGTCCAGCTTTCTCTATCTGTAATGCTTTTGTGAGAAATATCTGACCCCCCAACCCTAACAAGCCTATTAATATTAGAAAAACCCTGTCTCTACCACAGTGTGGTAAACGCCATTCATTCAAAACAAACAATGCTATAACACATCCAATTAATCCGATGACTGCGTAATACCAAATTGACAAGAAATAATGCACAGATTTTCCCACCTTCCTTAGTATAACAATAGTTGAAGCTGCTGATAACGTGCTTGCAATTGCTGCTATAGTTCCTTTAAGGTGGTCCGAGTAACTTCCTTCAATCCCCGCAACACGTGAGCCAAACAGAAATGGTGGTCTGGCAATAAGAATCACTCCAGTGATTGCAAAGAGAGTAAACAGAAGATCCCAAAGGCTGTATTTCTCTTTGAGAAAGATCCATGCCAGCAACGATGTAAAAACAGGACTGGTAAAAGTTATAACAGTGGCATCAGCTAATGGCATGACTTGATAAGCGTAGTAGAGAAGAACCATTGCAGTAGAGCCAAGGAATCCTCGGAAGAAAAGAAAAATTCTTTTACCTTTTGGTCCCAAAAACCCTGTTCTGAAAAACAGAAATGTCACATTAATGTCACTGTCTTGCTTATTTCATGACTAACATCCAAACATATTTAAGCATGGTACACACCTTTCTAGACAAGGGAGTTTAATACCCAAATATTCCTAACTGTCTGATCACAGATCAGTTTATTTCCATTATGACCCCCAATCACATTCAAAGTCCAGAACCTGTTCTTCTAGTGATTAACTTGCAAAATAACCCAAGAGTATCTACAAATTACCTTCTGGTTTTTTAAGATCATCCCTTCATGGAAATCAAAGCATTTGATACAATAATCCTAGTAAAAGCCTCTAGCATTCAGGGAGCCAAATATTTTCATTTTTCTGAATTGTATCAAAAAACTATCAACTAATCTAAAACAATGAAGTTATGCAACTGAAATTCAAACTAAAATAACATTGCAATCATATTTAAGTGAGTGATAATTCTAGATCTAGTTTTATTAAATAGCTTTAAATGTAAATATTTTTTACACTTACTTGTAGTATATTAAACCAGGAAGAACAAATGCCATTTGGAAAACACATCGAAATGCACTCACTTCCACTGAATGTACATCTTCTATTTTTTTAAGAAATAAAGAGGCCACTGAGAAAAGGAAGGCAGACAGTATGGTATAAAACAGACCAAGTCCTGGGCACGCAGCTTTCTTCTTTGTCCCTGCAACAGATAAACTACAGTTAATAAGGATCTATTAGAAGACTTCTCTCATCAGGGAGGTCCACACACTGCAGTGCTCCATGTATCTGTAGTGATTTTTGTGATGGAGAACAGGGGAACCAAAGAAACAAATGCAAGTATTACATGTATTTACCAGACCTACCTTGAAAATACTTTTCACTGACCATCATTGGTCCTCTTTTTTTCCCTTAAAATGGGGTGTAAGAGATAAACTCTAATACCTGGGATACAAAACATCACAGTTCTACACAAGTTAGTAGATTTAACTTCTTGTAGGTGTCAGACTAGTACAGGTGATTTACTATAGGGACTAGTCACAATTCTGCCCAGGAACCAATAAATGTAACAGACTACAAAACAGTTCATGGTCAGGTTCTGAAACTATTATCTTGGGAATCGGCTGCTTAATTAAGTAAGGCTCTTAGCAAAAATTAAATTTCCTTTCTCACAAATACACAACGTAAAATCTGTGTACAGAACATCATTTTTGTTATATCTCATGTTTACTTTGCAGCTAAATCACCCTAAATTTGAACTAGACCGATAACATTTTTATCTTGCTGTAAGAATACAAATATTTTCTTTAAACAGGCATTAAATACACATTTTTAAGCAGAATAAATTTAAGTAACTAATGTTAAAATATCAAAGGCCTGATATCTATCATAATTCCATGAAGACCTTAGCTTATGCTTATTTATCAGACTTCCCCTTCCTAAAAATTTCCCAAGTCTATTCCTGGGAAAGTCCTTCTATTCAAGTTTTCCTCATTGCCTCAGGCTCTCTTCAACAACATACGCTTCCTCGTTCCACTCATTTTCTCCACCCTGAACTATTTAAAAAAATAAATTAAAAAAAGCAAGGAGAGGCAGAACTGTGAGACAGAGAACTGTGTTGAGTACCTTTTCTTCTGTGACTCCCTCTAAAGATAGGAGAAGAACTCCATGTCCCAGAGGCAGTGTTTTGATAAAAGGGTGCTTTATCTCACATTAGTGTGGCAGCCTGTGAGCCTTATGGATCCTCCAGAACACAATCAGCCGGGTACTGCTGCGAGTTGCTTAGCAACTAAGTATGGTTTTGAGAGGTTTTTTTTTTTGAAATTAACAAAACTTGTCACAAACCATTTTGATCCTCCTTGAGATCAGCACTCCAGGCTGAGAAATTGCATCTCACTGCCTAGGAGGGGAGACTGCAGGCTGACAGTCCTAGGGCTTTACAACAGCAACCACAACCTGAAGTAGGCAAAAGGTTTGCTTCTCAAGGAATCCTGCCACACTGCAGCTGAAAGTGATTTACAGCTTCCACTTGAAATATTTCTGTTTAACAACAGCCTCTTACATAAAACTGACTGTAAAAACTACCACCAAGCAACACTGGACTAGGACATCTACCAACTATGAAACAAAGTGGATTTTTAAAATGTTCATGAACTATGTAATGCCTTAATCCACATAGTGACATAACAGAACTACAAAATCAACAGTCTCTAATACTGAAACAAGAGGAATCAGACTGGCCTATAACTGAAATGGAAAATCCAAACCCAGGCTGGCTCACAGATGAACACAGCACAAACAGAACTATTAACTTTTATTTCAGGCATGATAGCTTCTCTGATTATTACAGAATGAAGCCAACCTAAATAAAGGAAGTGCTGAAATGGAAAACCAATGAAATTAAAGCAAAAAGGATCTTACACCCAGAACTAAGGTTTGGATTGTAAGGAGCAAACATAAATCAGAAGGAACTAATTTCTGTAAGCTACCCAATATACCAAGCCCATCAGAAACAGAATCTTCAGAATCTTGTAATACTAGAATTTAAACCATCAACATCCTGAATTGCCAAAACACGTACTCAGTGCAATGAGAAAGTGTTTTATTTCCTTTTAAAAATAAAATGGCCCAAGTTCTTCCACCAAAAACAAGAACTGCAGTTCTGAACAGTACTTATTTCAAAGTAAGTTTTAGGGAGAAGTTAGGTTAAGATAACATTCCCACCCCACAAAATATTAAGCCTTGAAATACTAGCCTAGCATCATCAAAACAGTCAAGAACTTACACTTCTTTCAAAGAATGTAGCAGCCCAAAAATTAGAAGGTTTAAGCAGTACTCAAGTCCTCTTTTTGGAGTGGCTACAGATTTGGTTTTCCAGTTTTATTCCCTGGCCATCTCCACACGTAATGCTTTCAAACAATTTTCCACTCCTGTTTTAAGTGATAGGTAAATGCCTCCCACTGCACCCTGTTTTAGGTGTAAATTCTAATTGTGGTTTTAGTGCTGTACTTTGTTCCAAACAGCTTTTACACCTGCAAAATGCAAGCAATGAAGAAAATCATACTTCTCACATACAAACATCTCAGGAACAGCAGCAGAAGCAGAAGAGTGCTGGCTATAGGAAAGATGTTCAGCAAGAGGATGATTCTCCCAGACCTTCAGGAAAGGCAGAAGAGTCTCCACATTATAAAAAGCAAAAGAGCTCTCTTTGACTCCTGTAAAGTGCCAGGAGCACAAGAGCCTGCACTGGAACTAATCATGGTCACGCAGACAAGATCTAGGCATGATTCATAGTCTTCAGTCATAGACTCAGTCAATTTTGCTAGACAGGCAACCCAAAACCAAAGTACTCTTACTGGTTAATTAATTAAAGTTTCTCAGGATTTCAAACACTGAGCTTTTCCTCCCAAGCTTTGTTTTAGAAGTGCCACTCATGTGAATTTCAGTGGTGAAGAACTCTGGCCTCTCTACAGCTCACCAACAAATCTATTTTCGGCTGCAAAGTCAATTACAGTCAATTTAATGACAAACACATTTTCAGTGAAATAGTTAAAAAAAAATAGTACTAAAGATAACTTCAGAAATTATTTTAAGATAGCATTTATGTTCTAAGATAACTCCATTTAAAACCCACGTGTTCCCTATCTCACAATACATTTGTGGCTTTATCAATTGAAAATAATCAAGAAGTGACTCAAGTTAGGACAAAACAATTACACTCAGACTAAAGCAATGTAAGAATTGCCCTAGAAGTCACAGTCCCAAGTACGTGGTCTAACTTAAGTGCACTCTCAAACGCATTTACAGTGCCAAAAGCTCAGACAGGCAGAAGGCACCTCTATTTACCCACCCTGTCAAGTCTTACTTTAAAACTTTAAAAACAGGAAGTACTGTTTTCCTCAAGAATAATCGCTCCCGAGGCTCTCTAAAGGAGACAGAGCCGCCCGGCCGTGGGGGTGGACGCTCCGGGGCCTCTGCCCGCTCCCGGGGCGTGGGGGGCAGCGGGCACCGGGCCCGAGCCGCGCTCGGCACTCAGGCACAGGGTACAGGCTCACGGAGGCCCGCTGATTCCTCCACCGGGGCCGGCTTGCCCGGTCAAGAGGAGCGGGAGGAAGAGGGCGAGGCCGAGCCCGCTCGCAGGTGGCCCGAGGACACCAGGTGCGAGCCGCCGCCTCCAGGGACGGCTCGGAAGCGGCGAGGCGGCTCCTGCCGGCGGCGGGGCGGGCACCGATGCCGGGCGCCCTCTGCAGCCGCCCGAGCCCGCTCCCCGCCCCGCTGCCACGTGCGGACGGCCCGGTGCCCTCGGGCCGCTTCTTCTTCCCCCGCGGCCCGGCAATGTCACCCCGAGAGCGGACAGTCCAGCCGAGACGACGCTGCCCCCCTGCCCCGCCTGCCGGACTCCCCCTGCTCACCGGGTGCCTCGCAGCAGAAGGGCCAGGACATGCCCGAGCAGCAGCCACAAGCGCGGCGCTCCTCGGCGCCCGCAGCCTCGACGCCGGGCGCCGGCAGGCACGGCTGCACCGTCCCCGGCCCGTTCTCCTGGCCCGGCGGCACCTCCGGCTCCTGCCCGCTCGCTGCCGGAGCAGCGTCGCCCTCTCCTCCCTGACACAGCACCATGAGGACGCGGGGCTGCCGCGATGCTGCCGGCGGCTCCTCGGCTACCGGCGACACCTGCCCTCCTGCGCATGCGGTGCGGCCGCCCGGCGCCGCCCGCCGCCTTCCCTCCGCCCGCCCGCAGCGCCGAGCACCCGCGGGGGAGGCTACACCGGGTCCCGGCTCCGCCACCCCCCGCCAGGCCCCGCCTGGAAGCCACCGGGCGGCCCGTCCCTCCCGCGGCCGGTACCTGCGTGCAGCCCGGCGGCAGCCGAGCGCCCCTGCCGGGACAGGAGGCAGCGCCCCGGCGCTTCCTTCCTGGCGTCCCCCGGAGAGGGACCCGGCCAGGGCAGCGGGAGCGGTGCCGGGGAGCGGCGAGGCCGTGGTGCCTCCGGAGGGGGAGCTCTGACCCCGCCGGAGAGCGAGGGGGCCGCACAGGCCGCGGCAGTTTCCGAGCAGGGGAGACAAAACTCAGGGAAAAGGGGACGCAAAGTTATTTTAGGGGCGTTGTTGCGTCATCTGCGCGCCCGAAGTGAAAAAACAACGCTGTGTGTCCGCGGCGCTGAGCGCTCTCCGCTCGGCCTGGCCGCGCTCTTGGGCCCCCGCACGGCCCGGGATAACTGGCCCGGGATAACAGACCCGGGATAACTGACCCGGGATAACTGACCCACCTGGCTGTCACGGCGGGAATTCCCGCTGGACCGGGCTCCGCGCCCCCTGGAAGAGCCCGTCAGACCCGGGTGTTGCCGTGTCCGTGGGCAGGGGCAGAGCATCGCTCCCCGCAAGAGCTGCTGCCAACTCCGGCTGCACTCTCGGGCAAAATGGAGATGGGAACCTGGTTGGCAGCTCAGTCGGGATTGTTAGTAAGGTGCAGAAATAATTTAGCCGCCTTTTCGTATGTTTTCCCTAAGAAAACAATGCCGCCTATGCCTTTGGGCAGGGGAATCGGAAAGGGTAGAGGGGAAAACAGGAGTAGCCCTTTTTCCTACCCATGAAAAAGTACAGAGTAAAAAAATTAAATTTAAAACGCTATTTTTTCCCCTTTTGAGCAAGTTGAACTGTTATCAATAATTAAAATGGGAGGAATTTCTATTAAAAGGAAATATTTATGCTCATATTATTCTCTTAGCTGCATAAATTAATCTGTTTATTTCTTTATTCTTAACAAAGGGAAATGTAATCTACAGCTTTAGCAAAATGAATGCCAAATGGCAGATAAAAGCTATTTCATACAAATGATTTTAAGTTTTCCCTCAAGCTAACTCATAAAAGCTATTTCAAGCTTTCGATGTCTCTAATTTAACACATTTTATAGTCCATGCTAACCCACCAGAGGCTGTATTTCATTATCTTGGTGTCAGCATTTGACTAATATGACCAGAATTGTTTCAGAAATTGTTCTTAACTAAAAATTAGATGTGCCATATCAATTATTAAAATAAGAGAAATCAATTAATAAGGTTGTGTTGAAATCAGAATTAATATTCTGAAATCAGATTTATAAATATTTACATCATCTGAACTGCTGTTGCTGTAAACCAATAAAATAATTAAATATGTGCTGCACTATTTATGAACAACTTCTATTACAGTTCCTATCAACATAGTTCTCTACGAAGTCTTTACTAAAAGCTTTACTAAATCTTCCCTCTGGAGGTGAAAAATTTCCAAACCAGACACTCTTAATTAAGTAGTTAATTTTTTTTAATGCACTTCACTGTTCCTCAGAGTTTGTTTTAATTTCGAGAGGGAGGTGCAAGTTAACCTGCAACCTCAAGCAGCTTACACTTCTCTGCACTCCAAGGCAACTTTCACAGGCCACTGTTCCATGAATCACCGACACAAAGGTAGAGCTGTCCTTCCCCAGACAAGTTTTGGTGGAAGGGGATTCTCTCTCAGCAGCCATCCCGGGCTGGTGGTCCCAGAGGTGTTTCAGAGGAAGACCTGGCACATGCCCTGGGCAGTGGGGATGCTGCAGAGCGCACCCACCCGAATTTTTGTGGCTGTCTGCACAGTCAGTCGGTGAGTTGTGTCTGCAGTCAGTAAAGCAGAAGCAGCTGGCTAACTCAGGTCTTCAGTGAAGAAAACCAGAGCCAAAACATGGTCCACAGTACAGATACAGAATAAATTTTAGTGAGTTCTTACAATTTCTGGCTATTTGTTAAAATATGCAGATCGTACATTTATTTTATAATAGTGAATTTTTTCAAGTGCCACAGTGCCAAGTACTGAGCTGTAGAATGTTCCAAAGAGACTGCAGCAACCCCCTCTGTACCCCTCCATGTCTGGTTTTGAAAGGGAACATCTGAGGGCAGTGTTTGTTTATGCCAAGATACATGAAGTGTTCTGTGTGCTCCTGGTCAAACTGCCAGGTTTGTCTCAGCCTGAGAGCTTCCAAGTTCTCCTTGTAAAGTACAACCCTCTTCTCTGAGCAGGGAAACAGAGCAGTTGCAGCTGCCCAAACTAACCAGCAGGCAAATGTAATTTGCAGTCATGCTGCCCTAGATTGGAAAATTAAGTCCCTGTTTAAATGTGACAGGTCAGTGTCTTATGTGGCTTTTTCAAGCACAGATTAAGTCTCATCTGTGTAATACTGTGCCCAGAACTAGCTGTTCCTTTCTCCAGCACATCACCTATAATATCTTTGCTGAGTGCAAACTCCATAAGAAAGGGATTAATAAACTTGGGCAATTTGACCATTGAAATTAAACTGCAGCAGCAGCTAGAATGCCATTTATTTGGTTTCCATAACATCATAACAGCAGAAAGTGAGCCACCTCCTGTATAGCCACCACTCTCCACTCATGGAGCTTTCTTAGGTTGCTCTTTGCAAAGGAAGAGTATTATCATCCTCACCCAGAATTTAGGCACAGGTTTTGTCATTATAAATGCCAGGAACAAGCCAGTACTTCACAGCAGGTTGAAATACAGGCCTGGTAGGGATTTTAGTCCTGTAGTGAGTCACTGGTTTCAGTCTGTGTGCCTGATAAGGGACCCTTTGGTTTCCATCTCCCGCCCTTAAATGCTGTGGCTTTCCAGAAACACTAACAAGCATAAATGACAAAGCAATTAAGTAAGTTTTGTGGAGAACCGTGGGACTTTTCTAAGAGATTATGAGCACTTTTCCCACTATCACATAATTTCTTTTATCCACTGTTGATATATTCCAATAAGCTTTTTGGAACACTGCTGCTCTTGGAGGTTTAATGAGAACTAAATAATATAAACTGAGGGTGCCCTGGAACTGACCTGGTCCTTACTCACCTCTCCTAAAAAGAGCACTGAGAGCTCTGCAGAGCTCCAGCAGGAAAGACGTCTGGATTCCTGGTACGGCACGTGGATCACCCTGGTGACGTCTATCTCAGTTTGATCTGAACATAGCTGTGTCAGCACTGTTACGTACTGCTTGAGCTATAAAAGTAGTAGATTTAAATCAAAACAGTAGCCCATATCAATGGCTTTTATTCTGTAAAAATTCCTATTCTGTAAAACAAATTTTTTAAAGTTTAAATTGTCTAGGAAAAAGTTCATCCAAAGAAATATAGACTAATGCAAAGGATGTAACAAAATAAATAATAAACTTGCATGGTTTCCTTTCCTTCTGAAAAGGTTTAACAAAAAAAAAAAAAACCCAGATAAGAATTACTTCCTCAGCTTCTGAAATGGATCCAGCTCTTAAGTGCATTGTAATAACCATTTACCTCTGCACCCGAGTGCCATAAAACAGATGATTATTGCAGCACCAAGGACTTTCATTGTCCTGGTCATTCATTCAAACTTCTGTTCAACCCAGAGTTGTTTGGGAATCAGAATAGCTGAGGTTGATGGGCACATCTGGTGCCTTGAGAGGTCATCTACTCCACCCCCCCACTCAAGTCGGGGTCAGCTAGAGTTCAAGACTCTCTGTCTCTTGGGATTTTGAATATCCCCAAGGAGGGAGACTGCACCACCTCCCTGGGAAACATGCTCTTGTGTTCAATCACACATTAAAAAAAAATGAAAAATGTAAGTTACATTTAAAATGAATGTATTGTTTCTTTTAATTTATTATGTATTATTTATAAATGATACACAAAAAAGATGTACAACTTTTAGTCTTGCAGCCCAGTGGAAATGTGGTCCATATGAGCTCCTAGCTCCCCATCAAAATTCCAGTCTGTCATAGTGGGTTTTTATGTCCATCTTACGTGTCAGAAGAGACCTGTATTTTTCAGCTTCCCTGTTAAGGTGGATGGTGAATGATTCTAAATTTTGACATCACCACTAATTGCTTCCACATGTATATTAGGACTGTTGGACAAAAATTTTAACCTTGTGTCACAGTATGTTCCAAATTATCACAGTTTTCTTCTTCCTGAGCTGGTGGTTGTTATGAATAATACTATAAAACGGGAGATGGGGTGGAACACTGAAATAAGAGGGAATCCTGCAATTATGGTCAATGTAATGGAGATATCCTGAGGCTCTTTTTAACTGCATTTTCCAGATTGCCCTATTAGTAGTTGCTGTTCAGGAGACTGAAAGTATTGAGATAGGTAGATACAGTAGAAGTAAGAAGTAACAAAAAATTCTGTGGTCTCCAGAATGAAAGATTTTATTTTCTTTACTTCTGAAGGATTGAAAAATAATTGATAAGCAGGACAGTATTCAAATTCTGCTTCTACACTTGCTAGAGTGCTTTCAATCCAGACTTAAAGGTGTACTGCTTAGCTGATTTTGGTCACATAAAGGTCATGCTTCTGTCCTCACATGGCTTAACTGCATTGCTTGCTAAGCAATCAAGTCTCTGTAGCTAGTATTCCTGGAAGGATAAATTAAAAATAATTCTCTGTATTCTCTGAAGACCATAGCGTTTTCATTCTCGTATTTCACGTAAATATCTGGAGAGTTTATGTAAATTTAGATGGCCATCCTTAAATTTAAAAAGTTAGGTTATTTTTTAATCCTCTTTAAGCAAGTGGAAAAGGCTGTTATTCCAATACATCTTGGGCAAAAAAAAATATATTCTTTTAATCTCCTAATGAAAAATCTGATTTCTCCATCATTTTATTTCCACTGAAGAACACAAATATCTAAGAAATCCAATAGAGTGAAGTTTAGTAACTCACTGTTAGAAAAGAAAATGAACAGTAGTACTGGTTTTGTGGATCATTTGCATTTCCCACAGGCCAAGACACTGCAAGTTTTGTAAAGCACAGTGGTGGTGGGTGGCATTCAGGTCTTGGCCTGCCACTCTGAGGAAGCTGCAGCACTTGCTGTCAAACTGCAGTGAAGTTTTATAGATTGTTCCATAACAGATATAGCATGATAATCTCAATGAAAGGAGCTTTTAACAGTAAATGTGTATTTACACACCCTGTAAATCTGCCTGTCTCTCAGGTGTAGCTCCTCATGTCAGGTGCATACACATACACAGGTATGTTCTTAGTTTATGCTGTGATACAGTGCAGGTAGTGAACAGAATTCCTAATGTTTCAAACTGGCAGTGCTTGATAAAACATGTACAAGGCTATTACTTCAACTTCTTTAGGAGAATTTATATATTTTTAATTTAAGCTTGGCAAGGCAACCAGTGTGAAAATCTGAATTTGGAAAAGTCTCCTTTCTGGTGAAAGAATTGTGGGTGGGGTTTTATTCAGGCACATTGTCTCATTTGGTGGATTGATGGTATCTGAGTACTCACCATACATAAAAAACTTCCAGGAAAGTGCAGGGTTTTTTGTTTTGTTTTGTTTTTTGGGTTTTTTTTTTCAGTTTTTGTTTTATGATGCTAGAGGAATATGGATTCAGTGTAGCACAGGAACTCTTACAATTCCAGTTGTTTATTGGACCCATTTATGCAGTGAATGCAACCTTAGCATGTTCCCTTTCCCTCACTTCATTTCCTGATGTCTCAGTACTATTTTTAGTTATGAGTTATGAGATCAGCCATAAAACTGAGTAAAGCTCTGTTCCCTTTGGATAAGTTGTTACCCATTAAGATTAAGATCAGTCAATGTATACAGAGATGCACAGTGGAAAAAATAAGAAGGAAAATAGAGGAATCTTTAAAATTAATCCAAAAAAAAAAATCAAAAATTGATGGCATGTGATTTTGAAAAAGAAGAAATGAACATGCCAGAATTTAGGTATGCACTGCCTGGGGTAGGTGCTTCTCCTGGTAAGCATCTCCTCCTGGTAATTGCTTAAATTTAGATATTTCCAAAATAAAGTTCCTTATTCTGAAATATCTAAATTTGGTATTTCAACAATATAATTCCCAAACATATTTTTCATTTTAAATTATTTTCCAAATCTGTCCAAATTTCTGTATCTTTCAAAACAACATGTTTGGGAATTTTACTAACTAACTCTCCCTTGGGAGAGATTCTTGGAAATCTTGGAAATCATTTTTCCTGTTATTTAGTTGCCACTACGTGTAACTGAAATTACTATAAAAGCTGGTTCAACACAGCTACTAAAGCCAAAGGGTTTGAAAGAGGGAAGGGCAGATATTCTTTGAAACACAGATAGAAGAAAAAGGAGTAGGCAGGTTATCAGTTACCATTCTGCAACCTGCTTGAATAGAAATGATGTAATTATTAAATACATATTCCTTCTAAGTTACTCAGAGAATGAGTAGCAGACAAGAGGGAGTTTCTTTCTTTGTCATAGCATGCAGCACCATGGAGAAAAAAAAAAAGAGAAATAAAATATTATGTAACTTGAAAGTTTGTGGTGGTGACTTTCCAGAGATTTCTTGTCTGGCAGGCAGTACAGTACAAAAATCAGAAAACAGAAGTACAGCTTGAGTGCCATTGAGGGTCAGAGCTCCCAAGGAGGAGTGGAGGAAAGTGGAAATAGCTCATAGTTGGCATTTTTGCTTGTCTTAGTTTGTTCTGTTCAATAATGCCCTTTGTGACTGTGAAAAGAAGATAATTTGTTCAATTATATTTTGTCACTGTCACTTTAACTGACTTTTTACAGCAGTAAAAATGGCTGAATGTGTAGTTTCTCTTTGTGGAATAGGAGAAAACTATTTCAATCAGCTGCATTTCTTGGCACTCACACAGTATGTTTCCTATTCTGCAAGCTATCTGCCTGGGGCTGCTCTGCAGGGCAAGAAGGGGGAAGCTTCCTTACTTGCCACTCCCTTGAATTATTAAGCAATTGTTTATATTCCTTACTTGAAGGAGATTATCCTTCATTAGCTTCCACTTTTCCTCAGAACAAAAATTATGTAAAATGTAAATAACCTTGTGACAGGTGATGGGTCAGTATTAGTGTATTGGGACTCTATAATACATTTATATATTTTTATATGTATGAATGATTTATTCTATTGTTACATTGTTATATCAAGCATATTTGTGTTTGGTATTTATATATAGGCACATGATAAACATATGAAACACCAGCATGATTCAGCCTGTGCACCTCTCACCTTATTCCAACAAGCTGGTGCAATGCTCACTCCTCTCAGTTTGCTTGTACTAGTACGTTCAAAGGGGAGTGATCTGAAATGCAACTCCAGCTTTTGTTAAGGAAAGAAACCTTGCAACACGGATTTTAAAGCCCTTTGCCTTTGTCAGAGTCAGAGACATAAGTGGGGTCTTTCTTTTTTTCATTATTTTTTAATTGAGTCAGTGCTCCTTCATTACCTCCAGGAGCCGCAATGCAGAAAAGCATTCCTCATTAGAGCAAAAAACCCTGCTGCTGCCTTGCATGAGGGATGTACCTATTCTAGGCGTTTTGCTGTCCACAAGAACATCTCCTTAAGGCAAGAAGCAGGGTTTCTTTTCCTTTCTTGCTGGAGGCTGAGAGGGTGTACTGGGAAATCATAGCGCTGTAATTCCCGTGCTGTTGGGTTTTCTAATAAGCATCACTTCTGGTCAAGTAGGCAGGGCATGGGAGCACAGGAACCCAGGGCTAACTCCAAGTGGTTATTTTTATGTCCCTGTAACCTCAGCTAGATCAGATCCTGTGAACAGTGCCAGAGTGGCAGCCCCCTAGGAATGGGCTGACCAAGCTTTTGCGGCGTGTGCTGACCTCTGCAATCTGTTCCTGGCTCCCCAGCAAGTGGACACTAAGTGAGCTCGGGTTTGATGACACACACAAGCTGATTACTACCTCTGAAATACCAGCAAAACTGGGAATGTTTAGACATGCACAAGCTGGTGCCCTCAGGACCTTGCTGAGTTGTCCTTGTCACTGGGAGGAATGTCTCTGGTCTGTGGCTGTACTTCAAGGAAATCATTTCTGTCCAGGCATGATCAGAGCTCGTTCCCTTCTTCCAAGGGCAGCTTGTGGGCTCCCTGCTCCATGTGCAGGAACAAGGGGGGCTTTAAGGTATTCTCAGAGAAGGAAGGACCTTTGCAATTTACTGGTTCAGGGGAGCTCTGTTTGTATAGAGTGATATTGCTCTGGCATAATTTATTTGTAATAGTTTTTCCAGGTACACTTTGCAGTTCATATAATTTCTTTAACTGATTGTTTTGCAATTGTGCTTTATTGGATTTATACAACTTTTAGATGAAGTCACATCCAAACCCACAGGATTTTTTGATAAACAGTTGAAATTAGCTTAATTTTTTCTTACTCTTAGATCCTCTGATAGTATCATTGCTCTCAAAATTATTTTACAGAAATTCTGAAATGAGTTGTAACTTTGGAACAAACATTCATTTCCAATTCAGTTCAAGCTAAAAAAATATGATTATCATTGTGTTTTTGCAGTTTGATGTACTCCAGAAGCCTGTATAAAAAAGCAGAGCTTTTCGAACAGCTGCTGTAGCAGATATTTTTTTCTTGGTCTCAGCCTTAAAGTGAATTTAGTTTGAAGGACTCATTGTTATCTTAAATAATGCTAAGGAAAAGTTAAAGCTAGGATTTAAGACTGGACTTATGTCAGCGCATATGAATTATTTAGAAGCAGTGGATTTTTATTTGAGTTTGCAATTTATAATCCAGATAGCTAATGCCTTCAAGTGTAAACATTAAAAGGATGTTCTGTTTTTAGTAGTAATCTGTATATCAGAAAGTTTAGATATTCACACATGCAATTAAATTTTCTGTTCCAGATTTATCCTTTTTCTTCCTTGTGTCTTCATTTGTTTTGCTCCTTTGGAGCAACATAGGTACAGTGCTTTTCCTGAATGGATAGTATCTTTATGTTTTTGTATATGGAGGACAAAAGGGAGCAGGATAAGGGTTTCAAATTACACAGTTATTTGCAAATTGTGACAATAGGAATTGTTTGTTTGTTTGTTTTTCCAGAATTGTTGATCTGTTCCTATGGTTTAGAAATTACTCCCTCACAGGACAATACTATTACCTGCTTAATCATAAGGTACTTTACTACTAATATTCTTACAGCTCTAATGTTCAAATCTTAATAATAAGCTTATAAAAAGCTGAGTTCTGTTCTTCCCATGGGAATCTACTTCTGTCATGAGTTACATAGCTGAAGCCAGCCTAAGTTGTGCAATTACATTCTCAAGTGCTTGTAAATTGTTTGCCAAAATTTTTAAATTGTTGACATAATTTCAAGGAATTATGTTGCTGGTATTTTACAGATTTTCTTCAACGTTCACATTCTCAGTATTGTAAATGCTTCTGAATGGCTGTGTCAAATGCACATCTTATTTGTGTTGTTTTGTGGACCTCAGCAACAAAGTTGAACTAATTTCTGAGCACTGTGCCTCAAGAACTGAAAATAGGAAATGCAACACTGGAGCACATTCATTATCCAGCTGCTTGGCTTTTCATCCAAAATGGTTACAGCCAGATGTTTCTGACAGAAGAGCGAAGACTCTCATGTTGCCTAATAAAGAGCAATTTTGTTCAGTACTAAAGAATAGAATAAAAATTTTTATGTAATTTATCCGTGTTTGACTTTCTGAATACTATATTATTGTTCCCTGTGTCACTACCTATGACAGTGAATGCCACAGTTTAATTTGTGGGGGAAGATATTTTGGTTTATGGCTTGGGGTTTGATAGTGTCAAGTGCCATCTTATTCCACACCTTCAATGAATTTTTCCACATCTCTCTGAGTCCTTAATTACCCTGCAGAGTTTTTTGAGATGGCTACATTAGTACTGCATGCAGTACTCAAATAAGGCAACAGCAGTGATTTGCCCTGACATACAGTGTTGTATTCTCCCTATTATCCTGCACATGTGGTAGCATTGTTTGTTCTTTCCTGTTGCTGCATGTTGAGATGAGTATCTTTCTGAGTTGTTCACAACGATGTCAAGTTGACTTTCTTTACTGCTAATGTTAAACTTTGTGAGCATTTCTTTCTTATGTATAGTATTTTGCATTTCTGGACCCTCAACTTCACTAGTCAGCCTGTCCCACTTGCTTAGTTACCTAATTTCTTCTGAAATTTTACACTTCCATTTTCATTTATAATTTCAGGTAATTGTGGATCTTTCTGGTCTGAAATCCCACTGGTTATTCCATTAACTTTTTAGAAAAATAGATACAATATTTGTTACTTCTAGTTCTTTTGCACATAAATGGTTTCTAATGAAGGACTATGTATTGTTAGCAGATCAGCCTGTTTATTCTGAACCTCTTTCAGCATTTTTGGATGCTCACCATCTGGGCAGGTTGACAACTTGTTAACATACTGCTGTCACTATCCAGGCCTTCGAACAGGAAGTGAGAATGGGTCAGAAAGTCCTTTTTCAATTGAAATAATTCAGTAGGAAGAATAAAGTAAGGCTGAGTTGAAAACAACTTTTGAGAATCCAGACATTGATTTGATGAATGGGAGATTTGGAACAGTAACATAATTATTGCCATCATCCACTTCAGTTTATTTGGAGTATAAATAAACAATTCTATGAATATAAATATGCATATTTAGGGTCAAATTGCTTTCTGCTGTAACAAATTTGAAGACAGAAGTATTACACTACCATAACTAATTGGAGCGATTCAAAGTCTCAAAGCACAAATACAACACCACTTCTGTATTGCACACTGGAGGTCTTTGTAGTTGCAGTTCACTTCAGGAAAATTCCTGAATAGAAATAGGGTTAGGTTTGCCTCTGAGCACTTTGTTTAAGTGAACTATAAACAGAGACATGCCTGTAACACCAGCCATTAGAATTCAGAGTCATCAGTAAGGAAGAAAAGTTGCCATTAGCAGTAAGTCAGGCAGTGTACCGCAGATCGGTCTGGAGGAATTGAACTCCCCAAGACCTCGACATTTATCGGTGAGTTCCCAGCCACAAAAACACATTCAGCCTTCTAATCAATAGGAGTCTAAATCACAGCTTTAATACAACGCTTAGGTCTCAGATCAGCAAGAATGAGAGGCTTGCAGGCGTATGAAAGGTGGTGGGAACCGTTGGCAATATGTATAACAAATCAGAGAGCAAACCTGCTAGGCAGTGGGGGAGGCATTAACAGCTGAGTGAATTGAGTGCTTGGGTTTGCATTTTCCATCTGCTGAACCTGGCTTAACTCCTGTCTGGCCTTGGCAGGGCCCTGGCCCTTTTGGTGGGCAGCAGCATGCTCACCACTCCCTTTTTTGCCACCACAGCTGAGACTCATGTAGCAGAGAGGTGTCAAAAGGAAAAAAATCCACATATTAGGATCATGAATATAGTGCGTTAAGTTTGTAAGCCTTTTACTGCATTTTGCAAGAACTAGGTGATTGTCTGGATTTTCAGGGGTCCCCACTGAGGAGAAACACATTATGTGTTTCACGGAAAGGAAAATACTTCCTTGAAAGAGAAAACTTCCACTCCCTTGAAACTTGCTGTGGGCTTGTATTCTGTTCCTAGTTGTAACATTTTGGTTATGCTGACTTCTCTGTTTTCTCTTGGTGCTACTGTCAGTCTGAGGACTTTTTGTTACTTCTATAGTTTAAATATTCTTTATTATCCATTGAATGCTAACACAATATATTTTAGTGCTTATATACATAAATACAGCTGTTAGTGAGCTTCTCACTAGAACATATCAAAGCATATCACACGTTATTAACTATGCTAATAATTGTTTCCCATCCTCAAGTGTACTTTGAGTGGCTGTTACAACCCATTCAAATAAAGTTAAAAAAATTAAAATCATTAGGAGAAGTTATAATTAAAATGAAATTCAAACCAATAATACATTTCTGTTTGTTTTGTTACCTTACACAACAAAATATTTCCTTACTGAATTTCTTTCTTCCTAGGAAGAGTGCTTTTTGGAATATTTTTTCAATGGAAAATAAGTAGAAACAAAACACCTGCAAGTTCTGGGCATTGCAATAGACAAAATAAAAAAAGTAACACATGGTATAGTATCAGGTATTCTGAATGTGTTTTATATATCTCTTCCCAAGTAGAGAGGTGCATATGCTTTTATATTTGTGCTCTATTAAAAATATAATCAAGTAGTTGTAGGAATACAATACTATTCCATTAGTGCTCTTTTTATCTTAGACATTAACATGACTAAGCAGCATCAAGGATCAGCAGTACCCATTAAAAACCTTCAATACTGTCTTTTATAATACATTTAATACCTTACATATTCTGTCAGTCATAAACAAAACAATTAGGGAGTTCAGAAAATCCATTATAACTACAGAAGACAACCAGTCAGCCACAAGTAACATAGACTTTGTTGAAAGGAATAGGTTTTTTAAAACATAATTTTAAAAAAGTATCAATGTATATATGACAAAAGGTTCTATTCTAGTTTTTTTCTGATTCTTCCACTGATATCAAGAGTACTGAGCAGAGACCCAGGATGGAATATGGCCTTAGCTTTATGCTCAGATGAGCTGTTAAAATGCCCAGTCTGAAATCAGGAAGAAACAGCACAGGGAGCCATCTAATGAGCCTTTACACTCTTCTATGTTCAGGATTATGAGTTCTGTTCTAAAAATACCCCAGTTCCTTATGTGGTACAAAGAAATTCTATACTCCCACAATAAGGAACTGGCTGTTGTCCCTGTGAGTCTCCACCTGACATAAACAGACCAGAAAAAGGGATTTTCAAAAGAGAGCAGGTTTTGATTCAGCATTTTGTAGTAATTAGTTGAATGACATGGGCATTAAGAACTTCCCTAATCACTTGACACAGGAAAAAATTTTCTGAAGGAACAACCAAACTGATACTGCAGTTGCATTCTCCAGCACATTGATCCCTTGCTACCCTCCACTGTACCATGGCTAGTTTTATATGTCTGGTGAACGTAAAATTCTAGTGACTCACACCCTTGCAGGCATTTAAATTCCTCCTTTAAACCCAGGAGTAACAGTGAATTCCCATAAGTCTGTCACATTATTTCAGAATTAGGTAACTCAGGAGAACAATCATAGCACTACGATAGCATATGCCTTACCCAGCATAGCTGGCTGGCTCTGAAATACATTTCCATGAAATGTAACTTTTTCAAGGTACACTGTGAGACAATATGCTTGTAAATAAATGTTGGTAGCAGATTAGCAAGTTTCTCCAACTCCACTTAAATTTGGCCACATGTTTATAATATGCTTATAACAAGAAGGATGCACAGCCATTATCTTTATAATTTGATAGAGAGTGCATGTAGGCAAGTATAATGGGAAAAACAGATCAAAACCAGTGGACATAATTCAATAGGACCTTAAGTAAAAGACTACAACAGAAGACAAGAAGAAATAGAAAACACTTAATGGTTTGCTGGTAGATTGGAGATGGGTTCATGACTTTGTCATGCAAAGGGCACTGAAGAAGAAATGGACAAACTGAGATGGCAATCACAGATATGCAGCCAACATTGAGAAATAATAAAAAATACTATTTGGATTCATCTGGGGTTTAAAATCATGCTCATTTAGCATCTAAAACTATATAAAAGAAATATGGTTTGACATAAAAAGGAAACTGCCAAATGAGATTATTTATTAAGATGATTTTTGGAAATGTATTTATTAAGAAAAAAATTGGGATGTTTCAGCTGTGAGACATAGTTTAAAATCTTTCTACTCACATTGTAAATACTTATGGAGTAGGTAGTTATTAAGCCAAATGCTTAGCAGAGCATATGCAGCTATGGATAAAAAGGCATCAGAAAGATTAACTTATTAGAGTAGTATTGTTCAGGTGAGATATTTTTCTTTTCAAAAAACATTAAATATTAAAAAAAAAATCTCCATTATTTATTACAGAAGCATATTGTTTAGGGCTGGCTTCCATAATATACATTAATCAGTTCATGTGATTAGCTGACATGCACTGTATGATTAGTTTTATTCACTCATCAACATCTGTGAAAGGTAGAAATGTCTAGAAATGAACACAGTATTCATGTCTATATTTTAAAGATGGCAGTGAAGCATAATGCTTGATGACTTAAAGTGAATATAAAGGTGCCTAAAATAAACTTGAGCTTTTTTCCTGAGCTGCACCAAATCATCTTCAGCATCAGTGTAGGTTTCTCTCACACGGTGCACTAGATGTATGTAAACAAAAGACTATTTTAACTTTGAGCTTGTAATAGATTTTTATGCCACATTCAGATTTGGCACAGATATAGTTAGCTTCCCTGGAGTTGCATACACTACACAAACTGACTTTATCCTGCCACATTCAAAGTTCCCTGAATTTCAGAAGTACCTGGTAGATTCATTGCAGGGTAGCGGAAAAAAGTTACTTCCCATGCGCTAGCTTCATTCAGAATAAGGAATAAATTCATTGAAGACTAAATAATTGCAATTATAGGGGAAAGACTTGACAAGGACACAATTCATGCAAGTGATGTGTGACAGTTCAGCTATAGAAATAACACTAGCTGAAAAATAAGCTTTGCTTCTAGCTTTTAGCACAGTAACAGCCCCAGTGCTGTACAAGAGATTTGTTTTATGCTCTTTCAGCATCAGGTGAAGAAACACAGACCTTTACCTTGTCTTTCATTCTGCCAAGTTCTTTGTGAATTTTTAGAAAATCACATCCAGCTATACACAGTACAAAGGCCTATCCCACAATTAGATGTGTAAAACTGAACCCTTCATCCTACAAGCACATCTAGATAACTAAATTCTTTTTTCTGGTTAGAGTTCTGCTTAAGTCAGTGAAGCTTTACATAAGTGCAAGGATTGTCCAGGTGATAACTTATAGGCTTGTGTTTTAATGCAGTATTGTTATCAAGAACTCCTTGTTATTAGTAAAATCCACCTGATCTTCAACATTGTGCATCTTCTATGCAGTACAACACTGCAGTGGGCAATATGCCTTCTTGGCTTTATTTTATATGTGTATAATATATACACAAATGAAAAGTATCACCTGCAAATAATATTTGGAATGTGAAAGACACAAAATGTAAACATTTTATTTGGCAGTTGTTTCAAACAGGTGAATAAATAAATGGAAAAGTACATCTTAATATTCTTTATAGCAACAGATGCAGTTGCACATGTATTTACATATTGTGGATGCAAAGAACAGTTAATTTAATTTCTTTTTGTTAAAAAATGCAACTTCCAACACCACTAGACTTGACAATTAAAGATGAAGATACTAGTAATACTTTGTTCTAGCAATCTCAACTTTTAAAGGCATTCATTTGGAAGTAAGATAAGAGAGTCATCATGCATTTAGTTCATTTTGTCCACTTACGGTAGAAAGTCTGATGTAATCTCAGAATTATGAGTGTCATGCGCTTAAGTCAACTATGACATGTTTATAAATCAATGTAGTTCCCTTAAAACTTGAAGCAAAGAGAAAATCTCGTTTATCGATGGAGACATGTATGAAAGATCTTGGTGCCTGTACGTTTAATTCTTGAAACTTCACAAATTTTGCCTTTTCCGCATCCCAATAATAGACTTGAGTGAAAGAATAATCACTTCCAAGAATGGCATATTGATAATTATTTATCTGAAGTGGTTGGAATACCATTGACCCTCGGGATGGCATCCTTTGTAAATCCAGAAATGCTGAACCACCCCATTTCATTACTTTAGAGTCCCCAATAAATCTTGTTAAGCAAATGTATACATCCTCTTTCACTTTGAAATGCTTCACTGCATATGCATCTTCCATATCTTGAATATCAAACCGCTTAACAAATTCATTCGTTCCTTTGTTCCATTGATATATTACAGGTCTTTGCGAACTACTTGACAAAATTAAATGTGGTTTGCCAGATATTTCAAGATACTCCACATCAGTATCTCTGTACCAGGCGTGCAGAGACTGATGGGAATAAAATCCATTCCCATTCCACTTGTAAACCGTGGTGAAACCGGCCTTTGAACTGTCTGCAACAACAAAATACCAGTCTTCAGCAATCCTGAAAGTTTCAATGTCATTGGGTTTTCGGATTTTAAGGATTTCAATATCTTGAATTTTTATAAACTTATTAGCAAAAATATCTCTTTTATATATGTGGGAGCCTCCAAACAGCTGTGCGACAATGACATACAGCTGACTTTCAATAACTATAGGTTTACACACAACAGTTGAAGTACCTAT
Organism: Parus major; assembly: GCF_001522545.3. Taxonomy (NCBI): domain Eukaryota; kingdom Metazoa; phylum Chordata; class Aves; order Passeriformes; family Paridae; genus Parus; species Parus major. The sequence goes on from NC_031775.1 coordinate 15,647,458, forward strand.
AAAAAGAAAAGTAAAAGACAGGGTTAGTACCACTTTTTGGATAATTTGTTGTAATGATATTTGTCAAGCAGCATTCATACCTGTAATGTTGTCGTAATTCCTGAACATCACTTCCACATGGTCCCATTCAAGAAAGATGCATTTTCCAGTAAAAGGCTGAGCAATAACCACGTGTTCATCATTCATGTATGAGAAAGTATCTACTGACAGAGACTGGTATGGCAGGGACTGATAAACTTCAAATTCTGCAAAAGTGCACACAACAGATGATAATCACAGAGATACTTTCCATCATGTACTGAAAAAAACGTATGATTATCAGATACCAATTTATTACAAATTACTAGTGATTTCATCACTAGTTCAATTTTTCTGTTGATAAAGGAGCACTGCAATTTGTTTTGCAATCTTTCTCAATAAAAAGAGGTACTGTTATATGTCCCAGTTTTCCAAATCATTATGTAACATATTAAAGTTTGAGTAGATACTGAAATATAGGACCCTGCTCCCAAAAGAATCCCATGTCAGACTTAAACCAGTGGAGTTCATACTGATTTTAGTAGAATTTCCATCCAGAATGTAGCATTCATGCAAAAATGGGCTCTAGAATGAAAAACTATAGCTTTGACTTTAAAAAGATTAAATAATTTGGGGCACATTACCTGTAATAATGCAATCAAACTCTTTTGGAGAGAGGCTATTGATTTTGCGCTTCTTATATTCTGGTGGGCTTTCACAGTAAATATCTTCAACGGTTGCATTGGTGCTGCCCAGCCACTCCACTAACCACTTCAGTTTGCAGTCACAGTTAAATGCATTGCCTCTAAGATCTCTACAACAAATAAATCATGCATTGAAAATAAGTAGTCAGTTAAATTTATTTCTCCTTGAGAACAACAAACCAGGCTTTTGTTAAATATGTACCCTCTTGCTTATTCTCAGTTGAGGCCTTCCTGGATTATTAGTCCTGACCCATAGTTAAATCTGCATACCAGAACCCACACAGATTTAATTATATTAAGGTAATCAAGGAGACCTTAACTTGGTGAATAGTCAGAAATTTTCATTGATTTCCCCATAAGGGAAAATAAATTTTTACAGGTATGCAAAAGCCTCCCAAACTAATGACCCCTGTTTCCTTTGGATTACCCTTTCTCAGTAAGAGCATTCTAGATAACAAAATAAGAATTAATGTAACCTGATGGTCAGCCAGTCAGTATTCACTATTTCCTTTAGATACACTCACTTAGGGCTTCAGGAGACACAAGCAAAGGAGTTTTGTTCAAGACTTTTACAGCTGTCTTCAGTCAGATTTCCGATGGTATGTACAGGAACAGGCAAGCGCCAGGACCAGGCTGTGTAACCACCTGGCCACGATCAGTCGTGCCAAGTAATGCTCCAGATACACTGGCCATGGCCACATCTCACTGCTGCAGCTCTGCTCAAGGGATTCAGCCTACCTTGTTCATACTGGGAGCAGGCAAAGGATTTTCTGAGCTTATTATCCCAGATCAGATGGAACAGGATTTGGTATATTGTAAACAGGATCTATTTCTCTAAAAAAATTTTAAGATTTATCTGTTTATCTATATTTTGTATTTTTACTGGTATTTTATATATACACACACATATATATATATATATGTATACACAGACATCTATTTAAACAAGCTGATGTTTTGATCTGGTTACAATTAGATTTAGTATGGGATACTTACTTATACACATGCTCTATTGATAAAAGATAGCTTTCCCAGGATTTGCTTGCACATTAAAATGTTACTTCATTAAATATCTTCCACCTTCCCTGCATGCCTTGCTCTCTCATGCATCCCTAAGCATCCTCCCTTCTTATTCACGAAATATTAACATGCAGCTTTATTACATAACTACTAACAATATTACTTATCTTCATAACTGGTGGAATATTCAAAAATATCACAAATTCTCAACAACAACAGACAAAAAAAACCAAGCCTACCCATACTGTGTAGTCTCTACCCAGTAATAAGATCCATAACTGGCTACTAGTTTGAATGGTTACTCAGAATGTCCTCTAAAGTAATCTCTTTATACTTGTGGTATAATTAAAATATTAATTAATTGCTTTCTTACACATTTGTTAAAGAATCCAAGCCTTTAAATATGTCTTTTGGAAGTGACTGGAGATTATTATTTGCGAGACTCCTGTAAAAGAAAACACTTCAGTATTAGTGCTAGTTGTTCATGAAACTACACATTTTTGCAAGTTGTGATATACTGTGTGGGGATTTTTACTTACAGAAAACAACACTGGTATTCTCCAGTACTTACTCTAAAAGATTGCTATTAAGAATAGCTTATTTACTTTGTGACTTTTCCTTCCACTAAAATGCCATGCCTCCTGCTTTCTCCCTCTTCAGCAGCCCAGTAGCATTTACAATACTTCACTTAGCAGAGTAAAAAGTGCTATCACCTTTGGTGTTTTGCCAATACCATTTAACATTTGAAAACAATTAGTCATGATTGGATCTACTGATGTTTTCCCTATGAGATCCCAATATATGGTGCTCACATCACTGCAATTTCCCCACTTTCTTGTACCTCTTCTGGAAGGAAAATCTTACTAATATGGGCTGATGGACTTAGGTTTAGCTCATAGTTTAGTTTCTGAAAACATGCAGTAATAGGCAACAAATTGTTGATCGGTGTGAATTGCTTTCCTGGCCTGTGCATGTGTGTGTGAGTGTATTAGACCACTAAAAAAATGTTATTAATTCCCAGTTTTCAATGTTGGGAAAACTTGTTTAAATTCAGTGAGTATTCCAGCTAGTAAAAGTGACAAGGAAATGTGAGCAGGCGTTGAAAAAACAGTATATTACATTTCAGTCAGACTGTCTCTGTGAGTCTGCCAAAGACCTCAGATGTCACGGAGGGCATGACAGAAAAAGAATAATGTATAGTCTATGCCTCTTCCAATTAACAGAATTATTTATTACTTATGAGAAGAAACAAAAAATGGAGAGAAATAATTTTAGATTAAGATCCCAGTTAGAATCTGTAGCTAGTAAGACTTAGAACCTCTTCTGTTGTAACTCGTAAACATAAATGTTATTTATTAACCATGACTTCTCTAGCCAAGCAAAGACATTTAGGCACACACTTAACTACAAGAACAAGCCCAGATGTCCTAGGTCTGCTGCCTCATTTAAAAATAAGTGTCTGATCAGTAATAGTAAATACGGGATGCTTCCATTAGTCCATTCTGACCACACTACTTTCAAGGTACATCTGATTGTAACACTATATGTGAATGTATCATGTGCTTCACCTATGTGCAATTTTATGCTCCAGAGCAATTCTTTAAAAGTCAGGTAACTCACATGGAGAAAGCTGTGTGGACTTGCAAGCTGAGACAATTTTAATGCCCTATTTTGCTTTTATATGTTATCATATAGCAAACTAAAAGGGAGAGTGTACTTGGAAGTAGGAGTGGTTCACTGCTGCCATGGGTACATGACTGACAGAAAAATTTAAGCAAGGTTTATGCATTTGCCAATTTTTGAATGAAAATTATGGATTTTATAGTCCACTGTTAAAAAGCATACAAATGAGAAAACACTGTCTTGTTTAGATCGTGCTGTATGTGGTATTTGGACTATAAGATGAGAGTAAATGTTGACTCAAACATGCAATGGTGACAGTTCTGAGAGATATGCAATCAAAATTAAAAATATTGTGCATAGAAATTACTGTCCAATGCTAACTGTAAGATTTTGACATTAAATTAGTAAATTAGTAACAAAAGGCAATATTTTTAAAATGTTTCTGTTCTTAAATGTACTCTGACTAGAAAATAAATCCTGTTGCACAATAATAAATTCTAGATGGCTCTCTTTTAAATAAGAACAAACTGTAATTATTGAAGTTAATTGCATTATAAAAGTAAAAATGTTAGCTTGTTGCATTCCAAAATTTATGTTGGAAAAAGGAAGTAAATAGAATAAATAGAACAAAGTTCATCTTCTCTAACCTCATAGGACTTATTTGCATGCTCATATACTATGATTCTTTTTAATATATTTTATGTACACAAGTACTGTCTTGTTTCTTAAATGAAAAGTGCCTCAGGCCACCAAATGATCATTCTTAAAGTGTATGTGCAATTTTCCCCAAAAGATGAGGAGTGGTTCTTCAAGCAGATTAAACTAGTGGTGCCTCTGTACCACTACAGAAAATCACATTTGTGATTTTCCACAAATTTCTCATTGTCTTTGTGAATAGTACTCCATGGACAATAGCAGCATGATGCACAAATCTATGTCCCAAAAATGTGCATGCAGATGGAAGTTTCTCCTCAAATGTAGTTCTGTCTTTTGCATGTGTTTTCTCTTGTGAAAGTCCTGGAGCATACCCAGAAATCAATGTAACAGACAAGAAAGATGTTAGCCTTGGACTATATGCTCTGTGGCGAAGAAACTGTGCCTTCCTCTGTTTTAGAAAAGCAATTTGTTCACTGGCAGCAGTAGCTACTAAATAAGTAAATGAATACGATAAATAATGTACTGGGCCCATTTGTGAATATAAAGCTATTCATGTGCGTAAATATTTTGAAGATAGGGTCCCAGTTACCAGCCTTATCCAGTTATCATTTTTCTAACAACAGTATAATTCTGCCTGTACCTCTAATATGGATTGCTATGGGATGCGCACAGCCTTTTTATGTACCTCTTTCCCTCTCCTCTCTCTTTCCTCTTCCTCAGACCTAGAGCTATTCCATATTTAACTTTATCTACACAAGTAGTCACAGTAGGCTTGCTTTCATCCAGCTGTAAATCTTGCCCTGACCAAAAGGGAAAGCATAAAATGTTTTACGGTACATTTACTAGGTGGTGAAGATGTGGTGAATTGCAATTCTACTATTATATTTATGCATTAACTGCTTAAAATGGAACTTCGCTTTCTCTGCTCTGTCAAAATACATGAAAGAAAAAGTTAAACGACCCTGTTTCAAAACCTTCTTGGAGGTTATCATGTTAAGGCCAAAAGGTCAAAATCTACTCCCTTGTCTATGATATACATGACATGCTTCAGAATGCAGATGCTCAGAACTGGGTATAAACCCATGTCAGGAAGACTACAGATGTTTTAGCCTCATTTTTTAATTTTTCTCCTTTTTTAATTTTTTTCTGTTTTCTTATAGTGTGTGTTTTGCTTTTAAAAATTTTATTCCTCATTAAATTAAATTATTGCTATCTTTAAAAAGATAAACTTGTTGTAAGATAAGAGACAAAAGCCTGTATAAAAATGTCTCCCTAGCTCAGAGAAAAGGAAGCTACTCATGTTTGCAGTGAAATGTTGCAGCTATTTGTTGCCAATGTGTGTCTCACCTGCTGAGCACAGTGTGAGAAATGCTCCTACTGGTGAGGGCATGGGGAGCGTTGCTCCTACAGCATATTGGCATCCAGAGTGCCTTGGACTAATTTCCCCTCCTAGCTAATGCAAGGGGCTGCAGCAGGTCAGAGGGCAACAGCTGGCTGTATTTCCAAGATAGCCAAAGGGCTGAGCAGCACACAAGGAATGGTAAGCAGATCCCAGTGTCAATGTGTGGCAGATCCTGACTGTGGGAAGCTCCTGCTCACATGCAGGAGAGGACAGGGTGCAGAGTAGGGTAGGTGCAGAATGGAAGAAGTAGATCAGTAAGCCATAACAAATACATCTTGTTGCAAGTCTTCTATTTTAAATTGCTCTGTGTGGAAATTTCAAGTTTGACTTAGTAAAATTCTTCTGTATACTATTATTGTCTTAAGTGGACATGGGCACAGACAGTGATAGCCTGTCCCAAGAATGGCTGTAATATTCTCCTGGATCCATCCCATCAGACTGGGGTACCTGGGAAGAGGTGTGGGTTCATCCCTCAGCCTCTCACATTCCTGACACAGCTCCCACCTCCCTCCCTCCATTCTAAGTCCCAAACTGGGACTCATTTCATCAATGCCAAGATTCCCAATTCATACTCCTCCCTGCTCCTACATGCTCAGCTGGAAATCGTCTGTGCTCCAAGCAGAGAAAGTCAGGGAACCACTGCCAGTCATGTACTGCTTGGAAGCTGTTTGTGTCTTTGCCTTCTACACATACCACAGTTCGGAAGTCTTTGGTGGAAACACAAAGATTAACATTCTAAATAAATTACAATTAATAACACTTAGATTACTAGGAACAATTATATATGAAAATGAGAAATTAAACAACACAGTGGTTCGGTTACTAAATTAAATATACCAACTAATATATTCAATCACTTTACTTACAGGTGAATTAAAGATTTCAGTCCTCTGAAAGTATTTCTTGAAATTGACTTAATGTTGTTGTTCTCTATGAACCTGTAATGGGTCGTAAAGTGATTCTGGTCAAAGCAATGCCTGGAACTTGGAAGCCCACCCACTCTCTTCAATAATGCCAGGAAATATACTTTTTTTCCACTCACAAATATTCTAGATGAGGAAGGCCCATGAAAGCATCATCGCTAATAACATCAAAAGTGTTGGACGTAAACAACCTGCATAAAGAGATGCAAAACAAAAGACCATTAGGTTATCAGCAGCTCTAGAAAATGGTTCATCAAGCCATGATAGGCCAAATTTCCACTGCCTGGTTTCATGTTTTTACTGTGCAAGCACTTTAGGACTGTAAGGCTCATGTATTGCACCATAATGGGGTGCAAAGGAAGGATCCAACAATCGTCTACTGGGGCCATCTGATAAAATTCCTTTGACTTCTGTGGGATGTAAACGTGGGTTTATCATGCCAGTAAAACAATGGGATTATACAAGTGCCTCTGGAGATACACTAGGACAATAATGAAATCTTCAAGTACTACCGAGATTTAAATTGTCTTAGTTTCAATTGCTGGTTAGCCAGACATCAGGTTGAATTCGCAATACTGACAGGAACGAAAATCCTTTAACTTTTAAGTTAAATTTCTGAGTGTATTTAACCCAATGGTACTGAAGGTTACTGGGAAAAAAAAAAAAAAAAAAAAGAAAAATCTCTTCAATTCAGACAGTGCTTGAGTCAGAATTATTTTTAAGACCTCATTATACCTCTTGGAGATACTCTTAGGTTATGCATCTAACAGTAAAAATACCAGCAACATATTTAATTTGATGTAATTTTGTAAGCATTAAAAGTAGACTAGCATTGATTTTTCCAGCTTTATTTATGCTTATCAGCCATGTTTGCATTTGTCCATTATAATCTAGACCTGGTCTGCTGCACTTTTAATGTGGTGAGACATCATAAAGTACAATGAACTTTACCCCAGTGGAATACTACGTGCACATCTATATTTTAATCAATTGACCTGACGGATAAATAGATTCGTACTATGGCATTCTTAGACATTCAGGAATGCAGGATTTCCAAGTATTAATTAATCCACTTAATGAACTAATCTCTTTTTCTGACATTTACATTCAGAATAAATTACAGGTAATGTATTTTTCAGTTGGCTGTTGCAGACTGTGCTTTTTCCACTTCCAGTATGTTCCTATATGAAGTGTATGAAAAAAATACAAGCAGGAGATTCTTCCTTTTTGTCAAAATAAAAAATACTTCAATTTTAGAGAAAACAAGTATTTTTATAGAATTATAGAACCAGAAGACAAATTTAATAAATCCTGCAACTAATTTTACTTTTCTGATGTGATTTTATTGGATATTTTCCTTTTCTGCACTCTATAATTTAGAGAGCAGAGTGGTATCTCTTTAAATAGTATTGCTATTTTAGAGATTGCCAGGCTTACAGCATAGGTCTTGCAGTTGGTGAGTTCATTTGCCTTCCAACTCATACAATGGCTATATCAGATGCATGTGATGCACAAAGAGTTTTTTTATTCCCCAATTTGTCCTTGAACTCCATAGTTTCTGCTTCTGGGGGTAGAGGCTGAAGGTACAGCGCTGTAGCTAGGGACTGTATTACCTGACAGGAACAGAACAGTGCAGGTACAAATCCTGATGCCGTGATTACCTCCCTTCTTTCTGCAGGCTTTCATATCATCAGTTTATAAGGGCACTCTCAGCACGTTGCTGATACACAGAGATAAAAGTGCTGAAGATGAGAGCTGGGAGATTTTCTCTACATTTAGGGAACACTCTTGCTGGAACTTCACCGTAGCTGTGTAGGTTCCTTGTATTTTTGTTGTCACATGAAGAGCACGGAGCATACCATCCATACTACACAAGAAGAAAAGCTCTTCTGGACTGAGAGTTCCGAGTAGTGTTTAGCTCAAGACTGCGATTTTTCCAGAGACCATTGGTGCTACTACATTAAAAATAGTAGTAAATAATAATAGCGACAGAATTATACCATATTTAGAAATCTGTGACTGGTGTGTTGGAGATATCAAATTAGATTTGAACTTCAAAAACATAATGCTGGAGACTATTTCTATATGTATTTCTATTATTATAGAAATACATATAAGCGGCTAAATGTTGCTGTTGGCTAAATTAAACCTTCCAATACAGCTATAATTGTGCAAAGCTAAAATTTCCTGTAATGTTTAATTAATGTAAGTTTTCCATATTCTTATTTCCCTTACTATCTTCAGCCAAAGATGAAAATTTTTCTTTCCCACGTACAAATTGGAGTGTTGTCCCCACAGATACAATCCTGCTCCTATGGCCTGTGTTTAAGGAGTCATTTGCCTTAGATCAGCAGCCTGACATTCCAAGGATGGCAAGCAGTTCAACTATCATGTTAAAAATATATTTGGAAAACAGATCACTCATCAAAGCCCACAGTGGAACAAACTCTGCTTTTCTGAGGTCATAGTTTTTGCTGCAACATTTATGAACAGCAGTGTAGAATGTGCATTTCATTATACAGTAGAAATGGAAATTATTATAATTACCAAAATGCCGTAAGACGTTGCCCAAGCCCACTGTGCCAAGCACTATAATAACTCAAAATAAGATGACTGTGCCTGTCCTACTCTACCATGCCCAATTCTGCCTGCTTTGCAGTGGGATTACTGAGTGTAGGTGGTGTATCGTAGCCAAGAGAGATGATGTCCTACTCACTCTCTTCAGATACAAGCCCCACCAGTGCTGCTGCTTATTTTTTTTCCTCTCTTTTGAAATGCCCATTGCAGAAATTATGTGAAATGTGTCCCTTTTGTGATCTATGACCACCTGAAAAAAGCTTCTCTGGAATAAAGCACCATGGAAAAGCATTTAGGTTTCCATAGTAACTGCATTTACCTATTTACCCTGTATCCAAAATTGTACAGTATGTCTGCACCTCCTTATCAGCTCCACTTGAGGTAGCAGAGTACAGCCAGGGTCAGGGCTTCAGCTATTGGTACATCACTGGTTTAATTTAACAGCCAGAGAGCTCCAGTACATCAACATTACACCTCTGACCACATCCAGAGTGCACGGGAAGTCGGGTTGGGACAGACATCCGATTCTGGTTTTGATCACACTGGGGAGTCTGCCTTGCCGGATTTCTGAGACAAATCTGGGTGTGTGTCAGGCTGGCAGCACATCCACTATAAACAGTTCAGGTTACACCCCCTCTACCTCTGTATAGCTCACAATTATATAATCGTATGCCCACATTTCTAGGAAAGCCTGCAAGCCTGTAAAAATCCTATGTTGAAATGCAGCTAATAGTTAAATATCCCAAAATATTCTCTTTCCATGTATACCTCATCACAGTATTTCACTTTGAAATAACTACTTCAGTTTTTAATTGGAAGAAAATCGTCAGTACTTTTAAGACTGTGAAATAACAAACAGGGTCAAATCCAGGTACTATGAAGGCAAAACTCCCACTGAAGTGACTAAACTTCCACAGAAGTCAATGGCAATTTTACACGGAAAAGGACTTCAGGACCTGTCCCACTGCAATGATGGGCCTGATCTGAGGGTCTGTGAGCTCACAGTCAATGGGAGTTGCAAATGGACAGCTTTATACTGGGATCAGGTCCCAGGAATGCAGAAAATAAACAAGAATAGTTGTTGCAATACTTAAGTCCTTACTGTAATGTTAATTAAAGTATAATGAAGATAGCATGCATTCTGTCACCAAAAGCTTCAGCATGTAAGCATCCAAAGTAGTACTGACAACAGACAGCCTTGCAAAATCCTAAGTAAAAATAAAACATGCACTATCTTTCAAATTGCTAAAAAGTCTTGTATTTTATGATCTAATAAATCATCTGCTGCTGTTTCTTATAAAATTAATACTAAGACCCTTTCTGAAATATTTATGAATACATATACATTTCATAACATAATCGTATCATATAAAAATTTCTCACAGAAGCTGCAGAGATGGTGTGAGCAAAAAACTCCCTTCTGGGATTTTAGTAAAAGCAGATCTCACAAAGGATCTGTAAAGAAGAAAAAAACAACCATACATTAATGTAGCTGCATATATCCATGGTTATAATACTGATCTGGTCATCACAGAGAAATTTATTTATATAAGTAAAAAAAATATATCTTCCCCCTCCCCAAAATAATGTGACAGGTTTCATGTACTATACAAGAAGGTATAAAATGTGTACACATACACAGACAGACAGACAGATGAAAAAGATATAAAAATCAGGATTCAAGGATGCAGCACAATTTTAACACATTAGCTGATGATTCTGAATGCTGGAGGTACTCCCTGCAGCAAGCATCCTTCTGTATGCACTGAAAACACCACACATCCTAGTTAATTTTAAATCATAAATTAAATAACCAAATGCTTACAGCCCTTACAGTGAGATAACATCAGGCGGAACGCTGCGAGGAATAGATCTGGCATTTTCACATAAAGCATTATCTTTGGTACAAGTACACCAGGCAGGACATTTTGGCTTCACTGGTTTCTTCCCTTCAGTCAGCAAAAGCACAGATAAAAGGCATAAGAAATAAGCAATTCTTCTAAAGGGTCTGCTGGCATTTCCCATTCTTTTGATCCGCTCTCGTTCCAGCCAGTTGAAAGAATATCCCAAAACATGAACAGGGTTCTTTATTCAGCCATTGGATGTCTTTCTCTAAGTCCAGGTCAATATTTGTCTCTGCTTTCCCAACCCTTTTCTTTCTCTTTCACTCTGTTTTTGTAGATAGAAACCTGCAGCTGATCTGTATGTTTCCACTCACTCAGGCAACGTACTGCTCAGAGAAGAGACCTGCGAGGTGCTGTAAGATGGGGAAAATCCAACCGGCTGAAGGAAAAAAAAAAAAAAAAAAAAAAGGAAAGAAAAAAAAAGAGACTTGCATCACCACAAAAACACTGAGCACAACACAGCATTAGATTGCAAAGTGATGTAACTGAGAAATACACTGCTTTCTGTTTTCACAGGGAGGCCCTTTCCCTGTTTCCAAAAATAGTACAGCATTATGTTTTGCTGGTGGGTGGGTGAGTGGGTGTGGGGTGGAGTGTATGTGTGTGGGGGGAGAAATCAGTCATCTCTTACTGGATCCTACAACCTCATGAACCTTTCAGAATTATGCTTCACATATTGCAAGCAGCAGAACTAATGGCAGTATCCACAGGAAAATGAAATCGAATGAAACCATCAAAAGCATTGCTGCAAAAACTGTTAGATTAATTTTTATCCTCGGCCTTTATTGCACATATTTGTACCACTGAAAAACAAGCTGCCACACATGGAAAATATTACAATGTATGAGAGAATGCCTTTGACTGTAATTCCCAAACAAAATATTTTCTCATGCAAAATAAGACCCCAAATACAGCTTTTTTTTTTTTTCCTTTTTTTTTTTTTCCTTTTTCTCCACAGAAAAAAGAATGGTTCTTATTTGTTGCATGTTTTCTGAGCTGGAGAAATAAAGGCATAGGTGGACTAAGCACAGTTCTATATGGACAACATCAATTTAAAGTTCAAGTTTAAAAATGTATTTTCTTGGAACTGGTTTGATCATTTAGATGGAAAAAAATAAAATTGTCATTTAAATACCAGTTGTGTTAAACCCATAGTTAAGAATGGACCTTCTTTGAGGAGTGACAGGATAAGGACAGATCTTGGTGATAATAATGAACCTTTACAAAACTGCCTGGAGGCTGCAATCGAAATGAGTGCTAGGTGTGGTATGAGTGCTCTGTCAGATACAGTCCTCAGCCTGAAGACTTTACAATAAACTACATTAAACACTTTAATGGAAACTTAAGCAGCACCTAAGTATTACTTTATTAAGAATGGTAAGACAAAACTAACAAATTCCAAATGCCTGGGAAGCCATACAGGATGATTTTTTGTTTAATATATCATTGCTATTAGATGAGTGTTGCAAACTTTACCAGGTCTTAACACTTCCCTGTTGGACTGTTTACATTAGAGAGCTCACAAACACAGCTAGGTCAACCCAGTGGTACAGACATTTAATACAGTCAGGATTACTATTAGCTCCTTCACATGGGTGCTGTCTCCTCACCAGGAGACACCTGATCTCCTGATGAGGAGATCTCTTTTGACTTCTGGTTCCCCCTCCTTTGATTTCACATTGCTACCTGGCTCTGGCCCACTGCTCCTGCTCTACAAGCCACAAAAATCACAAGATCAACATCAGGCCATGTCTATCTTTCTCAGGAACAATCCCAGCAAGGCCTTAGTGCATATCCAGGCGCCCAAAAGGATACAAATCCCCAGAGGGATTTGATAGGCTATGGGCAGAATAACAGCCTGAAAAACTGCAAGAAATTCAGAGTATGGATACAAGGCAGGACTCCAGCACTGCTGAATCCTTGACTGGGTGGTGGCTAAGGTCCATCACCCTGGGATGAGGGGAGACACCCAGAGCTCACACCAGGTGGTGGGACTGCATCCTCTGAGGGACTAGGTGCAGCCAGAAATGCCCAGAAGGCTTTCAGAGGCAGATGGCCACCTTCAAAAGCCCTGCTGGGAGAGGACAGCACTGCCTGTGCATGGGCACACTTGCCACCAGGCATCTGAGCCCATGGAAGAAAGGGCAGCTCATGCTTTCTTAGCTCCCTTGCCCTCTCCATTGTGTTTTTGTAAAGGTGTTTATTAACTTAAGTGTGGGCCCATGTTTTTGCTCTTAAGAAAACTTTCCCTGTCAGCAGTCTCTCCCTGAAGCAGCACCAACTAAGAGTGACAGAAACCCGGGCTGTTCCTAAGCCCATCCACCTTCTGTAAGAAAACTGAACAGAATTATAGTAGCCAAGGCACTGAAATAATTATTAAGCAAATGCTGATGCCTTCCCAGTCCCCAGTATAAAGGCTATATCAAGGCTTCTTGATGTGGAAATGATCTAATTGTACCTACTGAGAAGGAAGCTGGATTTGTAGGATTTGCATAAGTAGACTACACCATCTTCTCCTCTCCAAGATGTCCAATGGCACAGACATGGTGAGGTGAGAACAGAAAATTCTCCTTTTTTTTTTTTTTTTTTTTTCTGAAAGAGGCCTGTTGTTGTTTGTTTGTTTATTCCTGGCAAAGCTACCCATTGCCATGGCAATATTTTCCCATTGATGGTGAAACCCCGTGTTTCATTTCCTTTGGCTCATTCACTGAAATCCACCATCAATTACCTAGGCATTTCTCTTTAATTAATACTCCAACCACATTGTGAACCTCCTGAAAACTTTGCAGTGTAGTGTTTTCTTCGGTTACAAAAGCACATTCTGCAGCAGAGCAGTAACCTGACTCCAGTTTCGTCCATGCAGAGAACCGCCTGGAAGTTAGTTTTCTATTCCAAACCACATGCCAAAACAACCGCTTTTTCCAAAATTGAAATATTATGAATATTTATAACAGCCCCATCAAAAGTGAGGCACGATGACAGAAAGGACAAGAGTCCATTTTTGCCAAGCTCAGCATCTTATTTCCTGCCATGTAGCAGTTTAAAAACAAAGTGGTTCATGGATTTTCAGTGGCATAGCTTCTCTCCAGCCCAGCGACACTTGGCTCACCCTTTGCCGATGCCATCGCTGTTTGTTTGCAGGCCAGCGGAGCAGGCAGCGGCCTGCTGCGCCCACGGACCAGCGCCCGCCTCTCGGTCCCTGCTTGTTTTCCCGGGTGTTTCAGGTACTGAGTAGGCACAATGGCATTCAAAATTAATTTATTTTTCTTTCTGCAAGGTTCCAGCAGGGGGGATGAGGGAGTTGTGGATACGTTCCTCGGTCTGCTTCCCATCACTTGACGTTCTAGCCGAAAACCCTGCACCTTGCCGTGCCGCGGAAGGGGCCGGCGTTCAGGCGCGTTCCGGGCCGGCCAGGGGGACACTACCGCAGAGGGGGACCCTGCAGGGGGACACTCGCCGAGGGGCAGTGACTGAGGGGCAGTGACTGAAGGACACCGTTCGGGGCCGCCGCGCACCCCGCGCCACCACCTCGCCGCGGCTCCGTATCCCGGCAACGCGGCTGCCCCGGGCGGCGCCCGCCCTCAGCGGCCTCGGTGGGGCGGGGGCGAGGCCGGGCGGGAGAGATCACCGGGGCCGCCCCTCGCCTTCCATCGGCCCGCGGCCCCTGCCGTGCCGGCCCTCGCTGTGGCGGCGGGAGGGAGCCTGGCGGGCCCACGGCGAGCGGCTGCGGTGTTGCCTGCCCGAGTCATAGCTCACCGCTCCGGGCTGACCAGAGCCACCTACGCCTCAGGGACCGACGGTTTCCCACGCAGTAGCTCTGCGTGGTAAGAAACAAATTGCTGTTGCTTCCAATTTATCCAAATTGTTTGGTAACAACAATTTTTGATGATAATAAACCATCTAGTAAAAATCTTGGTGCAAGTATGTGACAGTCAAAATTAAAGCTACTTTTGCCTGCTGCCACTAGAGGTATTCACCACGCAACGCTGCTCGTGTTCTTTGGTCACTTAGCACAACTTCCATGACTTTGTTTCTAGAGCAAACATATGTATTATTATTATTATTATTATTATTATTATCATCATCATCATCATCATCATCATCATCATAATCATCATCATCGACATCAACATCATCATCACATACATTTTTAGCACATATTCTCCAATATCTGGTTAAACTATTAATACTTCTACAAGTAAACCTGTATGTGAAAATATTTGAGGACAGCAAACACAAATGGTCAGAACATAGAACAAAAATTATTTTAAGAAATACTTAATATTTTTCAAGGTATTAACTCCACACCAATGACTATATTTGCATATTTGCATTAGACTAGAATATTTTCATTACCAACATATGACAAAATATTAATAAGTTTCCTGTGATTTCATGCTCAGTACATTTCCCTTTGCAGATCCATATCCTGTTACAGTTACCCATAATTTCATCCTGCTTTTAGAAAACCGTGTTGCCTTTTCCCTGTTCAGGGTGAGCTGCCTGCACGTATGTAGCCTAATCCAAAATCCACTGACGGTGATGAGACTTTACTGTGCTTGGTGTTAAGCCCATAATATTACACCACACAGATGGCAATAGCCCGAGACACACCCAGTGTTCACGTGTCTCCTAAAGAAAAAAACATTGTCATTGCTATGTTACCACTGTGTTTGGAACAGAAGGGTTTTGAGATCAAAGACTTCTACAACTATTTAATGAGTCCGAGTTTTTGCTCTCTTGGCTCCACCCTTTTAAGAAATTCTGCAGCAAATGGCAAATTTAAAGCAGCTGAGAATGAGGCTGTACTTTCAATAAACAAAACTAAGTCTTGTGAATTCTAAACAGTTCTGAAAAGACTATGCTTCCTGGTGGATCTGGCACCAAGAGTCATTGCCAGGAAGAGGCCTTCTGCAGGTTAGGCATAATAAAACTTGAGATGCCTTTACAACAGCTCATAGCATAGACAAGCTTGGGAACAATCACAAGACTGCCAAAAACCTTTTATTTGGAAAGTTCTGCTGACTTTGCCCTATCCTGTCTATACAGGTTTGTATTATGGGTATTCTTCTTTATTATACCAGTTTCATCAAAAGCAGAACAACCAGGCCAGTCCCTGTGTCAAAAAGCCGAGGAAATGGCTGCTTAGCTGCTGCCAGCTTGGAGGAAAGAAAGACTTGGAGGGTGGTCTCCTTTCCCTTACGTAAAGTAGCCAGTTCACAGTTCACTATAGACTTAGAAGTGATCACCTCTGAAGTGAACTCTCATGGCCAAAATTTCATAGTGATTGATGTACTACACCCGCTCCATGGAGCATATCCGGTGAATGTGCAGGTGTCTCTGGAACTGCTTGCTGCTTTAGGTACACCTGAATTTGACCAGTGACAAAAAATCTCTCAGGAGAGATGTATTGGTACCCGAATGATCTCTCTTTAAGAAAAACAGATGCACGGTGTATTTCTTTCAAAGGGAAGCCAGGCAAAATTAATCTATTTCTAGGTTTTATTTTGTTGCAGCTAAGAACTTTCAATATCATTATGATTCTTGATGCTTCATTTGCTTCTAAGCTCTGTTATAAACCAGTGTGTTTTGCAGCGCCCAACCCAGCAGCACAACGTTTACTGCTCTCTTGATAACCAGCCACTTTTCTCCAGACCTACACAAATAGTTCTTGCTTTGCTTCTATTGTCTGTGTTTGCCTTGAAAATGCTAACAATGGATATTTAAACTTGGGGGGGGGGGGGGGGGGAAATGAAAGAGCAAACATACGAGCTCAAGAGCAAACCAGAGCCCAATTCAAAGATGCAAGAAGCTGTGTTACTTCATGGTTCACAGCAGGAACTGATACCACACCTAAGATAGGGGAAAGTGTAAGAAAGGAAACAACATAAAAGAACATGAGGTATTCACCTGCTGCAGAAATATGGATTTTTTTCACTATTTCAAGACAACTCTCAAGAAAATTTGCCTGTAGGTTACTCAGGTAAGATCAACTTCTCCCATGTTGGAAACGGGGACACTTTTGAGACAGTCAGCATGCCCATCCATTTCAGTGGAACTGACATCACACTCCTCATCTAGCATACTGTAAGATTAAGTGTCCTCTATATGAACCTCTCAGCAAGAAGTCCTGTTCAAACATGCAAGTTACTTTTTGCCTTTTTTTCCCCTACATAGCCCTAACAGACATAAGAACCATGATACTAGTGAGAGAATCTATGGTTAATTTGTAATTGCCAGCTTCTTCAGAACTGGCATGGTGATTTTAAGACAATATTTCTGTGCAAGGTTTTCCTTAATAGGATGGTTTCTCTCTTCGCAACTCTTGCAAGTGCTATTGATTCTGCTCTCTTCCACAGATCACTTTCTGTGAACACACGGCTGGTGTTTCTGTTCTAATACTATTCTCTAAACTAGATTAAATAAATTAGCTGGTAAAAGAACCAGAAAACAAATAAAATCCTAAACAAGCCCAAATCTTTCAAACCCCTCCCAAAAATTGCCAGAGACGAAACAATCAGCAGAGGACAGGAGTGGGCAGACAGCATTGGTTTCACAGTTAGAGAAAATGCATAGGGAGCTGCACACTTGAGGGGCAGTTTCATGTTACAAATGCTCATATTTAAATGAACCATAGGACAGAATTGGTGACAAAGTACCTCAGTCTCTACCAAACAGGACAAAATATGAACCTCATAAAACACCCCACTATGTAGCTACCATTGTTTAAAAACTATCATCTAACTGGAGGACAGGCTTTCAACAGATGTATACAAACTGACACTTCATAATTATCACTTCCACTCTGCCAGCTCCTTGCACTCTTAATTTGGGATTTATTCATAGAAGGTATCCTTCATGCCTACATTCAAAATAGGAGGGGTAGAAAATCCAGTCCAGTAAGAACCCTGTATACAAAACAAAATGTCCCAGATTTTCTAGCATGAGCAAGTGCTTTCTACAGACCCAAAACAACATACTACTGTCAGTGTAGTTAAATGCCATTTAATTGGCAACTAGAAAAGTCTATAATACATTTCTTCATGGAAAAATATCTGAGCTCTTCTAGTGTGCCAAGATGCTAATTAAAAACAGACAGCATGTTACAAAATCCTTTCCTTGACCTGTGCTATCTCACATGCCCTTCTGTACTTTTTCATGGCATTGGCTCCCTGAAGAATTATTCTTATCTTCATAAACTTGTCTTTAATCTTCCTTGTCATTTTGAAGGCAGAAAAGAAGTAACAAAATATTATTTATTTAAATGTACATAGGAAATTTATTTGTTACACGGCAGAGACAACAGGCTTTTGAGGAGAAAGTCTTTACTTGTTAAAAACAGGTTTCTATGTCCTGAATAATTTACAGTGAAAGAAATCTTAGTGCCACTGAAGTCACTGAAATACTTCAAGTAGAAGCCTTGCTGGAGTGCTATGGACATAATGAACTGCACAGTAGGAAGGATGTGCCTCATCAAACACATGTTATTGTTTCATCATTGCTAATCAACCTGCTTTACAAAGCAGAGATTTGGATCAGTACTGAAACATTTTAAGGGGTTGTTGGTGAAAGCTCCACAAGTGTATTTTACTGATGTTTTTATTGTTCTCAACAACTCAAGAAATTTGGAAAAATACCTTATTTCAGTAAGAGTTAATCCTTTTTACTTTAAGCAAAAACCAAATGTGCCTGACATCCCACCCTACATTATGGCAGGCATGCTGCCACTGCACAAGCCTAGCACAGATTCTGCATCAAGTAAAGTACTGCACCCAGCTGAACTCCAAGGTCCCTTTTTCTTACAAACCACATTCGCCCTGCAGAGACTTTGGAGGGCTGAAAATTTCATTACATCTGTTTGCTCATATGTCAATATGCTACATATTTAGTACAGCTTAAAGAAAAGATTTGCTCTTTTGGCTGCTGGCCCTTTCCCTCTGCAGTGGGAGAACAAAACCAACACAACATCTTTATCTAAGAACTGACTGTAGTTTTAAATATAATTTTCATAGCAACAGAGAAATACACATTTTAGTGTATTTTAGTGTATTTTCTGAGCATTTCACTGCTCAGAAGTGAAAGGTTTTTCCCTACCTTGAACATGGTGACATTCACATTTTAAGTTCAAAATTATCAATTTTCTAAGACAATAATCCAAATACTATACAGCTGACTTCCTTTTTGACACCATTCACTTGTAGGCATCTGTAAGTTTCCACTGTTCCTGCCCTTGTGATTTAGGCAGAGTCATTAAAACTGGAGAGCCTAATTCCCAGCCTCAATATAACACATCAGTAAGAAGTAATAAGCTCCTTCATGAAGCAGTATAGCTCCCTGGCTAAATAAATGGCACGCAGTACTCATTAAACAAAGGCACATGTGGCCTTTTTTCCCAACATTTTTTTTAAAAAGAAAATGGATGAATATATAAGAGAAAAAGACAAGGATGAAAAAAACAGGTTTGGGAACTCAAGAGAACAGTTAACATCACAGAAACTGAGATGTTTGCTTCTAGACATGGAAAGGGGGACCTGAGAAAGTCACCAGAGAATTTCTTGGAGCAAGTAATGGCTGAAAAGATCTTGGAACTGCAAATAGTCTCCTGCTGTTAAATTTTCTCTTCACTCAGGGAAATGAAGGCTATACATTTATTGTAAATAAAGACTGGATCAAAGATACACAATTCCATTAACAATTTCTTAACCAGAACAATTGGAAACAATGACTTTTTAGATAACTGCCCAGGTCACAAATAGTAATAATGCTCTACTCTATGTTTCTGACACCCCTGCTTCCCCCTCAGGGAGGCAGTTATCCTTTCGTATGCACATTATATATATATACACATATATATTAAGATCTCTCTCAAGAGCTATATATAGCTTCTATTCACAGGCGAGCACCACAACCACTTATTCATTCTTTTCATGCTTTACCTGCTGTTTTCAAGGCTGCCCTGATGCTAAAAATAGCTTCGCATATTACAGGAGGGTTGCTATAGATTCAGAATGGGTGATGTTCCAAAGACAGCTAAATCCCTCCTTGCCGAGGATCCGTGTGGATGCATGTGATGGGCATATGTGACCAGGGCTGTGATGCTCTTTCATAGAGACTCTTAGGCTCCAGGGGTGGGGTATTTGTGTTGTTCTTAAAGCTGCAATGAACTGCAAATCAATACAAATCATGGATGTCATCATAAGTTTAAGGCGCTTTTTTTTTTCATACTGTAGTTTTAGATCACAATACAACAGTACCTTCATATATTAATGAAGCTAATATTCACATATTAGCTTCTTTTTAACTGGGAGAACAATTTAGTATTCTGTTCTATGGGAAAATTTTTCTGTGGGTATTGATGTCTTCAAGTAAAAAAAATATCAAAATGTTCCACTGGTCTTCTTACTTTTTCTAGTTCTTAACATTTGTGACTGGATTAGGACCATATCCAAGATAAGTGAGGTAGTGAAAATAGTATTTTCCTTTTGTTAACAGACTCATATTATAGAAACCTGCCAAATACTGACTCTGATAAGGCTGAGGTTCAATTAAAAGTTGTACAGGGAAAGAGTGACATGGATTTACTAAACCAAGATGGATAAAAAATATTAAAACAGATCCTAATATAAATCTAAATAACACAATCCATCTTTTATGAGCAGTATATTTAAGGCCAGTATAATGCAAACTTGAGAGAATATTTTATGAAATGCTAAAGGAAATGTTTTTTCACTCAAATCTCACTTCACATCCTGACCTTTATCTTCCATGTGGTTATGTTTTGATTCCATTCAAGAAAGGCAGTCATCTAGATATATAACTGTTAACATTTTGACTTACCACTTGCAAATTGAATGTGGTTTCAGCAAGTAGCAGGATCTCCCCCAGGGTACAAGCTGCAATATTTCTTTATACTTGTAGTAGATAACTTTCCTCGGTGTTTTTTTGAGTCTGCCATTTTTACTTCTAGAGCTGTGGGTATTACACAGCTCAGTGTTGCGGGCTATAAATATCATAACCTGATATTTGTAACTAAGTTAGACTAATGGTTGCCATTTAGGATAGTTATCTTTCCCATTCCACTTAGGTGGCATGGAATGAATAGTGTCCTGGCAATACTTTCAATAGAAAGGTTGATAGTATTTCAGTACTTCATGTCTTAATGATATTGGTGATTAAATAACATAAAATTGTATTTAATTTGAAATATAATCCCTATTATTTCCAAACCCTGGTGACCAGCAGTATACTTTTACTAATAAAAGGTCAGTTCTAGCAGAATGGCTCATGACATTATTAATTAAATGAGATCTCACAGCAGTAGTCTATAAGCATGTTCATTAAAATTTGTGAAATAGGATTTTTCCACTGATTCATCCTACTTCAGTGCTCAAAACAGCTCTTTAAAATCCCTGTATCCTTCAGTTTTCACTGAAGGATCAGTTATTGATCACCTCAACCTGGATACTAACAGCCTCTACATGCAGCTACTGTACTACTTTACTACGTAATCCCACTTGAAGCAGTAAGATAAAGTGAGAGTCGATTCTGTCATCATTACTTTATATTATGCTCTTATACCTTAGTTTTTTTAAATCTGAGTGTGAGATTCCAAACTGACTGCAGCACTGTATACTGCCAATAATCTCTGATTTATTTTCATTGCTTAAGGACAACCAGTGGAAAAAACTGTGATGAACTCATCTTACCAGCTCCACAGTACCGTTTTCACAACTGGCCTTCTGGATTCCTGCGTTAAGAGCTCAACTTCTAAGTTAAGATGAAACACATCTCTAAAAACCAGGTGTTTTCTGGAACATGTTAGCATGAATGAGACCATACATCTCTATTAACATTACACCTTAGATTCAAAACTTTGAAGCACCTTTTTTTCTAGGTTACATAGAATGCTGGGTACACAAATAGTGCTTAACTGCTTGTGTAATTCAGATGACAGGGAATTGTCTGTCACCTTTTCATACAGAAGACTTCAGATTCCAAACATTCCCTGACAATGATTTGTACCTTTCCTCAATTCTCATAAGTGAATATTATGAATATATATACATGATAGACATTATGCACAAAAATGCACATCAGGTAAAGAGGGAATGTATATCTTTTCCACTATGGTTTAAAAATGCAATCAACTGTCACTTTGCTCATGTA
Source organism: Parus major (assembly GCF_001522545.3). Classification (NCBI taxonomy): domain Eukaryota; kingdom Metazoa; phylum Chordata; class Aves; order Passeriformes; family Paridae; genus Parus; species Parus major. Next base: position 15,669,452 of record NC_031775.1, read on the forward strand.
TTTTTTTTTCCTCCCTCCAAAAAATCCAGTGGGAAACTATACAATTTAAAGAAAATAAGTACACTGCTTGTCAGTTGTTTTATTTATTTCCACATTACTCATTTTTCCTTCTCTTGCTTATTATTTTCTATTCTTTTTTCATCTTTTATAATACCTCTGATATCAAACTGGAAAAACAAATTTGCCTCTCTCTTGTATTTATGTAATTGGATGCCATCAGTCACTTTCCACCAAAGCAGATCTAGCCATAAAAGTAAGATTAGGCATTCTCTGCTCTCTTAGGAAATAGTTCATACTTCAGGGAATTTAAGCATAATGAACTTCTAAAATCTCCTCAAATGAAAACTGGAATATGGTGGAGGAGTTAAGTTTCTGTATTCCGCTTACTTAAATGCATGTTGATAAAACTAAGAAGTAGTATTTTGTACATACTGGTAATTACTTTTAAATTAAATTCCTGATAGGCTGAAGTCACTACTCAAGTTTATGCATGCCTACATGCATGTGTAATCTTGTAGTGAGCTTTGTTCTGAGCAGAGTTGCCAGACTAAGCTCTGGACCCCAAAATCACCTGCCACAAAACAAATGTGGAACTAGAAGTGACAATTATAGGACACTTTATTTATTTATGTAGACAGGAGTCTACATAATATATCTCTAGGGGATTTATTTAGTAAAATTCTGTACATTTTCAAAAAAAACCCCAAACTTTAGAGATCATACAGGGAGTTGATTCTAAGAATTATTTTTTTTATCTGATTTATTATCTCCATAACTGAATCAGTTAGTCTTTACAGGATCATCCTGCTTTTATTTACACTATACATCTCAACAAGGACTTGCAGAAAACTTTATTTTAATGAAATTTTTTGAAGTACACAGAAATTTTTGGATCAAGGCTGGTGCTTTGAGAGTTCCTTTAATTACAACAACATGAATGAATGAAGCAATCTGGTTTTCAAGATATTATTATAAGATTCTTACATAACTCTGTAGTCATAGGCAAGAAAACTAAAATAGATGTTAGGAATTAAAACAGTTATAGTCCTTCTATAGTGTATCTGTGATTCTTTAGCATGTTAAGAGTGGAAGTAATGGTATGATCAAATAAAATGTGGAGCAGGATTTCAACAACTTCAGTCCATCTTAATCAAGACTAAGGCTGCTCTTCTGTCAATAGTAATAAAAAAGTCTTGTGCATTGTGTATGAAGTTGAGAGGCCTTATATGCATCACAGGAGGTGGAGCTAAAGGAATAAATCAGGTTATTTAGGCTGTATTTTCTAACATTGTGACCTAAACTGGGATTCTGTTTACCAAATTGATCAGCCGAGAAAAAGGGTGCAATTTCCACATCTTTGACGTCTTGTTTTCAGATCAACAGGAAGTTTCATCTTTATTTTTAATAAGAGCCTTTGATACTTGTTTTTATCCTAAGGTGGAACAAATTTAATCTGAATTCAAGACATGCATTGTTGTCTTCAGCTTTCCATGACTGTTTATTAAACCAATTTCCAAACTTTGGTCTCAAAATAAATGGTCTGTACACAGACAATAGAACCAGCACCTTCAGTGCACTTGGCAATAAGTCATTGTGGAGACTGGCAGTGATTTGTTCACACAAAAGGTAGAAGAGCCAGGAATAACAAAGGTCCATGGGTCAAATTCTACCTCACATGTCCTTCTAAAATGTCATGATCTGTCAGATCTGCCTTTAGATATACTCATTTTCAAAAGAACTGTTTTCCAAATTGCCTATCATATTGGAAGTCTTTGTGTTCTAGAAATTCTGTCTCCATACAATGTATCTGACATTGCTATCCAATGGTCTTAAACAGGAATAATAAAGAGGAAAATGTCCACAGATAACTGGAATTTAGGAAATTCAATACTTTTATAATAGGATTAAATATTATATTATTAGCTCTATTTTGTCTTATTAACAAGTGAAATGCAATAAAAAGATTGTGGCTACTTATACAAAGGCTGGGGTTTTAGAACAAGGAAGGAAACTGATGATCAATCAGATGCTATTTTTTCAAAGGCACTTTTCTAACAATGATTATGCACTGAAATGGTAATTGCAACTTCAAAATATAAAAAAAAAATGCATAGCTGCTCTTGAAATAACAGATGCAGCATGGGCTTGTCTATGATTATTTTTTGTCACTGACTCTATACTAGAAATATCTTTAAATACAGAAGAACTTTTCTTGAGGAAATTATCAGCCAAACAAATAAAACTGCATTTGCCTCTTAGCACAGCAACATTGACATCTAGTGGCTAGTTAAGATTAATGTTTAATATTTCCTGTAAGACAAAACAATGTGGAACACACCATTTATTGAATTTGACAAAGCATATATGCTCTGCCTGCTATCTCCACATAGCCTCTAGATGATTACAGAATATCATTAGTCTTTGATGACCAGTTTGGAGCAACCAGTACCTGTGATGGGAACTGGTGAGCGTGAGCCAATGCCCCTCATGTACAGCCCCACTGGTTTTCCCTGACTGTCAGGAAGTCTTAGGCTTGGTAATCAGCTGCTTGATTGTAGTGTATACTTTCCTCAGGGCTTGTTGGGAGGCACAGTGCATCCCTGAAATTGTACATGAGTAGAGCTAAATGAAAAAGAGCTACAGTTACTGAATGTGATGTTACTGTCATTTGTGAACGTCCATTTTTAGCTTTAATTGCTTTTCTACAAATTACTAGGGGGCTTCAAATAGGAGGAAATAAAAATCAGAACATGACAGATGCCAAAGTACTGTTTGTACAATGAAGACACAAAAATAAATGATTTGGCAACTTACTTCATAGACATGTAGAAGATAGGAAGGTGCCAATATCAAATAGCATTGGAAAGTAATTTCCTCATTTGTCAACAAAAGAACTGACTTAATGGAGAAAGAGGAAAGATTAAACAGGAAAAATCTCAGTTTTACTAGCATTCTTGATCATTCCACATTACTGTCTCATAATCAAACTCAAACGTAGTCTCCAGCAGAAGCTCACAATAGATGTAGTTGTCAGCAACTGCCCTGCCCTTGCTCTCCATACCAGTGGTAGCTGCATCTTTGGCCTGCAGGCAAAGCCTTCTGATTTCCTTCATTAAAAATTGGAACAATTTTTTAATTGGCTAACCAAACTAATTTTGATTCAACAGATCAGAGGCTGTTGAGTTTAAAGAATTTTACCAGAAGATCTTAGGAAGCAATCATCTTCTGCAGGAAGGCTGATTCCTGGCAAAATACTGTTAAGGAGTAAACACCTACGCTTCATGTTTCTTAAAAATACATAGAGAAACCTGAGTCTGAAAAAGAGCAATCAAATATAATAGTTCTCCAATATGTAACCTATATAGAAAGTTGAAGTACTTTCTCAGGCTGCAAAAAGGGAAAACTGAGGGAATATATGTCTTCAAGTATTTAAATTTAAATTATTCATATGATCATCACTTCTTGCTTTCTGTACGAGCTAGTGCAGGGCATTAAGAAATTAACTCAAGTAGCAAGAAGATTTTTCTTAGATAGTAGAAAAAACCCCTTTATACCTAAGAGGTTAATAGATATTAAGCTCTGAAATCTCCTACACTAGAACGTTTTACAAGCAGCTCAATAAGTATGGCAGGTATAGACGTTGAATTCTGTATCTCTGATGTATGTACCATGTCTGACTTAAGCTTTTTGGATACACCAGGTCTCATACTTTAGCCCATTCTAGATTTAGTGCAGAACTAAAGTTAAAGCTCCAGTGATGTTTTCTCCTTTGTGGACCACGAAGTTCAGTGCTACTGTAATTTAAGACTATTGTTTCACATTACTGCTAGCCTGATCTAAAGGAGAGCTGCTGCTGAAAAGGGCAGCCCCTTTCAGCACTTTCACTTCCAGCCCCTTTCACTTCCCACTTCCCGCCTGTCCTATCCCTCCATCCCTAACATTTTTTTGCCACACCAAGGTTACTCATCCAGACACCACATCAGGACAGTCACAGAAGCTAGGGTGGAAGAAGATTAACTCCTACAGTTCACCAGGAATGGTCAGATGAGCACTAGGGCTAGTTCAAGAAGAATGTTCTCTTCAGTGGCAGCTTGACTTACTTGTAAAGATTGGCATAGATTGACTTGTGAAGGAAAGCTGTGCTCCTAAGGTTTGGCTGTACAGTCATTGAAATTGAATTTAAAATATAGCACCTCCTGCCCATCTTGTCTTTTCTTTTTCCCATACTTTCCAGTCCTGTGGGACTCATATGAGAAAAGAACCTTTTTGGTGTCAAAATACTGTTGCTAGAATTAAAATATGGAGATACTCCCACTGGAGCAAAGTATAATGCATATACCAAGGGCATGTTCAGTTTCACCTTCCAGTTTATTTAGGAGGCCATTTCTGAACCCATACTCCAGCTGTAGCTTACTGTAGCCCACATATAAAATGCAGTCAGATGATGTTCTAAAGCAACACAGTTAGACATAAGAAAAGCATAGCATAGCAAGAGGAAATTATCTAGCTGCTATTCTCAGAAAAGCTGTTTAGAACATAACTTCAGCATCTATAGCAGCTGTTATAGTCGGACTCACTGCAGAATTTTCCTGTCCTAGAAACTGTATTTTTTCTATATGCAGGGTTTTGTGGCCACAACACAATGCCAAGAGATTCAAGAATTGTAAATCTTTCCTCTACCTTTCCCACTCTTCTTCAAAGTGCATAATCAATGATATGTTGGCCCAGTTTCCAGAATCATGTCAGGATTCATTCACACTAAAGCAGTCTGTCATTTCCATAAGACAGGAACAACAAAAAGATGCCTGCTATTACAGCTTTGAGGGTATACATTATTTATTTTGATATATTTAAATTATTAATTAGGATAATTCCATTTTTGCAACAGAGTCTCTGTCCTTTAGAGGAAACAGGCTGCATTCAGTTGGACTTCAGCAGAATACTGCATGCACTGAAATATGCACAGTGCCACTCAGTTCCTTTCCATGGGACACTTTAGCATCATCTTTGCATCCCTTCACAACAATAATGACAAAACAAGTAACATAAACACTAGGTCAGGAGAAAAAAAATAAATCTGAAAACAGAGATTTAGTAGCCAAGGTAAGGAGATACAGTGTCAACCATGGTCTGTGATTGCCTTACTGGAGAAAAGCAACTATCTACAACTTGTATTTTACAAATAGCACCTTACAAGGGCAGCAGTAGTATTTAAATTTTTAATATTTCCCTGTATTAAGTGTATCTGTGGTTTAACTATCCAGAAATCAATAACACAACTGGAAACTCTAACACAGTCCAGAAGAAAATACCTGTGATGGATTACAGCATTTCAGAGCTCAGCAGTTCAGGTTGCGTTTGATGGGAAACTACCAATTCATTGACAGCTAGTTGCTGTATCTTCGACTTAATGCCGAAGATTGGTACTTCCCAGCTACTTTATCAGCAAATATTTTTGGCTTATAAAGCTTCTTTTTTATGATGCAACCCACAGATTCCCAAACTCTTATCGCCCAGGTGCCGTCGGTCCTCACAGGGGAACTGAGTCACATACTGCCTTTCGTTCTTCTAACTGCGAGATGCGACCGAAGAGAAGAGAAGCCGCTGGCACAGGCAGCAATCAGTGTCACAGATCGCCGTGCCGCGGCCGCGATCTCCATCTGTGCCGCGCCGGGAGCAGCGCGCACCTCCCGGGCACGCCTGGCAGCTGCTGCCCACCGCAGAGCGCCTCCGGGGCCTCCCTCCCTGAGGGGTCCCCTTCTCCGCGAGAGGTCCCCTCCCGAACAACGACCCCCGCCTCCCCGATCCATCCCGAGGGACCATTTCCGCGGAGCCCCGACTCCCGCAGCGGGGTCTAAGCCGTGCCCCCACAACAGGGACTGCGCTGCCCGAAAGCGCCAGGGATGGTGCGGGGGCGACCCGGGCCGGGGAGAGGGGCGTACTCGGGCCTTTCTGAGCCCCTGCGGCAGTCCTACCTTCCCAGAGGCGGAGACCGCGGCAGCCGGGGCCGCTGACCGGGTTCCCGGGCAGGGAGACTCCCCTCGCCCCTAAACATGATGAGCGGCTTTCCCCTCCCCTCCCCTCCCGTGCCGTGCCGGCTCGCCCTCCCCCGCGCCCCGCTGGCCCGCGCCGCCCGCCCGCGGCGGAGGGAGGGAGGGACGGAGGGAGGAAGGGAGCCCTCGGTGCGGCCCTGCTCCGCCTCTGCCCCGCTTTCCGGGAGCGGCCCGCACAGCAGCGCCGGGGCCGGGCGGCGGAGGCGGCCCTCGCCGCGCCGCGGCCATGGAGCCCAACCAGCTGCGCCTTTCCGCGGCCGTGAGTGGGGCCGGGAGGGAGGGATGGAGGGGGCCCGGCAGAGGCGGGCGGGGACAGGCCCGGCGGAGGCCGCGGCCTCCATGGCGGCGGGGCCGGGGCGGGCGGTGGGGCCCGGCCGTGCCCGTGGGGGGAAGGGCCGAGCCGTCCTCCCCTGGGCGGCGGGCGGGCAGCCGGGGTCCGTCGTGCCCGTGCCCCACTCCGGCGACCGAAGAAGGGTCAGGCGGGCCAGGACGGTGCTGGGCCACCTGCGGGAAAGCAGGCGAGAAAAAACCGCTTCGGAAGCTGCGTCCGACCCACACGGGCTGGTGTTCAGTTTCTCCATGGAGCTCCACAAAGCTCTGATCCTCGATGTCGTGGTCTTCTGTTACCTACCTTTTACTCCTACTTTTTCTTTCATAGCTATAATAAAGGGGCAGTATCTTGCGAGTGCCTTTTCTCTTTGTTAGGGCCGTCCACTGTATAGTATATGCAGGCACTCCTTGTGATAGGTTTTACGAGGGAGAATAGGTTTGAAGCTAGTCTTACTTATTCTCAGTTTTTTTTCCCCAAGTGGGGTGGCAAAGCTTCATAGACCACATCAAGGCGGGAAGAGCACATTGCAGTGAAGCAATCTGACCTTCCACACAGCATCCTTTATCCATCAAGGACTGCTCCTCAAGTCCTCTTACAGATCCTGTGCTTCATTCAGACCCTCCCCAAACAGTTTATACTAAAAGCACTCGGAGCTGTTCTGGGCCACATCTGGGCTGTGAGCCGACACGGCCACAGACTTGCGTGCTGGGCAGATAAGAGGGAAGGATGGGAGCCGGGCTTAGGAGTGCAGTGGCAAGACTGGGCCCGAGGTCAGGAGCCACCAGCTGGGAATATTTTATAGGATTGTTTTGACTTTTTTTCTTCTTTTTGACTGTTGTTTCGTGTTCAGCCACATGTTGTGGTCAGGAGTCAACACAAACTGCGATGTGCACATTTCACCAATGTGTGTTTACCCCATTGGACAGGCTTAAAGGAGGTGCCTTCTCTGGATGCAAATACCTGCTGTAAATGCATTGCTGGGCAGTTTGTAGTGTCCTATATTGGCATCAAGAGTTAGTATCTCGGTCTGACATCTGTTGTGTACAACGTTCATGCATTTACTATGTTTTGTGTGGGTTGTCAGAGCCAAGAGTTTAGTGGACTCTGTTCTGTCTCCAGTTGTTTCATTATTAAATAATCCAAGATGTTTGGATTATTTAAATGTGAGCTAAACGTACCCTGAAGCATATTTGTGCTTGTTTTAATTTTGTGGTTTCAGTTTGTTTTGTTGTTTGGGAATAAAAAACTCAAAGTTGGTGCAACAGCAAAATACACAGAACAATTTAAGTTACATAGCTTTCAGGTTTGTGTTTTGATAAAACACTTGGTTTTTGTATTAATAATTTACTAGAGACATTCTGAGTCTGACAAATTCCATCAAAGCAAAGTTTATATTTAAGGGTTTATTAAATCATGAAAGTAGTTATTTTAAATTTTGTTGATGATTATGCATGTCCATGTCAATATCTGCTAGGCTTGGCACAAAGCTTTGGTATCTGCTCCTCTATTTCTACAATTAAATATTAAGTATATATATTTATTATATTTTATTTTTTTTTGTGCAGAAAGGGAGAAATCTGTCATGAAACTTTACAGTATTAAGTAGGTGTCTGTTTACATCATCCTTCCAAAATGGCAAGATTCATTTATGGATGAGATTCCTTGATGGAGTTCATGAAATGAACTAAGTATATTTTACAGAATGTCAGGTCATCTTGGAATCATCCTAAGGTGTCAGGCTAGAAATCATTCAGTCTCAGTCTCTATGAGTGTGGTCCAGCACTGCTGGAGCTGCTGCTGTCAAATCCAGCACCAATGCAGTACCTGTCTGTCCTGCTGTTGCCTTCAACAGAGGAGTGATGCAGTGTCAGAACATCAGTCATGGGTTGTGTTCTTCTTCATTCTGAATTTATCTGTGAGGTACTGTAGTGATTCAGAGGAATGTCTTTCAGAGAAGAGCTTTCCTGTTGGAAGAGCAGCCTAGTCCTTAGCCATACCTGTCCTTATATTCCCAGTCGGCTTTACAAAAGGCAGTCATCAGCTTCTGAGAGCCCTACAGTATGACTCTGCTGGAGCAGCTTTTCTTGCGTCTTTTTTTTCTTTTATTTGAGTCATTCCTGGAATCACTTGAGAGCTGAATAGTGGGGATGTCTAATTCTTTCCTGGGGTACCTCATCCAAGGTCAACTGCTTTGTGAAAATATACTTTCATTTGAGCTTTCCTTTTCTGGACTGTTTCAGTACTTCATCTGTCTAGGACTTTCATGCTCATGGTGTTGGCTGAGACTTCCCTTTTGAGTATGAAGGAAGCTCTCGATGTTCATTTGGGAAGCATTACTAATGCCACTTAAAACCTTCCCAGATTAGCATGATATTTTTTAAATTTTGAGGCCAATAAATATATTTGCTGCATACTCAGCGTGTTCAGACTTTTCTGAAGACTGTATAAGCTTCATTAACAAAAGTAGTGACAGGCTGGCTACTAGAACCACCTAGCTATGGGACTACATTGTTGCCACTTTTTTGCCAGTGCAGGAGGATGGTTTACAGCAGACATCTGCTGCACTTGTTTATTGGTTTATTTATACTCTTTTTTTGTTTGGGGGGGAGCTGGTTTTTTTATTATTATTTGTTTCTGGTTTGTTTGGTAATGGACAATTTTTATGTCTTGTGGGAAAGAGAAAATAGTTCAGAAAAAGTTCTGATTTGCTTTTGTTGAAATACATATGTGTAGGAGAATTACAGGTTCTTCAGAAGCATCCAGAAGAGTGGGAGGAACATTACACTATTTGTTTATTACTATTATAAATAATAATAATAATAGTACAGGATTTTAAAAAATCTTAAAAAGAGTCCTTCACTGTTAGTTTGAGAAGATAGTGTTTTACATATTGTCCACAATACTAACCAGTTGTTGGTGTCAGTAGAGGATACAGCTGACTCTTCAGCATGGCATTTCTGCGAGGCATTTGCATCAAGAGAAGGCACCTCATCAAAATCATCCTGAGGAGTTGTGTCTTTTTTCAGATTTTGTTTCCTTCTCAGCTTTTTGGCTGAGAAGGAATATAACTGTAGGTAATATAAGAATTAGCTGAATCAAACACACTTGTTTTCTAACCCATTGTCTTTTTTTATCCACAGTCTCACTTACCAGGATACTTTGATAGTGTGGGTGGGACCTTTCCATATGCGGCTGTATTAATAACTATCCCTCTTACTTTTACCTCAGTTGTGTAAAACTTTGTTTGGAGTCGGGGCTGGTTTATGTGGTGGCTAGCTCTGGCTTTTCTCTCCCTGTGTTGTCCCTTCAGCTGGCTGCTGTAGGTTGTGGGCGCTCAGGGAGGGCTAAGGAAACTTACATGGGTTAAAATAATATTTTTTTGCATAGGTTCCTTTGTAACTTGGGTGAGTTGTTTAATCTGGCTCATGTGTACTTTCACAATTGTAAATGAGCACCAGGAAGGAAGGTACCAGAGTAGGAGTGAGGGAGAGGAGATGGGATCTACTTTAGCCATCGCATCTCCTGAAGGAATTGAGCATAGAGCTGTGCCTTGAAAAATGGAGGCAACAGATCTGGGCATCAGTCAGTGCTTGGTCGTTTGAAAGGATTACGGTGTGGATATTTTGGTTTTCTTATATGCATTAATTTGACATTGTAGTCCCAAAGTGTGTGAAAAAGAAGATTTCATTTTAATTATTGTTTCAATCAGATTTCCTGCTACTGGTGTAAGATCTGATGATCTAAAAGGCTGCATCACAGCCCAAGAAACTTTTATTCCCATTATCCTTCATTTATAATGTGGGCATATCACTTGCTGTCCTCCAGCCCCCTGAAAGACTAGCTCCTGGGGAAGACATTCACCTTTGTCTTAGATAAATAATGTTGTTTAGAAAATAAACACCCAAGGTATTTATTGTACTTTCAGTTTGCTGCATCCATGTGAGGATTAAATATGAGGACATATGCATATAAATTATTTATAAAGTAATCTATTTTACAAAGTGATTTTTCTTTGTCCTGTATTATCTGAAATATACTCTGCATTGTCTGTGGAATTTTATTTGGCTTAGACATGTGAGAATTTGCACTAGTTCATTTGCTCTCTTTCTGTCTTTTATTTATGCATGATGGACAGTACTGATTTGTAATTATGCCATATCCATATTACATTAGCAGATATATTGACTGGTCTATTATTTTCAGGCACGTGGCCATGGAGGCTATGATTCTGATTTTAGTGATGAGGAGAGTGGAGAGACATCTCTGCAAAAGACTAAAAGGTAATGTAGTTCAGAATTAACACTTTGCATGATGTATTTTGTACAAATGGCCTCTTAGTGTGCATAGAAGATGAAACTTTTACATGTAAGGTCTGGTGTTGAAATGGTTTTTGAAAAAATCAATCTCTTTGATTTCTGCATCTCCTCATCTCAAGCTTGCCAAAGCTTGTCATCTCCTAGGGGCAGCTGATTAAGATCTGTTCTGCCATCTCCATCTGGTGTATATTTGCCCCTCAATGCTTGGAGCAGAGGGTTTTGTTTTTCCAAGCATTAGTATCCACTGCTGGGTTTTGGCAGCGCTGTTCACACCACTGTGATCCATCAGGACAAATGGAACTGCCAGAAGAGCAAGGCAAAAAAGGCCAAGTGGTAGCAGGCTTTGTAGATATAAAACACAGAGATATAAAGTGAAGAACTTATTTATTATTAATTTGTGAAGAGACCTGGGAATTGGTAAATTGTGTTGTGATCAATCCTTGAAATGTACCTGTTTGAGATGACCTTGGCCAATACTTTCAGTGGTTTGCACAGTTAGTGACCTGGAATTTTGTAGTCTGATTTGACTGTATTGTAAAGATTTTTATTTATTTATGTATTTATTTTGCTTTTGTACTGTAGTTCCTTGACACTTTCTGCACCATACTGAACATTTGGCCTACATTTTGTATTTACTTTTCTTACTTTTTCCTGTCTCTCCCCTGCTCTTTTATTGGACTTTATTTAAAAAGACTTTCTGGAAACTTTCCTAGGACTCTTGCATATTTTTCCTTTATAGAAGAATTGAAAGAATGGATTTTGTAGTGTCTGATTACATTCTGGGGGAAAAAAAATCATGTTTTAATCTGTGGAATAATAGCATGCATTGTGCCATTTAATTTATTTTATAAATATAGCTGTTCTCCATTAAAATACTGACTGGTTTTGTTCAGATTTCATTTTCTTTAGATGCCATTGCACATTCTACCATTCCACTTTCTAGGTGGAATATTAACTAACCATCAGGAACCTTTCAAAAATCCCACCATTATCCTTGTCCTGGCACACCACTGCTGATTCCCAGTAGGGCTCTTATATGGGTTCCTTTTCTTGCTCTATCATGGTATTTATTTTCACTTTAAGGAAAATAGTAGTCTTAAATTTTCTCCAAATTGCTGTTTTATAGACCCTTCTTATGGAATTTTGTGATTCTTACAGATCCTTTTGAGTAAATGATACCTTAAGTTTCTAGAGTCCTAAATTCCATAGCTAGAAACAAATTCCCTGGCTTGTCTTTCTGATTTCTGGTTTCTGATTTCCATGCTTTCTGCCCACTGATAATTATGGGAAAAAATCTTTTCTTCACCTCAGTTCATGAATGAAATTAACTAAATATACCTTTTACTAGCTAAAATGTATATCTTTAACTTTTTATTACTTTGTTGAACTCTAAAAGTAATTTTAGCTGCCTACTGACAAGTGCTATTCAATACATGGTAACTGACTTTTAAATTTGTGATTCTGGTGGTTGCACTACAAGAGGCAGAGCTGTTTAATGAGGTGTTGAGACATCGGCCTGAAAGGGTGGAATAGGGTTACTGACAGTCACTCTCTTTCAGTGAGTGCCCTGTCCTTCCTGTTCCTACTTTGCTGTGTAGCTGAGATTTGTAAAGGACTTTAAATGTCAGAGTGAAACTGAAGAATCTTCCAGGTTTTATCATTGTTGTGTAGTGATAATATTAATAATAACAAATATTACAAATTGGTGTTTTAAGCAATTGCCTTTAAATTTCAGATGGAAGCAAATGCTATTCTGATTTTGTTCTGCAGATTAGGCAAAGTCTGATCTGATGTTGGTTCTGAAGTTTCATTCTATTCTTGTAGAAAAGAGCAATATAACAATTTTCATTATTCAAGATAGTGCAAGGTTTAGCATATGAAAATTTTATTCCTTATGAAAAGTTTTTGACTAACTTTTCTTCCTTTTTCTTACCTTTAGAACACAGGAAGATGCCCTTCTGATAAAGCCATTCCAAAAAGCAAAACAAGGCAGTGTGGTTCACAGACAATTTGCAGCTGAAGAATGTGATAGGTATCTGTTATATATTGCTTTTTTGAGACATTTTACTCTTAATGGAAAGATAGTTTTCACTGGAATGTGTTTGTTATTAACAGGGAAGAAGCAAGAAAAAGAAGATTTCACTTGATATCGATGGATGCTGTATCCTTCTGTTTAATTTTTCAGGTTTGAAGATGGGGCACAGGTTATCCATTATGGTAAAATACTGGGATTTCTCAGTTACCACATTAGGTGACAGGGCAGCACCAGATACTGAGTCATTCTTCAGAGGAGCTTCTTTTTGCTATTGAGATAAAACTTAATTGAAAATCTTTTTTAAGAAGCCATATATAAAGTTTTTATTTGTGAAGACACTTACTTCCTGAATAAGTAATTACATATTTTGTTCAAATTATGGTACAAAATGTGTTTCAAATTATGTTTCTGTTTTGGCCTTACACTGAGGCCAAAGTGTTCTGAGAAGGATTACATGTTTTTCCATGATTTTCATTTCCAAACTAAAGCATACAAATTTTGTTTGTATGTTTGTGGTAAAAATGTAACAAATTATTCCATTTTAGTAGCCAGACTGTTTTTACAATAGAAAAGTACAAACCTGTTTTAAACAAAAACTGCACTACAAAGAAGCTGTTGTCTAAATCACAGCTGAAAAAATGAATCAAGTTTCTGTGTATATGTGTACAGAGTATCTTTGATAAAGGAAGACAGTTTTATAAATGATGAATGAGGTTTTAAAGATGAAATTGCCTTGAATTCCTGTATTTGGAAATTAGCTTCTATGAGAGGTTATTAAGTAAAACTTCCTAATTAATTCCATCCTATTTTTATTTTGGAAATTACTGAACTGTTTCTGAGAAGAAAAGTCCTTGTCTTAAATATATAAAAATATTTTGGTTGGGTTTTTTGTTTTGTTTTGTTTTCAACTGTGGTAAAAGGAAATAAATTCTGAAACAATCCTTAATTACTTTATTCAGTATGAAAGACATAAAAAGTTTGTGCACGACTACATTTTATACTATGGTGGCAAAATAGAGGATTTCCGAAGATCTGGGTGAGAACCTTTAGCAACCTTTCCCCTCCTGATCTCAAAGCTCCTGTGTTATGTAAAGCTGTTAAATATATATTATAGCTTTGGGGCCAGTAATGGCTGGAGCTGTGTATCAAATTACTAATTATTTTGGTCATAAATGGTAAATACAGTAACTGGAAATACCCAAACACACAACTGCCTTGTTTCATTTTGTTTTCATATTTTTAGATAAGAGCTGAATTATTCTTCTTTTATTATGTAAAAAGAAGTATGACAGGTGATCATTAATGGAGGGTACATTGAGAAATATGTCAGTATCTTCAAAATAAGTCTGAAATACTTCTGAATGTGCAGAATTGCTATCCATTGTCCAGAATAATAACTTCTGTAGAGCTACATAACTGCCTTTTAAAATCACTGTCTCCAATAAAGAGTATAAAAAGTGTTTTCAGACAGGATCAAGTCATCCACAATTTCAGTGGCTGTTTTCCACCATGAGTTTTTTTATTTGGGAACAGGTACGCCAGGGAATTAATTTTTGATGCTTTTATTTCATAGAAATGTACTCCTTTATGCTGTGAGGTAGTGACCAGAACTGTAAAATATTGATGCTTACCAAATTATTATTTGATGGATTTTCATTTTAATGTTACCCTGTACTAAAAATAGGTGTGTCCTTTTATAGAGCAAATGACAAGACGGATCTTGATGTTATTAGAGAAAACCATAGGTTCCTGTGGAATGAAGAAGATGAAGCAGACATGAATTGGTACCTGAAACTATTATTGGATATATTGTTTTTAGATGACTTGTACTAAATTTGTAGTTTCCTTTACTAATTAAGAATTACTGTGCATACTTGGTGATCATTCTTTAAAGATGATTCGAAAATGAAAGACCCTTAGAAGGTCTTTCATATTGTAATATTGCTCAAATGCCTATATGAATTCATGACAGAAAGAACTAATAAATAATAGTGATTCTCTAAGATCCAAATGACTGTTCAAAAACTCTGAAGAAAGCAGAGTTTGAAAAACATACAGTTTAGTATGTACAGTGGATTTATTTTATATTTATTTTTCCAGTTTTATGGAAATTACTCCTTAGTTTAATAACTAATCTGTTGCATTTCTAAGTCTACAACTTGTGTTCTTTTGATGAAACAACATGTTGTCTTGCTAATGTCATTACAATGTAAAGTGAATTATGTTGTCTTTTATATTTCATAAAAAATAATACTTTTTGTTATAGGGAGAAGAGGCTTGCAAAGAAGTATTATGACAAATTGTTCAAAGAATACTGTATAGCAGATCTCAGCAGATACAAAGAGAATAAGGTATCTTTCCTTAGTGTAAATCATCTTGGGTTTTGAAGTATAGCCTTTTCAAAAATGGCCTTATGATTGTGGATATGTTGTAAAACCAGAACGTTAGTACCCCTTCCATAGAAAGGGAGTTGTGGGAATTTATCAAGTTACTTAATAAGCAGCAGTTTGAATCCAAGCATTGTCACTGCCTCAAAAATGTGCTTCTGTGGGAATAGGAACATTTCTGTCAGATGATGTTTTATGAAGAGGTACATTGTGTGTGAAAGGCAGAAACTGCAAAGGGGTTAAAGAAGGCTGAAGAGGTTGCTTGGAGAGGAGCAGTAGATGAAGCCTAAAAACCAATGGAATGTTACTGTTAAAAAAAAAGTCTAACAAGAGTTTTGTACTTGAATGCTGACAGAAACAATTTTGGAAAAGTCTATTCTAAAGCAGCATCTTTTGCTGGTTGTTCTTTTCTGTTTGTGGAAACAGGATTTGTATGTGCCTTGTAAATAAATAGAATTTCTTAAGAGAAATGGCCCAATTCCAGCACCAGGTTTTCTTCTTAACTGGAGCAGTCTTTCTTTTTTCCAAGTTTCTGGCTGACTGATTTCTTAGTGAAAGAGTATACATGAATTTTCTATTGTGATTTTCCAGAGACTGGTGCTGAACTCAGATGTGTCCTGGTGTTTCTAGCACACAGTAACCCAGCCTATATAGTTCTTTTTGACTATTTCTAGTACTGAAAATTACATTCACTGGTAAATATTTGCAAGGACTGGGCTTAGCTCTGTTGGGAAGATGGCAGTCATCTAAAGACAATTGCAACAAAAAAATGCAAAAATTTAATTAAAATCAACAAAAAGTAAAATGCTGAAGATGCCTTCCCTCCTTTTTGAGTAAATTTAATTTTATTTTCCTGTACCTATTTCATATCCCTTAATGTCCACTCCATCCCCCCATCCCCCCAGCTGATTTCACTTGAGCATGCTTACAGATTTTGTTTCTCTTGCTAATGTGCCAAGTTTCCATATGTTTGCTGTCTTTTGTGGGAAACTGTTTTGCCCCAGATTTTTTTGTGTGTGTGTGTGTTTTGTTGTGTTGTGTGAACAGTATTTCCTTGTCAGACTTCAAGCGTGTCTATCCTAACTTTGAGGTCACTGTCTGTTCCCATTTATGCTCCTAAGTCATTACCCATATTTTTGGAATTTCCATGTCAGCATAACTGCTGTGTCACGCAGCTTGTGATATATGCTTTCTTTTCTCAAACATTATAGGATGTTCTGGTCATATGAAAGTCCTTTCTCAGAAATTCTTAGAAAAATAGAAAAAAATATGAGATTTTTCTCAATGATTGAATTATCCGTGCCTATGTTTGGTACAGAAGGATTTCAAAGCACTTTTTTTCTTGGAAGTCTTAAATAAGCTGCTCATCCCATTTCCCACTGATGGAATACAGTCTGTGCTTTCAGATTTTTTCTGCTTTAATTTTTTTTCTGCATTTCCAGAAACTGAAAGCTGGATATCTTTAGCCCCCTGTGCCTTCTGTTTTGCAGTGCTGGTGCTATGAAAGGTGCAGGGTTGATAATAGCTTCTCAGCTAGTCAGCCTTTTGCATGCTAACTGTCGATGCATGCTTTTGCATGCTAACGTTGATGCTTCATCTTGATGTAAGAAAGAAATTATTTTCTAGTGAGAACATTCAGGTGCTGGAACAACTTCCCCAGTGGCACAGTGGAATCCCCATCCCTGGAGGTTTTTCAGATGCAATTGCCCAGGGGGATAGATAATCTCATCTGGGCTCCCTTCCCCATGGAAGGTTGAACCTGGTGGTCTGTTGAGGTGCCTTCCAACCTGAGCTGTTCTTTGATTTTGTGATTCTGTATCGTGCTACTTGGTGTCAAAGCAGAAGTTGGAGGTCAATTTTCTGTGATATTTTAAATACATATATTGCACAGATTGAGACTTGCACATATGTGCTCATCTGTCTTTTCACAGCTGTAATTATTCTGCTCCTGGCCAAAATGTTCTAGTCAGATAATGTTTCTAAAGATCTCTGCATAGAGATTGTAGCTCAGATCTCTTTAGGAACTTTTCTTTTGAAGTAAACCACCGTTTTACAAAGGACTGGATAATGGTAAGCACTAGTTTCATGGGAGCATCTCCTTTAAGAATTTGAAAAATAAGCAGAACCACCTTCTGACCAAAGCTCAGAAGAAAACAGCAAGAAGCCCCAAGACATATGAGCCTGTGAGGCCACAGGCACATTCCAGCTGCAGGTCCAGACTGTTTTACTCACACTCACATGCACACACATGGCTGGGACTCCCCTGTTTTCACTCCTAGAGATTCACAGGTGTTCTCAAAGCCAGAGATGGAGACCACTCACCCTTCTTGCTCCCAGGCCATTTCACCTGCTGATGACAAGTCTGGCTTGGCCTTCACTTGGTGTTTCCTTTTAATCAGAAATGCCAATGTGAACCTCTGGGGCGTGAGGCAACACAGAGAGAGTGGAAGAGTGTTCTTGACAGCTCTTGCTTGTGCTGGGTCTGTTATTCCTGACATTTTCCCTAGATAAGAATTTTTTAGGTCAAGGTTGTCTTTGAACCTTCAGTGCATCTTGTCTGCAAACTTTGAGGCTGATAAATGACCGTCTGTATTGTCAAATAGTTCAGTTCTATTGTCAGCTTTGCAGTGCAGCACAGGAGGGTGTTCTGCATTTAAGTTTTACTTTGATATGCACTGGACTGGAAATGTTCCCTTTGTTGTCTTATTTTCCTAGAGAATTTCTTATTTGCTGTCTCTGTACTTTGTTTTGTAGCTTAACAGATTGGAAGTGTCTCCTATTTCCTAAGAAATGAAATCTGTTTGACACCTGGTTATTAAATAAAATACATTTTATTATTTTGTTTTTATTTCCAGATTTCTAGGCCAACTTGTCTTCTACTTGGAAATGTTAATATGTTTGTTTCATAATTGTTTTTCAGTATGGAGGACTTCCTGTAAAAATAAAAATATTTTAAGTATTTCTATTATAAAAAATACCATTCTGGCAAGCAGAAGCAGAGAGATATTTTTAATTAAAAGAGAAAAAATTAAATTCTACTGACCAGAATTAAATGGATAAGCCACATGCAGGATGTCAATCAACTGAAATCAGTCCTTTCAATGTTTAATGCTTACTATTCACAACTCAATTTTGGTTCTTTTCTTAACAGTTTGGATTTAGATGGCGACATGAGAAAGAAGTAATTTCAGGAAAAGGTAGAGTTGTCTTTCATTTTATGTTACATTTCTTCTTGATGCTCCTCTTGCTGCTTTTTGACATGATTTTGTTATAAAATACTTGATGGTACTGGTAAGTATATCAGATAATAATGAACAATAAATTGACTTGTCCTCCAGCTTTGCTGTTTTATGCCACATAGATTTAGACTGCACACTGATCTGCACATATTACAATTAAAAGAACCTTTAGTTTATTTTCACAAGGTCAATTTTGTAATGAACACCACTATAACATGTTTGATAATGTAGAATTTCATGGGTTGGCTTTTTAGCTGCTTTTCTCCAGTAGTTCTTCTACCTCTTTAGTTAGCATTTGATAACTGTAATTGAAGTTTCAGTGATTTTCCTCAGGAATTTCTTGAGTAACAGTTTCTCCACTGCTTTTTGCAAAATGTAAATTTTTTAGTTGAAGTTTCTTGTGTGATACTTATTTTAGGCTAAATTGGTTTTGAAAGCTTCAGTGGCAATGAGTATCAGGTCTCCCAATGCTGTCTCTAAATCAGTGCCTTAATTCTGGGTATGAAGTCTTACCAGTATGTTACTGGGACTTTGCACAGTGGTCCTTGTTCCATGGCTGAGGTGCTTGGGCTTTTTCAACTTGCTGAACAAGCAAGAAAATGAGGTGAATGAGGTGTTGGTGTTACTGGGGTAGATTCTCATACACGTGTGGTTTTCAGAAGTCATGGATGCACGTGCCAGAAAATTATATGGAGTTGTACTGCTGATCAGTTTCACTCAGTTACAGTTCTTTAAACAGATGTATTCTGTAAACACCTGAATTGCAATGTATTTCAAAAAGTTAGAAATGCATTTATGATTAAAAAAAATAAATTCAGAATGGAAAGCGAGAACAGTATTGATGGGGATTTTTAAGTTGTAAATATTAAAGCCTGTAAAGGTAGTTGTGGTCATATGTTGCATTCAGCACTACATGTTATGTTAAAATTACGTGCTTTATTGAATACTTTAACAGGATAATTAAAATTAAATGAGAAGTAAATTATTTTTATGTCTTTGTGGGATAAAAATTATAGATTTTTACATTTAATATGTGGTACTCCATGTTTTAAAATGTGGGATAAAGTGCAGAATTACATATTTCAAGCTTTTTTTAATGGAAAGCTAATGAAAAGCAAGCAATTGGAATGTAAGGGTGGATAAATCCTCTCTTTCACCACGGGGGGGCGCGAGAACCCAACCCTCTCGCAGGTGTCAGATGCTCTCTCCAAGTGCGGTTCCAAACAATCCTTTAAAAAAAGCCGTGGGTCTTTTAAGCTATTTTAAAATATAAATCAACCATATAAATTGCTTTAATTAAATATAATAACACATCGATACCTACCTGTCTGGTAATTAGCATTAGCATTGTATGTACTTAGTGTACATAGTGATGTAGCTGTGTCAGTTGAGTGGTGATGAGAACCACTGTCGGTGCGTTCTTACTAAGGTTTGGGGGTGGGAACAAGGGAAGGCAGAAATTCACACTTGGTTGCTTTGCATTTGATGGCTGTCTTTGCATGATCACAAAGAAGAAGGGCTAGGGGAAGTCAAAGAAGAGGTGGCATTTGTTTTACTAACTGTAAATGCCAAATTATTTCTTCTGCTTCTTTTCTTTCTAATCTTTGCCATAAGTGTTTTGAAAGGAGGTGATATTGGAGATTGCTATGACACAGGTGGCCATACTTTAGATTGGGTTAAACATACTTAATATATATTAATTTGAAACTTGCTTTTTTAATGAGAGTTCTGGGGTTTTTTTTACTTCAAATGTTTGCATTGAAAGTGGTATTTCATTACAGAACTGAGGTATCTGGGGACACTGCCAATCCATTAGTTAGCTGCTTAAGCAGAATTTTCTGAGGTTAATCGTTCACCAACAGTCCTGCGTGTGAGCCTATTAATACACATCCTTTCTGCTGCTCTGCATACAAATCAGTCTTCTGCAAAAGGAATGCATGGATCTTCATTACTGCAATATTGGGACTTCAGTGGTGAAAACAAAATTGATTATGTGCAGATCTGTTTTAAAATCAGTGTTGCTTTCACATAAAGATCCAAAGGAAGCTTTTAAAGCTGATGTAGCATTTCTCACAAAGTTGG
The DNA here is from genome assembly GCF_001522545.3 of Parus major. Taxonomy (NCBI): domain Eukaryota; kingdom Metazoa; phylum Chordata; class Aves; order Passeriformes; family Paridae; genus Parus; species Parus major. Next base: position 15,689,895 of record NC_031775.1, read on the forward strand.
ATTTCCTTTTCTTGAAAGAAAAGTGTTTATGGATAGTCACTAGAAAACAAATTGCATGTCCAGTGTATCAGATACACTAGTTATGTAAAAAGCATATGGGCATCTTCATATTGTACAAATGTGATACTTGAAATAGTTTGTGTCATTAAAGATGCATGTCTCAATCACAACTTCTGATCCATCATCCTCTGCTAAGTAAGTAATCATTTAGGGTATAGGATCTATCCTAGTGACATTAATTTTTCAGCGTTCATATTAGGCTTATTATTTCATAATGTACACTTTCATCCACATATTTCAAAACACAGTTATGATTTTTCCTCTGCAAATAGGCAATATTGGACAAGTATGATTGATTGTGTTGTTGTTCCCTGTTAATAATTCCTTAATCTAGATGTTATTTTTAGATTTGTGGGGTTTTTTTTTATTTGAAGGAAATGGAAAACAAAAAGCAAAAACTGAGCAGAACTGGAAATAACAGCCCCATATCTATTCATGATAATCATTGAACCATGGTTTGCTGGTTTTGACTCTTTTCAGGTCAGTTTTCCTGTGGAAATAAACACTGTGATGAGAATGAAGGCCTGAAGAGCTGGGAGGTGAATTTTGGTTACGTTGAACATGGCGAAAAGAGGAATGCACTTGTGAAATTGAGTAAGTCAACCCTTCTAGGATATTTACACTTAAAAAAAGACAAGTGTCTTGTACTTTGAATGGTATTGAGTGAGATCCAATGTAATGAGTTCATGACAAATGCAGAATAGAAGATAATTTTGTTGAATTAATCACAGGTGGTAGCATGGTGCTCTTGATTTAGAGAATAGCTGTTATCATTATATACGACAAAGTTGTTACAGATTAAGAACTTTATTCTGTATAATTAGCATGTCATAAAATCAGAATAATTTGCTATAAACTGTTTTGTATAGAAGCATTTCTAGTTTTAATGGACAGTACTGCATTGCAAGGAGAATTTCAGCATTGTCATTGCTCATTCAGTTACCTGGCTTAGAAGTCTTTAGGGCTTTGGACCAGACAACTTCTTGCACATATTCAGCTTTACTGATTTTATTCCAAATATTTGTGTTTTCTTAGAAAACGTCTATCTTTAAACAGTTTTCCATTCTTAATCTCAACTGTGGTTTTCTAATTCAGTATTGTCTATATGATAATATATTTATCAGATAATTACATTTAGTACAGTTTATATTGTTTGTTACTGTTACTTTTAGTTACTTCATGTAAAATGAGTGAGTAGTGGGATTTTTTTCCTTTTGTGCATAAGACACTCCATGTGGAAGCATTTGGTCTCTTGACAAAGCTCTAAGAGACTTACATGTCTTCAGTATAATTGCAGAAGAATTTATCTGTCCACAAGGATCCATAAATGGGATGTCTGTACATAAGAAGCACTGATATTTCTTTAATGAAGAGCTAGTTTAGCCAGTGCTAAATCTGTGATTGTTCTTTACATTTAAAAAATCTGGGTTTGTACTGGAGACTTTCATAATGTATTTTTTTCAATCCTGACTGCAATTACATTGTAACTAGTGTTTTGAAGAAAAAGCCAATGATTTTGAAAGATCTAGCTCTAACTAGTTTTGTAGTTTTGTTAATTATGCTTATCAAATTCTTGGCTGCAATATTCTCATTTTCTCTTTTTCAGGACTATGTCCAGAATGTTCCCACAAACTAAACTTCCATCACCGGTAATGAAATGTTTTGAAAATAATGGGGACTGAATTACTGATAAGTTACAATTATGATGAACAGCACACAGGGACAAAACTTCAGTTAGATGATTAGGAACTTCATTTATCCTGAAACAGCATAAATATTCTGGAGCTTTTATAAAGGCACTGACTTGTCACTGTTGAGGGTTGGAATGCTGTGCTAATGACAGCACAGAACCCCTCAGACTGGAAGAATTCCATCCCTACCACCACAGAAATTTCATTTGCTCAATTTCAGCTCAGTGATTATTTTTCTTCTGCTTCTAATAGCACTTTTCAACTGAATGTGTTTTTTTCAGTTTAACTACTGATAGATGTCTGAAAAAATGACACGTTTGACTGAATTAAATACTTCAGATTTACTGTTGCATAAGAAGTACATATAATAGAGGAGGTGTACATTCATTTTTTTTAAAGGAGGAAAGAAGTCAAAACATGCAAGAAAAAAGGCACAGCTGCACAGAACTCTAAAGAGCCAAAAAATAAGAAGAGAAAATTATCTCGTTCAGCAAAAAAGAAGTCCAAAAAAAAGACCCATAAAGGTAAATTTAAACTTTAAAACTTCAGTTGTTAAAGTACTCAGATTAGTTGAACATTAGTTTTGCTACAGCTATGTAGATAGAGACATATAATTATGTATAAATACATTTAGATATATGGACAGATATGTAACTTTCTTGACTGCAACACAGGTAGTCAAAAAGGTAAATTTCTTAGGTAAAATTTCCTAGATGCAGAAAAAAGATAAGTTTCTTATATTTAACAGAGGGACAACCTTTTGAAAAGTATGCATTGCAAGGGAAATTTGTGCAATCATTGGATGTTGCATACTGGAAAGGGTTATGAAGTATTTCATTCCATGAAGCTTTGTGGTTGAAAGCCTTTTGAAAATGTTAAATAACCTTTTTACACCAGAGGTCTTGGGTTGACATAACTGGGCTCAAACTGATGACCTTTGAACTCATGCAAAAAAAATCCTTTTATTATAGTGTTGACTTGCTTTCTTTGAATGTGGTGTGTGTGCATGCATGTGCACATGTTTAGTGTAATAAATTGTGATAGAAATATCTTTGTAAACAATTTAAAATAACAGATAAAACCAAGAGAAGCTCACCAGTTTTTTTCTATTTTGGTGTTTCTTTACAGATCACGTATCTTTAGATGATTCAGATAGTTCTGATAAAGGTAAAGGTTTTTTAATATCTTATGTTTTTGTAATAAGTTGTATAACATCATAGACAGTTGTCATTGATCTTAGTTTTATTAGGTGTTTTAATATTTTATATGATAAGAATGCTGTCTGAAACAAAGAGAAATACAAAGATTTGAATGAATGACTTACATGTCTTGGAGAAAAAGTGTAGGGAATTTTAAGGAGGAAATTGTTTAATCTAAAAATAGAAGTGTGGCCAGATTACAGAAGGGAAATAACCAGAAAAATGAGAGGTCAGGCTGTTCCAAAAAAGAGTAGAGGGTGCAAAAATAGGTACGTTGTTAATAATTTCATGCTGTGTAGTCTGTACTGTGTAAAGATAGTACTTTTCTGATACAATAACTGCTACATTTTCCTTCAGGGAGTTATACTGATACTCTGCTCAAAAAAAAAAAAAAGGATTTTAAATAAATCCTAGACTTTAATTAATGTCTTTTCCAACTACTTGTTGCAGGTAGATGCATTCAGTGACACCTTAACCTTAGTCACTACTTGTATCTCAGTGATTCCAGTCTCCACTTTATTTTTTTTGTGAAACAGGCCCCATCTCCTGTTCATGCCAATTCTTGTTGCAGACTGTCTAGAAGTAATTGACTGATTTCATGATTTCTCTGCTCTGCTATACATTTTTAGGAATGTCATCACCCCCTAGGCTTTCCCAGTTAGATACAAAAAGACCTGAAGTAGTTTTCTTATGATTTGGACCATGCCCAAAGTACTTGTTTTGTCAGAAGAGTTATTGGAAGATTCAGGAGAAGGGAGGGAGGAGCTTCTGAGATGAGATTCCTGTGTACTAATATGAAATAGTTATACAATAATCCATGTTTTCTTACAATTTTACTGATAAGTCACAATTTGTAAGAACTATAATTTAATTAAGGTAATTGATTAATATAATAAATTGAAACTGTATTGTAATTCTGGGTTTGTAATTATTTAGTTTTAGAAAAAAAATGGTATGTTGCTGTTGTGTCAAGATCGTTGTTTCAACATGATTGTTGCTATATTTGACCAAAACAATGGTTTGTGTTACCTAAGAAACTTTCTGATGTTATTCTAATTAATATTGCAAAACATATTCATTTTCACTTCATGCAAAGCAAAGTGTTTTGTTTATTCTCATGGTTGCAATTAAACATTGCTTCTAGCAATATATAATCTAATTTAAAAAAAGGTAAATTATTTTAAAATTTTCATGTTTTTTTAAATTTTCATTTAATGAAAACATTTTCAATTTTTCAACAGACTCAGATAATAGCAGTGCAGAAGATGGTCCTTCAAAAGCTGACACTAGGAAAGGTCCTCTACGAGAAGCAGATAAAAAATCACGGTTAGTTTGATGTAATGAACTTGCAGCTACTGATACATACGGGGTCCATTCAGAATTGCAAAGGCAGAGTTGTCCTGAATATTTCAATGAGTATTTATACATAAAAGGTTATGTCAAATCTCTTTCCATGCAGTGAACCTAAAAATGTGCTTTCAAAGAGGAGACATAGACAGCTCTTGAGGAAAACCTTTGCTAAGCCACTACCACACCACTGCTGCCTTACCCTCTACTATACTATTAATTACCTTAGTGGTGGGTCCTTGGAGTCAGCTCACACAGGGAAATATGAAGGGTATTAGAATGTAGTAAGTCAAAATTATCTCTTCCTTCTGCAGGTTTAATCAGAAGTTTGCTAAAACTTTTTCACACAAAGATTATCTCCTGGGTACAAATCCAAAGCAGAACTTTCTGACTTTTATTTTTTGTCATTTTTACAGGGAAGAGGAATTTGATGAGTATTTTCAAGACTTATTTCTCTAAAACTTGCGATTGGTGTAGGCTGATTTTCTTCATGAGTTGTCAAGATGGAAGTCTGGAAATCCAGTCATTATTTTCCAGAGACCTCGATCTGCCAGCATACATTTTCTACAGTCACTCATATGGACCATTTGGGTGGATTGTCATTGTAGAAGGTTTCAAATCTAAAAACTTTCAATTTCTTGTAGTATACTCTGCATACTCTTGAAACAAGAGAAATTTTTTTTTCAGCTCAGGGCAGAATATGTATGGCACTCAAATTTAAAAAACCAAGAATATAGTTTATTGATATTACAACAAGGAATTTCACTGCTTTTATTTTATCCCAAACTTCAGTTATTCCCAGATTTTTGTAAAGGAGCATTTTGTAAGATTCTGTGAGTAGCTTAAAGCCATGTACTTTAATTTATTTATATTTTTAATTTATTAAACAAGAATTAATAGCTTTAAATTTATTGGTTACTTAGACTTCAATATTTGGGTATTAGTCTCTGTAAATATTTTCAAATGCTATTGGAGAAGTTCAAATTTTGTCAAATATGTGTTCTACTTGAATTAAGTAAACTGTATCTGAAATCTTTCCTACTCCTTTAAAAAGTTCAGTTTATTGTGACTTTTTTCTAAATTTTAGTTGTAAAGTGCTATGTCTTACAATTCCACCTATAAAAATTTGTTTGGTTGGTGAAATTTTTGGTGTAAAAAATAACGTGTGGCTTTCTGCTGGAGATGTACGTGACTTTTATGTTATCTGTGCCTTCTGATCTCCTTTCCATTGACTGAACGTTAATCCTTCTTTCACGTGTAATCCTAAATATACAAATAAAGCATGTGTATTGCTTCAGAAACTTACTGGATTCATCTTCTTTGAGTTGCAGCACATCTTTAAATATTCATTCGGTCATGTTTCCAAAGAAACAGTCTGCACATGAATAGGTACCATGCCTATATTTTTTTCTGTTTGGTGAAAATTACTTTGGATACAAAGGTCAGACTTTTTAAAATTAAGTTTTCATGTTAATCTGAGAAAGTTAATGTTTATATTTTTGATGAGTACTTCTCACTGTAGGTATAGAAAGTATTTATTTCTAGTAAGTATTTGATGTGGACAATATAACAGCAGAGATAGTTGTAGTGTATTTATGAACATTTCACACATATTCATATGAATAAGTTGAGAACTCTATTTACAAGTATTACTTAACATAATTACATTTTAAACATTTTTTACTTACATAATAGATGACATTACAAGGACATATTTAGGGCGTCCTTGAGTAAGAAATAAACGTATCCTTGCATGAAGGCTTCTTTAGGTAAGAAGGTGGATTTAAAGGTTAATTCTCTGTCATCTTGCGTCTTGCGAGCTTGGCTGAGAGTCAAATCCAATCTGCAGCAATCTGCTTAAACGTGTGCAACTTGCCCAAAGGGGCTTTTGTCGACTGCGTTGCTATATTTGTTGCTTCAAGTATTGCATATTAAGTATGTGTTCTGAATAACTAGCTTCTCCTTGGGTTTTTAAAATACAGTTATAAAAAAGTTACACTATACATATTAAGTACATAATTTAATACAGTTTGAATAAAATTACATTATCAAACAATCTTGAAATGGTTTTATTTAGTACAGAAAATAACATGATACCTGGTTTTATGTCATAACTGCATAAAATATTTATAAGTCAGAATGTTTTAAGTGTTTGGAGATTTTTGTGGATTCCTTTGAGTGATAAATGTACACAGTATCTCTGTTCATAGAGCATTCTTAGAAATATTTATATGAGCAAATTGCTCATTCTCCCTTCCATGTGGATGTGGAAGGTCCTTCAGAGGAAAAAAAAAAGGTGTGGGTCTGCTTTATTTAAGAGAGCAGGAAAAGTGGCAGGGTTGAGTCTGAATGTTGAAGGTCTCTGTTGCAGGAGTTGCATTTGACATCCATCTCCTTAGATTTGAAACTGGTTCCAGTGAATACTCAGGTCTGTGCCTAACATAGTAGCCATTTGCCTTCCTCCATCCACAGGAGGAGCTTGTTTCTGGAGTGGAAAGTGTGGAGTGGACTTGTTCCAAAGGTGTGGGAAGGAAGGTCAGTGTTCACAAAGAGCTAATTTGTGTGCAGTCTGTCTACTTGGTTGTAGAAAGACAGGTCATGGGAATATGGTGTGTGTTACTTCTGCTTTGCTCTCCCTCAGAAGATTAAATTCGTGCCAATTAATTTGTTTTCAAATACTTTAATTTATTGCATTTTGAAAGAGATGCACTGGGAGTACAAGAGCCTTTTAAAATGCCCTTGAATGCAAATCCTGCTTGTAGATATGCTGGTGTATCTTAGTAAGCCTTTACTTGTGTGTAAAGTATGATGTTTGTAGTCTGCTATTATAGATTCTTACAATAAAAGCTGGTCAGTTTAGGAACTGTGGGAGAGCCATTTGCATATGATCAAAAGGCTACAATGGCTATAATTTACAGATTTATCATTGGTAATTATGCAAAAATACAATGTACCATGGGCCTGCTTTTTATAGATAAGAGCTAGGGAATTGTGTTGTGCATTCCTAAAGTGAAAGAAATGTTTTACTCTGGGACTTTATATAGTATTGAGAATGAAGGAAAATGACAGAATTACAGATGAAGGAAATACACATAATATAAAAAATCTAAATATACAAGTTACAAATATTGCAATTCTTGGTTTGAAGTTTACATCTTAGATGTCATTCAGTAATTTAATATAACATTTGTCAAAATTATTTATATTTTTTATGGAGAGTGTATTTAGAAGTTACATATTTTAATAAAAGTACTGTATGTAAATTGAGTGATATGAAAAAATACCTAGAGCACACAGTTAACTCATTTTGCACCATTATTTTTTCCAGTTTTTAATAGTAACCGTTTTTTTTTTAATCCATTAAAAATTATTTCCAACAAATGGCAAGTGTTTAAGAGGATTAAGAAATTGATCTATGCTATTCTATGCAAAGCAGGAATCCACAGGGGCTCATTGAAGTTCTTTCTAGATGCCTTTTCTTGTAGCAGGAACAGTGTCTGAGACAAAGAATTACAAAACTACACATGTTTTGGATTTTCCTTCTTCACCACCTCCACCACCTGCAGCAGCACTTTCTGTTAAAAAACAAGGAAGGAAAGTAAAATGAATATTTTCTGTTAATTTTAGCTGCTCTAATTCCTTATTAAGGAGTGCTGCTTTTATTTTATGCATATTATGTATGTTTGGCTGTCTGAAATTTCACTGCTTGTCTGGGATATTGGAATAAGAAACAATGACATGTTATATAAACAATGACATGTTATATATACATATGTGTATATAGTGTAGGAGTTGATACCATCATTTCTCAAGGGACCAAACACACACTGAACCACTCTTACTGGAAAGTTTCAGTATTTAAATATATGACTCTGTCCCACACATACAAAACTGAGGTATGCAAGCCATGCAAAAGAAAGAAACTCTTGAATCAATATAATCTGTGAATCTATTTTTGAAGAAAATGATACAAAAACTTTAATTTGACCTAATTGCATAAACCTTTTTCCAACCCTGCATGAATCCCTTTGGAATTACTAATTAATAGAGAGAGATAGCTACTGATTCTGTTACTCTCTCTCAAATGATGCCACAGATGTTCATTGGTCATAGTTAAGATTCTTTCAATGTAATAAATTGCATTTCCAGATTCACTTAAGGTAAGATACCAATATTAGAATTAAAACTTACATTTGAAAGCTGTGGATCACCATGTTACTAGGTCATTTTCGACCCTTTCCACCTGCATTGAAACATGTCACATAATCAGTGTCCTACCCTCTGTAATTTGTGGATATATTCAACACTATTTTACTAACTATGTATTTGATTTTCTCAGTTTAATACTGTATTTTGCTTTACTTCAGTTCTGAACTTTCCACTGTAGTGGTTCAGCAAACATGTTTATTTTGTGTCTACTGAATGGCTAAGAATAGCCAGGTCAGTGTGTTCTACAGAAACCACCATGGTTCAGCATGTATCAAATTTTTGTTTGTATGAACTGACTCAACAAACCCATATATTTACATGGCCCTGATTTGACAGTGTCAGATCTGTTCTTCACAAATGTCCATGGCCTCATTCCAGTGTGTGTTTTTAAAGGATGCAGAATTATTCCCTTTTGTTTTGCATTGCCAATTACGATATGCAAAGGCCAGATCCTTAGCTTCTGCAAATCAGTCTCTCCATGCTTGCCTGTGTAAACATGTGTAAGGTTTCCTATTTTCCTATAAGGAAAATACTTATTAATTCAATAACTTAAGTGATTCCAAAATACCAATTATGTAGGATGGTCTTAACTTCCAAATGAGTGTAGAAATACCTGACTCTTCCTAAATTGATTATTTAGTTTCTATTTAAGAAGTTTAGGAGCATTGGATCTGACTTGGGTAACTTTTTTTGGTAATATTCTTTGCTGAGAAAGCAAATGTATAAGGAGGTTTGAAGTTGTGTAAGGAGGTCCCAGGTTTTGTTTTGTTTTGCTGGTATTTCTGTAAAGTTCAGATGTTTTTGTTCCCGTGTAAGGAAAAAGTACTTTTTTTCATACTGACAACCAGCTAGTTCTCAGCAATAAATTAATCTTAAATAAAATTATATGATTTCAAAAAAATGAAAGTGTCATTGAAAATAAATTTGGGAGCAAGTAGGAGGTTGGAATTTCTGTGAAAATATGTGTAATTAGTATCACATTGTGAGCAGGCCAAAATACTTGACTCATTCTATTAAACTCTTTAAAAAATCTGCTTTGATTAAATCATGTAACTTACAGTACTTCTTAAACAACTTTGCAACAACTTTTTGGTTTCTTTTACATTTATTTTTATTGTAACCTAATATCAGTTTTGTAGGAGCCAATAACTGATGGTAACTTGATGCAGTGGCCTTGGATAGCTTCTTATATGTGTAATGTGAAGAATACTCACCTATTTCCCACAGATACTGATTAACAAATAAATTATTCAATACTGTTTTATATTTTAAAGACATGTGAAAAAGTAAACTAACTTTTCTTCTTCAAACTAGCTGACCATTTATTGCTGTTTTAATCACTCATGGTTTTTTTTAACCTTTGAACCTTTTCAGTCATCTCAATCGATTGGCAGAGCTGTAGACCTGCTGCACCACATGCAATACAAAGAAGAAACTGACTCATTTCACACTTAAACTCAAGTGACAGGTTTCAAGTTTCTATAAAATCCAATTATCTTCTAGGTTATGCTATGCAGAACCATGCTTCCAATTTTAGGAATTGGTCTGTCTTTGGAAGACTAATGTTGAATTTGTTATATGAGAGAGTATATTTCAGCCAAGAAACTGGTGGTAGGAAACTAGAGCCAAAAGCTTTATCTTAAACTTGGCGAGAAATGGGAATTTGTGCTGGTTTTTTTTATGTTCCAAATGCATACTCTCTGTTCCCTTATTTTTTTCATTTTCAGCTGAAAACAAAGCACCTGAATACATTTGGGGCTGATGACACAGAATTTTGATGCATCTTTTATATTTCAGATAAGCAAGTGTTTAATTAGATTCAGTTTTAAGTCTTTAGATAGAAGAAATGTTACGTTCTCTTACTTTTGTGGTGGTCATATAATTCTGCAGTTCAGAAATTAGGTCAATGTACTGGATTTTTGTAACCTTTAAAGTTTACTTCTCTTTCAAGTAAAGATAAAGCTAATTTGGCTAATTCAGAACTTGCATACCATTAGTATAAAGTCTAATATTGCACAACTGCACTGCATGTGTGAATTTGAGAGAGAGAATATGTTGACTGCCATAAAAATATATGTAAATGAAAACTTAAGAAGTTACTTAACCTTTTTGGGCAGCTGCTTCTTCTTCCTTTTTCTTTTGTTCCTCAATAGCTTTCATCTTCTCTTCATATTCATCAGCTCGTGTTTTCCATTCAACTCTGTTGTTTTGAAGACCATCAAACATAGGTGTAATTTCCTTGTGAAACCTCGAGAATTCCTGTACAAGCAATGGAAATTAGTAAATTAGAAATTTTTAAGCACTGATGAATTGTTAAGTCTGAAATTGTAGAAATACTGCTGAGAAAACATTTCATTTTTCTATTGCATCTAATTCCAAGGCATATTGTTGGAAATACTGTGTTGGGATAACAATGCCCTATTGTGCCCATAGTCTGTTAGGAAAATATTGGAATTATATGCTGTAGATTTTAATATCCTCCCTCATCCCACGTATGATAGACTGGCTCATATAATACAACTATGATACGGGGTACTTTATCATATGGTTATCAGTATCAGGATACAATTAAGAAGTCTGTTATCCTGTAATATGTTCCAATAAAAAGACAGTATTTTGTAAGCTGTTAAAAATCACATCACATTGTTGCCTGACATTTTTGGGTAATATTAAAAACTAGACAGAGATTAGGAATGTGGACATTTCAGTGCCTTACAGAAGAGACAGCATATCTACATGCCCCAAATATTGCATATTCCTATTCCCTTTGCTGTGCTATTTACTGCTTTCTGTGACCATCCACATTGCTTGCTTATATTAAATGGGTCTGGGAAGAATCAAGCTGGACTTTGTAACTTTCTCAAGGCAGTAACAAAACCTCAGCACCCTGAAGTTTTATGGGGATCTTGCTTTTTCATGGATTTGCTTCACGTCTGTTGAATTTACTCTATGGGAACAATTTTTTGATGTAACAAAATACTGAAAAATTATGTTGGTTGTGATAGTTGTTCACCCTGAGACCAAGAATACTGCTGCTGTCTAGAAGTTTTTACTGCAACATCTTGTCACTAATTGTGCCATCAGAAGTACTAGAACAGGAAAACAAAACCAATTATTCTTACCTTGTACACGAATGTACACACGAAGTCTATGAAACCAACTTGGAGCTTAGGTAGTTCATCTCCTTTGTTTCTGTCCATCATGGGCTAGAACAGAAGAGCAGTAATTTAGAATACGTAGATATCGTGCTTTTTGGTATAGTCATAAGCATCATGGCTCATTATTTATTCAGTGTTTTAGTAACAGTTAATATTGCTTAACACAGTTAAATTATTTAGTACTTACAATAGGCTGTTGCTGTAGCACAGTTCTTTCCAGGTCACCTTGCTCCCAGAATTCATTTGCAACCATGAGGGCAACCTGAATAGGTACAATTCAGTGGAATTGTCAGCAGAAAGTAGTACATTTAAATAAATAATACAAGGCTTTCCAGAGAAGTGAAAAAACCTACAGACACTGTCTGCTGTACTTAAGGCTTTTCCCAGCATATTATCAGTAGCAATATTTTGATGCATGTTGAGTAAATAACACATTATTGCTGACAAAAACAAGGCAAGATTCGCAACATAAGATTCTTGTAATAGCTGTAATGTGTATAACTTAGAAGAACAAGCATTTGCAGTTGTGTTTTGATTATGCTTTGTTAAAACATATTCCTGTAAGGCTAAGTGATGAGCTTCATCAGGATGGTCAATAAATACTGGAGTACTTGAAGTACTTACGTACCACTCTGTATTACAGAATTTTAGTGTGTTTAAGCTGCTTTGTAATGGCACCAGGATCTACAGAATAAACACAATTCAAACCATACTGTTAAATCTTAAAAATAGCTGGAAAGTAGTAGAAGTTGTCCAGCAGAGAAATAATTGAGTGGTATTTAAGGGTAGCTATAACAGCTGCCAGAATTAGCGGTGCCAGTTTTAGTCAAGGACAAGTAGAAAAGGGTTGGCAACTGTAGAGACATCATTGACCTCCTACACTCACAGTGACAAAAAGGTAGAGGTTCTTTTCTGGAAGCAACAGGCACTTAAATATGTGTCAAGTAATAAAAGGTTAATTTTTTTAATTGATCATGCACCAAATGGGCAATAAAACAGAGAATAAATGCACTATTGTCTACTTCAAAAGTGCCTACCTTACTCTGCACTTCCCAGGGCTTGGTTATTGCAGACAGATCACATCCAGTCATCATCATAGCCCTTCGAAAACAAAAACCAAAACATGAGTATAGTTTTTGGTGTCAGGAGAATGGTACCAGACTCTTTCCAGTGCTGCTCAGCAACAGGGGGAGGAGAAATGACAGTAAACTAAAGCACAAGAGGTCCCACCTCCACATGAGGAAGAACAATTATCCATTAAGGGTAGAAGAGCACTGGAACAGGCTACCCAGAGATATTGTGGAGTTTTTCTGGAGACATTCAAAACCTGCCTGGACCAGTTCCTGTGTGACCTGTTCTTGGTCACCCTGCCTTGGCAGAGGGGTTGGACAGGATGAACTTCAGAGGTCCCTAACTATCCAATGCTAGAGAGATTATAAAAAAAGAAAAGGTCTAGATTTAAGGAATTTAAGATACTAAATGAATTAATATTTTGGACATTTTAAGAAGATTACAGACATCAGTTTCTAAATTTAAATCATGATTATGCTCATCATTGGACAACAACACTAAGTCTAAATTTGCACATCCAGGTTCCCAAATTATTTTAAAATCAAGTCCTAGATAATTGATTGAATAAGGAGTACAATATTAACCACCTACATGATGACTTCTTTTTTCGTTGGGTCAATAGATATATACTTAATTGCCTGCTCTTCTGTTTCCATTTTTTCAATTGCATCCACAATCTTTTGAAACATAGTTCTTTTCCTGTTAAAACAAACCAATAAAGCATATATTACTGAATGTGAGTTCCTGCATTAAAAATTAAATATAAAATCATATTTATGATATTTGTTCTTTTCCCAAGTACCATCCTAGTCATAATATTATCAAGGTAATACTTTCCTGCTGTTGAATGCAAACATTTTAGGTAACCTAGACACTTTAATTTTGCTACATAGCACTGACACGTGCAGTAATATGTCAGAGTTCCTGACAAAGAAACAAGTAACCAATTTCCTGCCTCTTCAGACTAAACTCTTTGGGGTGACATTCTCAATTTTTAGCATTACATGTTTGTTACTTCCTGCAACATACCAAATTGGGAAAAGTGAAGCAGATATTAATAGATGCTCTGCTACTCCCTCCCATCAAAAATTCTAAGAATTACTAAGACTTGACTGAAAAGAACTTTGAAAATCATAAGCCTGTCTTGCTATTGCTTCATTCATCTTCTAGTTTGTGCTTAGAATGAATGAAATAATGGAATTACTATTATCTAAATCCTAATAACTGCTATTAAACAATTTCCTGAATTTTTACCTGTCTTCTGACTTTAAATATCCCAGTCATAAAACAAAAGTCTCCACCTATCTTTAAGGAAGATACCCATTATTAAAGCACGTTAATTCACTAACTTGCAAACAGAATTGACAGTTTGATATTTGGAGTCTTTGACATATTTAGCACTGGGATCAGTGGATGTCTGCTGGTTTTTTCTAATCTTCAGCATGCTCCTGTTTACTCTGAGTATCTGTTGTATGGTATGTTAAATATCACACATGCACACAACCTTATGATTTGGCTACTGAATACACACTTCTGGAATATAGTGCTTGCTGTAACTAAAAGTATATTAGAATTACCTACTCAATGTATTACCTACTAAGTGTTATATACATTCATGCATTCTAATTTGAAAGCTTATAATCAAACTAAGAATGTCTTGTTTTTTGCAAGAATTAGACTCAATGGCAATATTAAATAGAGCCCTGTTCTCTGCATATAAACATCTTTTATGCTGCATATAAAAAACAAAGAACTACAGTTATACATTCAATATCATTGGGTTTTTTTCAGTAGGAAGTTATACAGAATTTAGTACTTACTTGAAATACAAAGCCAAGTCAGTTGCTATTATTGCAACTTCAAATAAGTGTAGAACGGTTTCATACTGGCGCTTATTTAGGTTCTGGAAGATGTTTAAACTCTGCAAGGTGGAAAGTTTAGGATTTCAATTCCTTTTATAACACTGTCTTTGGTTTGTACTATACAGATTGTCTCACAGAATAGGGTAACAACTGGATTGGCCAACTACAATTCTTAAAATAATTATAAAAATTAAAAATTTACATTCCATTACCCTAATTTTCCTGACTTTTTAGTTACCCAGTTCCCCTTTCTTCCTGTTAAACTGGGTCGGCAGTGCCTGCAGCAGTGTATGGGTCCTACCATGGTACGTGCAAAGTCCTTTTCTTCAGGCAGAGGGAATGAGACCATCATACAGCATTTTTCTAAGTGTCTCGGTTTTATTTCTTTCTTTAACAGAGGTACAAGGCCTGCATGAGCCAGGGCACAGCGGTGCTGCAGGTGAGAGCCTCCAGAGCTCCTGCCAGCTGCTCTGCCCGAGAGCTCCTGCTCTCAGTCCCTGACAGCTCCCATTTGAAAAGGTACATTGCCATCAATAAAGGGAAAAGTCTTTGTTTTTATATCAGAAACCTATTAGGATTTTTATTAAGACAGTGCTGCTGCTTAGCGCAAGGATTTATTTCGTGGCCTCGTGACGTCAGGCAGCAGCAGCAGCACCACCCCAGGGACTGGAAGTGGAAAATGAGGGTGAAGTGGGTGCCTGTCCTGCTACAAACAAGGAGTGCATGTGTGCATGCCCTGCTGTGAAATCACCCTGCAAAATACATGGTAGAGTGTCGCCTTCAATATCAATAGAGAGCGTAAGTAGTGGCCTTTGCTGTAGCCGGGCCAGAGTCTGACGCCGCTGAGGGCAGGGTGGCCGGGGCCCAGTGGAGAAGCAGGACCCTGAGGGGCAGCTGAGCCTGAGGATGCGGTGGGAGCGTCACCCGCGCTGCTGGGAAGGGCAGCTGGGACAGGGTAGCTGGGACAGGGTAGCTGGGACACGGCAGCTGGGACAGGGTAGCTGGGACAGGGTAGCTGGGACACGGCAGCTGGGACAGGGTAGCTGGGACAGGACAGCTGGGGCGGTGTCCAGAGCAGGAACATGGGCGGTGGAGCTGCCACACTCCAGCCTTGTACCCAGGGAGGGTGCGCGGCGGGCCTGGCCTGAGGGCAGGGGGGCCCTCCTTGAACATGTCCTTTTGTTCATCGGCTGTCAGAGCCTGCAGCTGAATTCAGAACTCGTAAACCAGGCACAGCCGCTTAATGATAAGATTCTGTATATATATTGTATTTTTTGCTTTGATTGCAACATCAGCTGTTTTGTGCAAACAGAAAAAACCCGAATGTGAGTGAGGCCCAGAAAAGAAGCTTTTCTATCTGAGGCTAATCTGTTCCAGACAGAATCATTAATGTTTCTCTAAAAGTGGAAAATGCATTAGAATTTGGCTTAAACTTCTGAATTTTAGCATTTCTGATGTGGACCTAGAGAAATGCATGAGACCCAGTGAAATTTGGAACATTGAACTTGATTGGATCTAACTAATCAGTGTTGATTGGCGTGAGCAGAAGGTCCATGACATACCTCATCTTGCAGCAGGGTTTTACTGTACTCTAGGTGATGCCTTTCTAAAATGGAAGAGCCATGAAGTTTTGCCAGGGGAGCAGCTGACCTGTGGAAAAATAAGCAATTCCTTAGAGTATAACATATATATACAATATGAAGGCAATAGTTTTTAATCAGGTTTTATATTATTGGTATGATAGTGTAATCTGTATACATTAGCTATTGGTATGATGCAGAGAAAAATACCCAACTTGCTTCCCTTCATTTTTGTGACTGTGTAATGATGGAACTTGGAGGGCACTGGGTGTTCAGTGCCCACAAAAATCGAAGTCATTATATACCTCAAAACTCAGAAACTTTGGTATTTAAAATATGCCTTTATTTTATCCTACATGTTCAGTTTTGCTGTCCTTTTATGCACCTTAAAAGTAGTCTTTATCCATCTTTTAGTGTTTATTTTGTGGTAAGGCTTTTGAACTCTTGTATGTCTGTAATGACTGGGCCGTGAGCCCTGGGATTCTAGTTAACTGTAACTTAAGTCTAAAGTAACAGTATAATGGAGTTTAATTCCTCTAATGCTCTTAGGCTACTTCAGTCCAAAATTGCCATTTTATGAACAGCAAAACCCTGATAGCTCAGGTTTGTTCAGTTTTACCACAGGTCTTAAAGTGTTCCTGAGATTGGACTAAGCTTCAGGAAGAGGAAATTCTTTATCAGAGTATGGTTGTGAGATGAAGGGAGAAGCATCCTACCTACATGGGCTCCAAGTAATTCTACATGTTTGGAAGTGCATTTTCCTCCTTTTTGCCTTGGTTTATAGCTCTGTTTCCCAGATAACCCAAGGTGGATTACTACATGGCACTTGTATATTCTGATGTGATTAGGACTGTCGTGGTAAATCCTGATGAGTTCTATAAATAGGTTTACTGCGTATGACCGCATATAGAGGGTTTTCATCTAGGGAAGACCACAGTGGAAAGATTTAAACCCAACCCACAACACCCCCCCCTAAACTTGTTTGGATGAGAGGCAGTCCACTGAATAAGAATCAGCATCTGTCATTCTCTTTCCTACGTCACCTGGAGAATCCCTGGGAATAATCAGAAAATCCCTTTGCGTCACTGCTCTAGCACAGTCTGAAAAGGCTGAAATGTGAGGAGTGGATTCAGGGTCAGGGGGGAAGGATCAATCACTCTGGAGATACAGCTAGTGTAAACTAGCCAGAAAATTATAATCTTCTGGTATACATGATATTCTGAGAAGCATGTGTTCTCTAGCTAGCACATGGAAACAAGCCCTACAGATCACATAAAAGACTAAATGATAGGATGTTCACTTCTCAGGAGAATGGGTCTCACCATGATACATAATGTTTTAATACAAAGGGAAATATAAATGGATTCATATTTCTTCATAACAAACAAGGTAAAAATCAAAGAAATCCTTTAGCGTATTTTCTCAGAACATATTACAGCATGAATTGCAAAGCTTTAACCTCATGAGGTATAACTTCTGGGCCTGTGGACCCAGCAGTAGAACTCAAGCTTGTTGACTCAGACTTTTGTATAATGTGAAGAGATTACACGTCAGGAGAGGACCTATATCAGGAAACTGAGTGTGGGGAAGAACAACTGAACTAGTCAAATTAGACAGTGGGAAACAGAAAAAATTCTGTCTCCCTCTAAACTGGCCATTGTCTATGTCACATCTTGAATCCCTCTCCAGAAAAGTGCTTATGCCCTGTCTTGAAAAAGTAATCCATTTATGGATTTTAATTTACTTTACTAATTTCTTTGTGTCCTCATGCTCATGAGGCTCTGTCTGCTACAATCCAAGCATTGCTAGAGTTGTAAAAATCTACAGTCTTAAAAATGGATTGCAGCTTTGGGTGATACTTCTAAGATTCTGCCTTGGCATTTTGTCTTTGTGTTTCAACTGCCTGAAGTGCTCTAGGCAAGAAATCTTCTGTAGCATAATTATTCATGCCAGATGAGTATGGAATATAAACCTTATTTTTTTGGAAGTTTTGACATTTTTTGTTTGTTTGCCACTAAAAGTAGTACATTTCCATATATTTAATCACTTATACTTACTTCATTTGATACAAGTTATTGGTCCCTCTGTGATCAATGTCATGGCAGAAAGCAGCAGCAACCATGGCAAAGGCTTCTAAATCTGTATAGTATTTCTTTATTTTGCCTGTCTGTAAGAGAAAACAGGTAACTCTGAGCATGTGTCTTCCTGAATTTTCCATCTGGAATTGAACAAATACTAATTAATGAATTTGAGGTTAATATTAGCAACATTACCATCAGCAGAGTAAACATTGTTTGTCCCACATTGAATCCATGTCTCCAGTTATGGTAAGTGATATCCCGATAACCCTTCCTGACTGTGTACATCCATCTTGTAAGGACCTATTGGGAACAAAAGGGAGTCAGATAGCTGTTAATTGAAACAGAACAAAGAATTCACATTAAATAACTAGAATATACTATTCAATTACTTAACTGCACAAGTTCATTGAAAACAAATGTTTTCCATTGAATTAAACATGGAAACAGCAAATTTTTTTTTAATAGATGCATGTGGATTTAATTCCTTACCTAGATACACAATTCAGGATTAATTTTATGTTTTTATGACAAATATGTAAATGTTTCATGGAGAAGGAAAGATTGTTAACCATACCATTAATATTTTAGTATTGCCTACTTCTAGATTAAAGTATGTAAACCAGCTATTTTTCTTCTACTTAGAAGTAAATATAAACAAGAAAAATAAACCAGACCTCAGCTGGGACTTTGAATTTTTCAACAACATTTATCTCAAAGAACAGTCGTATTCCACAAGTTATCAGGCCATGCTCTGTAACAGGGAAGTCACTGAAGCGGAATTCATACAGTTCCAAATCTTTTGGATCGGGTAGTTCTTCTTTCTGTTAGGAAATATCAAAAACAAGGTTTTCTGTCAGGAACAAAGTTGGAAAAGCTTTTTTAATTTTCTTCAGTAAAAACAATGCTCAAGGACAGTATGCTTACTATGTCTTCAAAGTCCTCAGGTGTCAGTCTGAACTAATCTGTATTAAATTATGAAGTACAATCAGAATACTGCTGGCTTTCTTCTCAAAATTAATAAATAAAAGCCCCAGGAAATTCCTACCCTGAATTCCAACACAATGGGTTGTGACCATCTCAACATTTCCTTAGTTTAGAAATCTTGGTCCTTGGAAATTCTCTTCCCTGATATAAAATCCCATGATTCTCCCACTTTTAGCATAGTCTCAAGGTTAAAACATTCATCCTGTTCTCAAGAAAATTTATTTTCCTATTTTGTATATAAGATATAGATTCACATTGAATAGCCTAACTGGTAATAGTGCAATTAGTGAACTCTTCACTAACACTCTTGATCTCTCCCAAAGCCTAGGGAGAGCAGCATCATATTTTAAAGAATGTGCTCCAACCCAAACAAGAATTCTTCAAGTCTGATGCAACACAAAAAATAGCTTATATTATCACAATGACTCTCTTCCTCCTCAGTAGTCTATAAATGATCTTCATTTTATGGAGAAAGAAAAAAGATCACTGAATGTATGCATATATTTCAACAAATAAGGGTGATCATCCCTTTCCTTCTCCCTGGGTTTTTCCTTTATATCTATCCACATCTGAGACCAAGGACAAAGAAACCTAGACCAGTGTTGTTTTAAGACCCATTACTTGGTGATTCATCAGATCTACAAACACCTGTTTTATCCTATTAGTTTTCTGGGATTCCAGGTCTTATAATAGGATAAAGCACTTGCATGTGGCCTTGGCATAGCAGGAGATATTAGACCTTTGACTTTGTGACTCCACAATGTTGAAAGAACAAATTGCTTTTTGTAGATTTAAAAATTCATACCAGTGTTAAGTTTTTTAATTTGGAGCCTGTATCAGAATAATCAGATTTTGCTCTACCCATGGAGAAATTTTATAATGTCTATTATTTTTTGAAGATTTTCATGCTGCTAAATTAAATTTCCTTTAAAAGGCATGTGAAGCTACACACTGTCTGTTGGTGTTTTTTTGTTTCACCACTTGCAAGCTGTGTGAGCATCTGTTGTGTGGAAGCCAGTAAAACATTCACACCAATGAGTTCCACCATACACATATACATAACTAAAAAGAATTTCATGAGATCTTTTCCCTATGGCTATGTGTACATTAGCAAATGTGGTGTAGTAGTAGGAAATACATGAAGTGGTTGGTACTGGAAGTCAACAGATTTGTGTATTTTGATTTGTGTATTTGTATTATATTTGTATATTGTTTTGTGTCTATTGACCTTTTTTCTTCAACCTAGCTCTGTTTTGATCCATTAACAGTGGAAGTTCATTCAGTGTTTTCATTCAGAGCACAGCTTTTCTCTGAATTTGAGGTTTTTTAAAATAAAGTAGGCCAATTCATATGCTTCAGGACTGCTGAAGTGCACTAAATGGGCAAAAATAGGAGCTTTCTTCCAAAGACACTGCTTTTCTAGATTGAAATACTAAGGCAGCCAGAGGACTGCACTACAAACTCATTTTTGATTTAGTAATAGAAGAGTAGTAGAGCACAGAACACATTAGGTCAAATCTGGTTTGTCACTGTGGAGTCATGGGTCACTGTCTTTAGACTTGTGTGCTTACAGAAATGCAGGAAAAATAATCTGAAGGTTTGTTCCACTGGACACTCCTACCTAAATTCTCTTACTGAGAATGAAAGTGGCCTCACCACAGTATTCCTTCTTTAAATTCAGAATTAAATAAATTAAATTCAGTTATAGATACAGCATTTTCCCTATGAATATATTAAGAAATTTAACACTTTAATTTTAAATTAACATAAAAATGTCTATGTAACTCTGACTGCCCAGGTGTCTTGATGTACATTTGGGACAGAATGTTTCCCCATAGGTAGCAGTGCGGTCCGTAGCATAGCAGGAGAGCAGATGTTGAGGATGTGTTACTAAATCAACTCCATCTAGTCTGTGGAACTGATTGCTAACATTGATTGTATTAATCAGGATTTCACCATATACAGCCTTTTCTATATGAGGATACATTACTGTCTGATATATATACACCACCAGAATTTTCAGTTTGATCACTTACCAAAATCCTGATGAGATCCTTTTGATCACATTCATCTAAACTTTTTGCATTTAATTTCTCCTTGTATTTCTAAAACCAAAAAAGAATAAGAAAACTCAGGTTTTGTGTTGTAAGTTTCCCATTTTAATTTTGTGGCTGTGGACAGAAACTTACCAGGATAGATTCAACTTCAGCAGGGGTGGCCTTTGTCTGGTACATAAGCATTTCCTGAGCAATGTCTTTCCTGTTTTCAAGTTTGTTCATTTTGTCATAAGTGTCAGTATTTAAAACAGACCAACCCAGGAACTGTGTGAGAGTCTGCAACAAAGTCAAGTAAAGCAGAGATGATGCCATGACAACAGAACCTGACAATTTGAACTTAGTTTTCTTAAAGTCCCATTTCTGGTAGTACCATTTGAAAAGCAAGGTGCTACTCTACTTGTTAGAGGCCTTTATCTTCCTTCAGCCAGTTCTGTTAGCACTCACAGCTTCTAATGATGTTTGCCTCAGCCTAGTAATTAAGTCATTAATATTCCCATTTTATATACAGGACTTTGAGGCTTATGAAGCTTAAGTCAGGTGGGTGGACTTGGGTACACTGTGCAGCATCTTATCTTCTGTGAGTGTATGTGATTATGAATGCTCTCCAAATCTCCCATGATCACAGACTTGGCATCCATGGGCAAGCAGCACACTACACCTGCTACTTAGGAGATGCTGACCATCATTAAAAAGTCAAAGTATTAAAAGTCAAATTATAAGCAACTTTTGTTCATCACTGGAATGTAAATGATTACTCAAAAATTTTCAGTTTTATAAAGGGAAATAAAATCTCAGATTCTTAAGAAACTGCATTGTAAAGACTTGGTTAGATGTTAATATGGCCTATTTGAAAAATTTTTGACATATAAAAATTACTTTTTACTGCAGTATTTTTTTTAACATTACATAGCTCCTCAAACCCTCTAATCCTATTAAGCTTACTTCAGTGATCTGTTCATCATACTCATCAAAAGGTTTTCCATCTTTCCTGTTGTAAAATGTTGCAACTCCCACGATTTCTTCTTTTTTGTTGACAATAGGCAATGACAAGACATTTTTGATAACCCATCCAGAGTCATCCACTGGTCCTTTCTGTAGGAATACCAAAATATAGGAAATGTGTATTTCTTTGAAAGTAATAATACAGCTATGAACATAAGCAATGTAACAAAAATATTTTGTTTGTGCATCACAATCAAATGAGAAATTATTTATACAATCTACTGTATAACCAATTAGTGGTGAGCACTAGAACATTTTTCTACAATATTTCTAATTATTAACATTACCGAATTTACCTGAAATGTGAAGTATTCATCTGCTGGTGCATTCATCATATTACAAATCTGCAGCATAAAGAAAATTACACATTGTTTAAATGGAATATAATGTGCATCAAAACTTGGTCTAATATTTTTAAAAGGAATATTTATTTTCTAAGCTAATAATAGTAAGCATCCTAGCTAAGTACAGAAACTAAAACCATTACACTTAAATTAGATGTGGCTATTCTAGAAGACATAGTTTTGGAATGTTTGTAGCAATGTCTCACAGTGCAAAGGCATAATGGTTAAGAAAATCACTTCCAGTTTAAAATGGCATGGGGGTTTCTAGAAAGAAATAATTAAGTCCTAAGGGCTCTATTAAAAATGCCAGATGGTTACTCATAGCTGTCATACATCCTGACTTTGAATTATGTATGTCTATGCAAGAGGATATAAGAAATTAAGAAAAAATTAAAACCTTTCATGTGATGATTTTCTTACTCTGACATTTTTAGCACACCTAGAAAGTGACATCGGACACACACATTATTCCTCTGATATCACCACAATCTTAGAGAAATTATCCTGCTGTTTTCACCATTTGTGCTGTGGCCTTGTCTCCATCCAAAATACTGACTCAAATTATTTCACTGGGAACCAAAGGCACTGGAAGAAGTATCATGGTATTTTTGTGGAGGATTTTGGTCATGGGGAGGTTTTTGGGATTTTTTGTTCAATCAGAACAACTACATGATTTAAAATGCTAGTTTTTAGTTTTGCTATGAACTTACAAGACCATTTTCAGCAACATATGTTGGCAATCCACTGACAAGACACCAGTGATCAGCTGGAGGTGACCTTTTGAGAGACAATGAAATGAATTTATTTCTACAATGTAGACATGCTATTCTATCCCAGCAATATTTAATTACCACAGATTCACAAGCTGCCAATGAATACTCACGGAATGACTTTGATTTCTTCTTGTCCATGTAACAGATAGTCAATAATCTTATAAAAGTTGACTTCCTAAATAAAAATATAAAAACATCTAGGTGACTTGTACAACTTCAATCTCAAATTTAAGATTCACAGAAAGAAAAATTAATATACTCACTCGTCCATCAGGTGTCTTGGGGCCTTTGTAAGGCTCTGCCTCCCCCAGCCGGATTGGCCACTCGTCATAAAACTCCTGAGAAAAGGATGTACAGGGAAAAAGGAAAAAAAACAAATGAGTTCTGTATTCATAGATAACATCACATTGTGTATTCAAATTGATTTTTATTTCTACATAGTTTACTATGGTCATATTTCAGATAATTTTAAGAAAACATTGGTGATTATATTCCAGACAAGAGATGTTTGCCAGCAAATTGCAGGCTAATCTTAAACCCTAAAGATTAGCACAGCTTAGTTGTTTTAGCAGGTAGATATTTCTAAAGCAATAATCAGACCTGTACCTCTGCCCTTTCTCACATGGAATTATGCATATGAAAAAGTTTTTCAGAATTGCCTTTATTTTTATTTTGGTTGTATCCTTTGCCATACTTAGATTTTGCATGTAATCTTTGTAACATTGTTAGATTTTATATAAATTATCAAAAATAATTAGAAAGCGTGGTAACTTTGTGTCTTGGGGACTTCATGTTAGGAGTTTCTAGCTAGTAGGAAAAATAGTTGTTACCTTCTCTTTAGTCATGTCCAGCAGACCAACAGAGTATCTTTCACAATTCAAATACATTCGAATAGTATACAGTGCTTTATGAAACTGTCGTTCTATATCTGTTAGTTCTTCAAATACTTTGTTGGCAGACCACAAAAGCATCTATTTACAATAAAAGAGAAAAAGGATAGTGTTCAGAACAGTAAGAAAACATAAAAATATGAATCCTAGGCATTCCAGAGTGAAATTATAAAGTGCATCACTGTTTACAAATTAAAAAAGAATAAATAGATTGTATTCTTGCATCAATAAAATTGCAAGAATATAAAATAGTGGGAATGATAATTGTTTCAGAGAAAAATGAAATGTTTTTATTAAAAAATGCTGCTATACCTGGCTTTTTCGTGATTCAATATTGTAGAGATACGACGTGTGATTATTTCTTACCATCAAAGATACAAAGTTGAGGTATTTTTTAAATACCTAAAAATGACAAAGATCAAAAATAAGACAAAAGTATTAAATTAAGATATAGAGTCACTCAAACTACTTGTTGAACTAAAAGCTGTATTACTGTGTGACATTTTACCTCTTCATCCTCTTTTGAGAACTCAGGGGCATTTAATTTGTTGAGTGCCATCACAACAGCAAGCACCTCTTTACCCTGTGTAATTGGAGTTGCCAACATATTGACTGTTTTATAACCAGTTTTTTTGTCCATAAAGTCAGAAAAATGGTTGTTCTGAAAGAAAAGGGAAAAAATCACAAGTTAAATGCACAACAATTACCATGCCAACAGAAAATTATCATTTCATTTGATAACTAATGTTTGCAATTCTGTGAGCACCGTTTCACAGTTTTGAAAAAACCTCACTATCCTTACTTAACTCAGTCTAGCAGAGCTATATGTACAAGCCTAACTGAGGCATTGGTTATGAAGATAGCTTCTGAAACCAAGTTCTGTGCAGGTTGTTATTATAATGCTGAGAGAATTAAAAATATGGGAAATACAGAATAAATGAAATATAATAATATGACCTTGCGACTACCTATTAATCTAATATATATGACTTGCATTTTAGAGAATTACTTCATAGCTATGTTAATATTTATTATTATTTGATTATTTTTGTAAATAAAATTCGTTATGTGTTTCCCTCATACAATATTTAGAAATACCTCCTGTCCTGTATGCAAATACTTATGGCAGAGAAGCATCCCCAGCAAGTATTCATCTGGCTGACCTGTTTCTTATTCCTTCCTGTCTGACACACTTCCATCCCTGTTGCTCCCAGCTCTACAAGCCCTTTTGGTTAAAGGAAAGGATATAAGTATAGGATATAGGATATAGGACATAGGACATAGGACATAGAATCAGAGCTGCTTTTGTTGAGTGTGTGATCCTGTGGGAATAAAGCCATGTGACTAATGAATAAACCACAACTCACTCCTCCATATTTACATTTTCATCCTTAAAACCAAATGCTGAGGAGGGTGTAGCAAAAGCTATTCTTCTAATTTTTTAATGTAAAAATATTGGGAAGCTAGTTCATGCTTCATGGAGAACATATCCAAATTCTTGGTGTTTTCTTCAAAGGCTTTAGTGTTCTTTTTAATTTAATAAAAAGGGTTTAAACCTCTTCAGAGAAACCTGTTTGTCAAGATTGTTATATTCTGTTATGTTATTAAGAAAATGCATCTGAGTGAGGTAAGTTATAAGTTGGAGGTTTGGAATCTGTTGATATGTGCATATTGAAAAATGCCGTTCTACTAAGCAGCTAAAAGAGCCAGACTGTGTCTTCATGGAGCCTTTTCCATCCCCTCACATTTCACTGCTAACCTGCCAGTACTCAAACTTCTGCAGAGATGAGCATTCAACCCACTTACACTGCATGTCTATTCCCAGAGCTGGCAAATATTGCTACTATTCATTACTACATGAGCTTAGGCAGCTGAGATCTTGGTGGTGCATCCCAAGGTGTCTTCCTTGTTGATAGGCTGGAGAATGTTGCAGGATGCCACAAAATGGAACTTCAGCTTTCATAGATTATACATAAAGCTACTTGAACAAAACCCCAAACAAATAAGCTTTTTCTAGGTTATAAAATCAAGCCTGACAATGCTTGGAAATGCCAGAACTAAAATCGTTTGTTTCTAAAGTTTAGATTTTTCCTCTTAATTTCCTTTTGCCCCTCTTTGTTGTATTGCAACACCTCTTCTGTCTAGCAATTGTTTCTAGTATATGTTGAATTTATAGCATATACAACTCTAAAAAGAAACAATTTTATTATGTCATCAAAATATTAGGATTTGGGCTTTTCCCTTGTTTTTCATAGTCTTTAGGCAGTCCATCTTTTATGTTTGCATTTTATGTTTCCTTCTAGGGCTGCATTTCAGTGAAATAAATTAAATGTCTGGAAGTAACTCTTAGATATTGTATTTATACCCTGGGCTCTCTTTACAGAGAATTGATTCCCTTAAGGACAGCAATTGATTCCCTTAAGTGTGTATGTGTCATCCCTACAAATGTCATTCGATGTAGCAGGCTCTGTTTAGATCTCTGGAAAGTGTAGCCACTTTTGAATATATTTTCCAAGTGAAAAGAGGGTGCTTTGTCTGTTTCCAACAAACTCCCTGAGTTGTTATTTTTTGGTTTTCTCAGACAAAGGTATAGGAGTATATAATTTAAAAGACATCCAGAGAAAATGCCAGGTAATCTGTCTCTACTCTGTAAGAATCAAATCCTGACCCGCAGCCTGCTAAACAATTATGTTATTACATGGAAATATTCGTTTTTCTGTAGGATGTATTATCTACTGACACAACCATTCTGGACTTGGGTGTGGTTTTGAGCTTCAGGTTTTGTATTTCTGACTGTTTTAGCCATTGAAAACCCAGTAAATTAGACTGGTAACTTGACCCTGTCTTGTAGTCCCTTTGTGTCACTAAAAGCATCTAGCGTTCCTGGCAAGGCCCAGATTCCTGGGTTTAGGGTACTGTACTCTGCTCTGAAGGAATAAATAAACATTTCAGATGCTCCTGGATTTCTGAACACTTAAAAGGGATCTGTAGACACCAAATGAGCAGCTGCTATGTCTTACTTTGTTTAATAACTCCAGAATAAAGTTACAAGCAGTGGTGATCAGAAGTGTTCAGAAGAAGCATTTTTGTCGTGCATTTTTTGCAAAGGATAGAAATATTTTAATACAAGTCTCTGTTAATAAACAGAAAGTTCAGTAACCACAAGCCATCCTGTGCCTAGGTAGTGTGAAGCAGAAAGATAAAAATACCTTCTAATGCATTGGCAGCATTCCCACAAGACATACAAACACTCCTGTCTCACATTCTTTGCATATATAAGCAAAACATTGTGCTTAGATTTTGCCTTTTCATTATTAAATATTATATACATAATTTCTAGGCGTTTTGAAGCCTTTATTTCCAACAGAGTTTTAAAAATATTTTATCTTGGTAACATAAGCTCTTTCGTTTTTCTGAAGAAAATCACTTTTAACAATATCTAAGAAATCATATTCATAGACAAATAAGCAAGAAATGTGGTCTGCAGTACCAGAGCCACAAGAACATCTTGTTGCCGCCATGTCTACATCAATGTGGACTTAGTCTACTTGAGCCTGATCTTATAAATCAAACTATCTTTTAGAGCAATGTTTTGAACATTCAGCTCTCAGTTAAATCACAAAATAGGCTTTGAAAGAGAAATTATGGAAAGGAAATCTGCTGCTAACTCCTTAACTGTAGTATATTTGTAGCCATTTCCTACTAGCTCCACTTAATGCTGAGATACCAAGCCATTTACTATACAATGATCAGTTCTTTAAATAGATCCTGAGATATGTAACATATCCTGGATTTGCAGGAAGCCAGCTCCAGCACCAAGCTAGCATGACCAGCTAGCACAACCCTTTTGATGGAGGAATATTTCCTAATATCCAATCTGAACCTCTCCTGGCACAACTTGAAGCCATTTCCTGTTATCCTATTATTTGTCAGCTGGGAGAAGAGGCTGACTCCCACCTTTCAGGGGTTTATAGACACTCTGAGCCTGCTTTTCTCCAGGCTCAACACCCCCAGCTACTTTAGCCATTCCTCACAGGACTTGTGTTCCAAATCCTCCTTCAGCTTTGTCACCCTGCTCTGGAATGCTCCAGCACCTCAATATGTTTCTTGTAGTGAGGGGACACAGGATTCGATGTGTAGCCTCACCCGTGCTTGATATAGGGCAGCAATCTCTGCCCTGGTCCTGCTGGCCACACTGTTTCTGATCCAAGCCAGGATGCCCTTGGCCTTCTTGCCCATCTGGGCACTGCTGGCTCATGTTCAGCTACTGTTGATCAGCACCCTCAGGTCTTTTTCTGCCAGGCAGCTTTCCAGCCACTCCTCCCTGCAATGCTGCCTGTGGCTGGAGTGACCCAACACAACAAGGGATAAGACTTAATCCTGCAGGTGAGGTGACAGGGCCAAGACAGCAGATGCCTGTTTTTGTCCACCTCTTTGCCCTTGTAAAGCAGAGGAAGAAGGGGTTACTGTGACCCCTTGCAGTTGTGACTATTTTGCTCCTATTGGGTGTGAGGTTCTGTGTTGGATAGATGAGCTCAGACTGCACATATTTCTTTGCATTATCTCCACATTTCTTTCTGGTTGCACTCCAGTATTTTCTTCTCTTCCTGATATTTTGTTTTTCCACTGATTGTCTTCCATTGTCTCAGAAATTTTAACCATTTGATAGATGGTATTAATGTGCTATGATGCTTCATCACTTGTACTTAGCCTAATTTCAAGTCACAAATGGTTTTGTTTCATAATGATGTAATTGAGTATGAATAGAAAATAAAAAGCACCATCTATCTGGCCCTTTCTTAGCCCACACTACAAAAATTACATATTGTAAGGGATCTAAATTTCAAGATGTAGCTTACTAGCATTGCAGAACAAATTGACTTTTTTATTAACTAGAGTTCTGAAACTGAATCAAGGAGAAATTAATATATATTTAACAGCACTTGGGGGTTGAACTTTTCAATTATGTCACTGACATGCCTGCTTGTTATTTGCCATAGTAGTGACTATTTTGCAACTTTTAGAAACTGGAACTGTGTTATATTGGTTTTTTACATGAAACAAGAAAATTAGATAAAAGGGAGCTTTTAATTTTAATTTTTAATGTATGTTTTTTCTTCAGTTTTGGAAACTTTCCTCTTAGAATAGTAACTAAAGGAAATAATTGGTTGAGGTTTTCTTCTGGAAGGCACAATTAATAGAAATTTGTTCCTGTGATAAAATATTTTCTAGTAAATCAACTAAATCTTTGCCATTATAGAAGATTGGAACATTTTCATTTTTCCAGTAAATATTTGTTGAGTGTGATTTCTGATGATCTGGTGTTTATTATCAAGATGAGATAAAATGGAGGAGCAGACATTAACAGTTGCCGTGCATATTCTTGCATGCAAAAAGCTACCTCAGGCAGCCTGGAGTCTGGGGACAAGAACATCCACATTAATCTGAAACTGCTGTCAGTTTAGACAGGCCTGGAATTAAAGTCTCTCCCACTCTTGGGTTAAAGTGTAGAGCTGCTGTTCTGAAGCTGGATCAGCTTACGAATGGATGATACCAATGCTTGCAACTTGAAGATGTGTTTAAGTTGATTTGTACCATAGGTTTCCAGTGGTTAAATTAGGTGCCACAACAATCACTCTTCTGGCTGCTTAATCTGAGTTGGACTCTCCGATGGTCTCTTGATTCTTCATTTCACTGGGGGTTGTGAGTTCCATTGCAAGACCTCTAGAAATGAGGACTGATAATTCAGTATCCAAATATTTCAGCACCTCTATAGATCTAAGCCAAAAGCCTTCACTTCTTTTGAAGCATTTTTTCAACATTTTTATAATTTTATACTCAACTAAAACAAAGAATATTATTTCTTGAGTTTCCTGTCCTTAATTAAATCCTTGTCTTCAAATGCCTCTGGATTGAAAGGAACAGTGCAATAATTTAAATAGGTTGTGGATTAAAGCAAATTTAAAAAGTCTTTATTATTGGTTCTTACAAGCTGAGAATGGGAGATTTTGATTCTCCAAAAAAGACATACTCCTTGTAGAACTATTTTTTAGTTCTTAGCTTTTTTTTTGGAAATAATGCCTTGGAGAAAAATGTAAGGTAATTGTGTTCTCCTTTATAATGTTGTCTGTGTTATCAGTAACTGTTAAAAGCTTATTAATGGACATAGCAAATTTTTTGCAGCCTATTATTTTACTTTGTAATATTTGACGCACATACTCTGCTAGACCCTGTGAATAATGTAAGACAAATTATTAGGCTAATGGTCCTGCCTGGCCTTCTGTTTCTCACAACTATTAAATCCTGGATTAAATACTATTAGCTCTCACAGTCAACAGGTCCATAATCTTGTGGGGAGGAGACTGCCTACTAAGTTAATTATCGAAGGTCTGTATCTTTTCCTCCCCTTTTATTTTCTGGAGCATTAGTCAGGATGAGGAGCTTCCTCACGTTTATTGGTACCTTTCCAGTTAGAAGAGGGAGATAATCCCTAAAGAACTGGTTACCAGGAACTAAAAGTAGAGTCAAATTTTTTTCAATGATTTATTGCTGTTGTGATCTTTTATTGCATTTACTTTTGTTATAAAGCGGTAATGATTGAAGCATGAAAATGTCACACCATGCTTTTGTCAATGTTGTCATGTACTTTAGAGTTAAAAAACACTATGCTATTTGGATATGGCCTGTGTCAACAGTAAAAAGTGTCTAGATGTAACTTCTTTAAGTACTGTAGCCAATGAGAAATAATCATTGTGCATTTTTTATTCTGACGAGGCCCTAGGGGAAAAATTCTTCTCTGGCTTAGCTCTTCCTGTTATTTTTTGTTCAGAATTTGGGTAGCAGACAATCTTGTTTGACTGAAGTGTGTATGTAGTGAACTGTAAAATAATTATCATTTCTGAAATGTGATAAAGACTTCAGTGGCTGTGTATTTCTGCTGCCAGGAACTAATTATACACATTAAACATTACTGACTCAAACTACAGTTCTGGGTTTGCTATGGAGATAAAGATTTTGGTGACATAATTGGGAGCTCTGCTTGTGTGAGAAGTGTGAACTTGAACACTGACTTTTTGTATGCAAAGAATGACAGTGCTGACATTTTGAGATCTTTAGGGTTGTTTTTAAATATCAGACTTTGGTCCCAGAGAAGTCTCTTGGAGTTTTGTAATGATCTAATAAACTGTCAATATTCTGATGATATTTAGTTACCAGACTTAGATTAATGGGACCATAGTTGAATTGCATTTTTAAATGTGTGCCTAATGGCATAAACCGCAGTAATCCTAAGAGAGTAAATGGGTGCCTAAGTAAAGATTACCTTAGAATGATTTAATAATAACAGATACTCAGCTGACATTATTTTATGAGTGCAAAACACCTAGCAGGATCAGATGGACAGAAAAGTTCTCTTACTTAAGCATACATAAATAACATTTGTCACAAAATTTTGAACAAATCCTGTTGCAAACACAGAAATATTTGGTTAGCTCTGCTCTGGGCGCCTCTCACTTAATGATATTAAGCATCAGTGCAGTGTCTGATAGGAGGCACATCTTTCTTGATCCTCCTGATCTTTTCGCATGTAATCAGTCTTATGAACTTGGATTATCCTCCAATCTCCCCACGTGGTGGTAAGAGGCAGTAAATCAGACACTTCTTGTCACAACAGCAGCCATTGAAGAAAGGATATTAGTGGGCAGTTGAAAATGAACTGATTGTTTTCTCAAATCAGTCAGTCTTCTGTTTGCCCCTGCAATTTCTACTTACATTGGAGGCAGTTTACTGTATACTGGAATGTTATTTTCATATATATAAATATTCATTTGATTCTGAGCTTTAAAAGTAGTCCTTTATAACTTTTAGCATGATAAAATATATTATTTATGGTTTACCTCTTGCAAAACATAGTTAATTGCCCTGTATAAATACTTTGATTATTTGCATGGAGCTCAGGACTAGTGGTTTCTATCTCTAAAATATTCTGGAATTTTAAATTGACTGTATAGGAGATACTGAGAATCCAGACTGTCATCTTGATAATTATCTTATCACCACTTGATTATGTTCAGATTTTTGGCATAGGACTAAAAAGAAATGAAGATGCCAGCATTTGATGATGCGAGGTTAGTTATTTTTAAAGATATCTTAAAATTCAAAGCATGTTTATGTTTCCCCATGTATTTCAGAACAGTTTCTAAAGCAAACCTCATACATGCATGTTTCACTTTTGTTAGGTCACTCATCATTTTAATTAACATTTGGAATAAATAATAATAATAAAGATTTAAATAAAATTAATAAATAATAAATAAACTCTTATCAGCACCTTAAAGAATAAAGGTGATTCAGTGCAGATTCAACAGGAACTTCAAAAATGTCAGAATAGCTCTGACTCAATAATTTTCTTCTATAGACAGTTTTGAACAAAAGCCCTGGATACAGACATACTCAAAATCAAACCCATTTTCAATCAAACACTGACATGAAGCTGAATATGTATGTTGACATCCTCTTTCCTCATTCACTTACTAATAAGGATACATCTTCATTACAAAAGCTGCAAATTAAATGACTCAGAGATGCATGCATGGCAGCATGGAATGATAACAGAGAACACTTGCAAACCCATACTGGAAAGCAGAATACAAGCCTGCCTTGTTCAGCAGAAACTCGGGTATTTAATGGTCTCTATTAATCTGATATTCTCCTCCATTATTATAGTCGTTGACATTAGAATTACTACAAGGACACTGAAAACACCTAGCTAGGCTATCTGATGTGGTTCTGTTGAATTTTAAGCCAGCTCTGCTGATGTATTTCTCATGTTACTGGTCTCTGAGATTTTTCTGAAGAACAACTTTTTACCTGAAGCCCTGGGCAGGAGGCTGAGTAAGCAAATGAACAGAACCCCACACCCCAAGAGAAGTCACTTACCTTTGTCACATCAGGTATATTAAAAAACTTCTTGGTATGAGCAACCCATCCCACTATCCCGATGTCCAGAGGAAAAACAGTCTCATTTTCTGGTTTCACCAAATTCTGCTCATAGTTGGAAGTTGGAGTGATATCAAGAATCCTGGAGGCTACCTCTGGAATACCATTTCGGGAACGACAAATGAACATACTACACCGATCAGCTGCCAGCAGCTGTGCCAGCCTCTGTAGGGCCTTGTGCACCATCTTTTCCATAACACATGCCTCATCCTGAATTTCTGTTACCAACTCAAAAATTATGTTACTCTCCTCCAGACGGGACATGTCTTTGAAGCTGACTCCTTCCTTCACATCTCCAGGGTTCACGTTAAAGATACTTCCCACCACTTCTGGTCTCATTTTTCGGTCGAAATACTCCTTGGCAAACTGGGGGTTGTTCTCCAAGTATTTTTCAACGGCATCTTTATTTACCTCACCCATTTTTGCTGGATTTTTCTTAGGATTTCTTTTAGAACTGCATCACCATCAAAGCAGGAATGGTAGCAAGAAGTCCTAACCTGTTACTAGTAAGAAAAATGTACTTTGTACATATTGTATAGCTCACAGACATAATAGATTCATCTTCCTCTGTGGCTTCCAAGCCTTCTGATGCTCTTGAGATATGACAGAAGGCACTGGCTTAGCATCTTCTTAGTGTGAGATCTTGGAGACCGCTAATTAAAGAGATGTCAGGACACTAAACCCCTGAGCATTCTTAGCTCATAAATCCTCAGGGAATCATTTTAGCATTTTAAACTAATCAATTAATTCTTATAAAATTGTCTGATGTGTAGATATGTATACCTGTATGTTATCTCCTTTATTCACAGTATATATACTGTACTGTGCACACAGAAGTTCCTATTAGAACTTCATATGAGAAATTCCACCCAGATACTTAGCCCACATTATACACGTGCACAGATGTACACACGTGTATTTGTGAGAGGCACTTAAGGGCAGGAAAACAGAATGTTACAGCGAAATCTTTTAAATGGTAGAACTTAGATTTCCTTGAAATAGTCAGGAGATGATGGAAATTGGATTACTAAAAGTAAATAATTATAAAGCTATATGAATAAAATGTGTGAAATCCTCAAGCACTCCAGTGATTTATCTAGGTGACAATGGAATAAAAGAATTAGAATTTGACTTAGCACAGCCAGATATGGCTTGGGTTTTTTTTGTTTTTTTTTCCCTTGAAAAGAAGAGAGCCAAAAGAAAGAATAAAATCAGAAAACTGATTGAATTCAAACTGAGTTGAGGAAACAGTAAAGTTTTTATTTGATAAGCATAAATATCCAGTCAGGGTCTACACTTTCTTCAGAAAAAGTTGGAGATGTCTGTTCTATTAAATAACACTAAAAGGAAACTAACTGACAAATACTAGGCAAAGAGAGAATCTTGAGTTTGGTCATAGATATACCATAGATAACCATGTATCTGTATAGATACAGATATATGGTTATACATGTTTGAAGTTTCCTGTCATTAGAAGTTTTATGTTACACACATGAATGGAAAAGGAATGGTGGAAAATATGTTGAATCTGAGGAGCAAACATTCCAAATCTACATGTGTGAAAAGGCCTAATTTAAGTGTCAACTATGACAGTAAATGATCTGTTTTCATTGAAACAGATCTGAATTCCAGCACAGTAGGAGGACTGCAATTAATCTTTCTTCTGTTTATAGCATCCAAATCAGAAGCAATGAGAGATTCTTGGTGTAAGAAAATAAAACATTCACCCTTTGGCCATTCTAAATTTGAAAAGAGTATTGCCAAAGTACAACATCATCTGTCTGCCAGAAGCCACAGTGTGTCGACATTTGTTTTTATCAACAGATCTCAAAGAATCAACATGGACAACTGACACAGATACTGTCGAGCACAAAGAACAGGTCACTGATAGATGCTCAATGACACCTAACGTTACTTTTCCCTCTGACCATGATATGAAATACTGTGTATGGCACTAATTTTTGCCAGACTACAGATGCGCTACAGATTTTAAAAGGTACATGAGAATCAGCACATTACAAACACATTTTGGCCTGGCTCATTTTCTCTGTGTTGCTGCCCCCAGCAGCCTCGGGAACAGGTCCCTCCCTGGTGGGTGTGTGAGTTTGCAGCAACTTCTTGATAGGTGACCCAGTGATAGGAACTTGTGGCAGCACAGCAGAGTATTCTCACCATTATATACACACAGAGTTTGCAAGAAAACAGCAGAAGAAAGGCACATTTATTCTTACTCAATTTCAATATTAATAGTTTCAATATTTGATCAATACATATAAAAGCAGTAGAGACTTGAAAAGAATTTTGTATATAACTACATAGAGCTAAATTATTTCTTGTCCTCTTCCTAATTTCTAGCTCATTACTTTTCATTCTGTGTTTTAAAAGAAGAAGATGTTGAAGAGCCTCAATGAAATCATGTGAAGGAATAGTAACATTTTTTGCATTATGCGTTCAGTCATATTTTTTACTGACTTTAGAACATTCCCCATAGTAATTTCTTTGAAGTAGATGGCGCCTATAAAGGATCTGTCTCATACCCAGCTAAAAAATTCTAAAAAATTAACTTCTATATAAGACTTACACATTTATCTTTATTACACAAGATAAATCAGTTTAAACATCAATTATTTATATTGTCATCACATTAATTCAGTGAAATAGAGTGGCATGTCACTCTCTGGAGAGAGAATAACTGAATACAGGCAACCTGACCAGGTGATACCATTTTCTTTTGGGGCAGGAAGGTTGGAGGTTTACATTTTTGTAAACTAACAAAATAATTTTATTATCACTTTTTTCTATCTGCAAGATCACCTAAAATGCTTATCATGCTTCCACAAAATCTCCCTCATGCTGATCTGTTTTTACAAAGGATAAACTACAGTATTTTTACCTTGACATAACAAATAAAGAGAATTTTTTAATTAAGTACTATGTAAGGTGATACATTTTCTTTGTAATAAAATATTTTAGATGTAGCTGGGCTGTCCCATAATCATTCTTGTATCATAAAGCAGTTGTTATTGTATTTTCCTTAATTTAGATTCACTCTTAAAATTGCACTCTTGCACTGTCAAATGTGAAATGACATGGAAAGAAATATCAGAAACCAATAGAAGTTAGTTTTGAAATGTTGTAATGAATTTTTAAGTTTCTCTGCTGGAATATGACATTTACTTTCTGTTCTGTCTCCTTTACTATCCTTTTTTTTTCCACAGTATTGAACATTTTATCTTTATTAAAGCTAATTCACATTTGTATTTAAACTTAATTTAATTTCAGAGACTCTCAAAAGTATGTTTGCTTTGTGATTTTAATACATGTGATGTCGTTTGCCTTTGACGTTTGTAGTACCTACAGAAATCAAACTATTTATGGAGTAGTTCTTAGTAGTAGACCGTTCCTGAGCCCTTGTGATACATGGAAACTCCTAAGAAGGATAACTGACAGACATGGTTATTTAAATAGATTCAGGCAGCACGTAAATGTCAAAGGTATTTATAAGGTTTCCCAGTTCAGCTCAATGTTTGTATCTGAATGTCTCTGCCCATCCTGGTAACAGTTACTGTGGTTTATTCAGTTAAGATTTTCTGAAAAAACGCAGATCAAACATGCTTATTTCAATTGCATGACTTTTGATTGGGTTAATATCGTGGTCACTGTCTGGACATTGGAAAGTCAAGAAATTAATGTTTAGGGTTATTTGGGGTTTTTTTCCTAAATGGATAGGTTGTGAGAACAGATTCTGTAGGTTTTTTACAACAGGTACTCTGTGACCCTAACATAGCCAGGTTTTAACACTGAAATGTTTTGGTGTCACTGACTCGGTATTTTCTGGGAACCCTTATAAACATCCTTAATTTCATGTTTCTTTTACAATAATTCTCTATCCCTTTCCTTACAGAAACAATCTTAAAAACATAAATGCTGAAGATAGTAAGTTCACTGCTTTTTCCATAGAGCTGCAAATGTTTATGTTCTCATAAAACTAACAATTATTAGCTCTAGGGGATCATGAAATTAATAATCAACAGAGATTATAGACTCTGGGGGAGAGTCTAGTGTAAAGGGGTTAACCTGGGTTTCCAGATGCACTGCAGCTTTGACCAAAAGCATGGATTTCTTCATAGCTTGGCATGAATTATAGTACACAGACTAAGGCAAAAGGCAGAAGTGTTTTCATCTCAGCCATTCTCACACTTACTCCCTGGTGATTTTAGGTTATTTGACAAGTTTTTACTATTGAGAATGTTTATTCAGCACTGCCAGGGAGGGTCTGACTCTCTTCTTCATGTCCTCCTGTCAGTATGCATGTTGTTGAGATCCCCTCAAACCTTTTTGGGCTAAAGAGTTCCAGCTCTCTCAGCCTCTATTTTTGTCAGATTCTCCTATTGCTTTGTGATCTTTGTGGTTCATTGCTAGACTCACTTCATCATGTCTGTGTCTTCCATCATTTATGATTTAGATGATTTAGATTCTCACCTGGGTGGCCACCCTGTTGGAGAGCTTCAGGTCTTTGTTTCAAATTGTTTCCATTTTAGTAATATGCCCAGAAAAAAAAATTCAATTCATAATTGCAACCCTCAGAAAGACTTGCTAAAGAAAATAGAGGTGCCATTTTGATCTGGTTTTGTTAGTAAATAGTGTTTGTAAAGAGTTCAGTGTAAATTTACTCCCTAAACAAAATGCCACGTCATTAAATTACAAAAACAGGCAGTACACAGGCTGGCATGGAGCAAAGGGCAATCCTTTCTATTCCGTTCTGTCCTTGACCTCTGTACTCAGACTGCCACCAAGAGGAGCAGTTGTGATGGTGACAGTGTACACTGTTGTCCCTTACAAAGTACCCGGAGCTCCTTGGCTCAGCTCATGCCATTTGTTTTGATATGAGTCTGGATTCAGAGGACAGTGGCTACACTTGCATCCCCGGCTCTGTGCACAGAGTGGTCATTCATTTGCCTGCAAATCTACCTCTGAGAGTTTAATGGATACCCATGTTTGTGAATGGCATTCTATAAATAAACAATCAAGAGAAGACAGCAAAAAAATCTTTCAATCTATGTTAGTCTAGCTGGAAATGGATGATCCATTTCCTACCAGTAGTTTTTGAGTCAACTTTCTCCTAAGAGTTTGACTTAGTCTTGTGAACAAAAAAATAAAATTTTAGTCCTTTTAATATGTAAAGATTGAAAGTTGCAGCATTAAAAATATTTTAAATAGTAATTTGAATAATTTCTTCCTTTTTTAAAAAAATCATAAATAACAATAAAATAATTCCTACAATGAAACTTCTTTTCCAGCCATTTCCTTCCATATTTTTTCCTTGCTATACCTAACAGAGAATATTGCAAAATTTTACATGCTATTAATGTAGAAAATAATTCAGTGACAGAATTACTGCCAGAAGTTACTGTCCTCTTGGCAAAATTCAAAGGTAGAAGACCTTCTTTCCCTTTCATTAAATGTAGTTCAAAAAAATACATTGTGACTTTAAAAAAAATTCTGTAATATTCATAATATGCTGCTACCCTCAGGTATCAGAAATCATGTATGAAACTTATCAATATTTAAATCGGTAATCAATATTTTAATAATTCTCTTGAATATAATTGTCTGAGCTTTCCCAGAACCTAGAAATCTTTGGATATCATTAACTTGATCTCACGTATTCCTCTCAGATTCTATTGAAATACTGGCCCAAGTCCTTTCCATTTGCATACGAAGTATAAATTTACAAGGTGAATATCTAGGTCTGGATGAGGACCACTCACTGACATCATTTCTCAAGCAAACCCAGAGCCCAATCAATCCAAATGGTATTTAACTGAAGCAAAGTTTACACTGTTTATGAGTTTACACAGTTCTGCTGGCACCACTGTATCTCTTAGGACTGAGGAAGAATTCACCCTTGAATTGCCATAGCGATGCTCGACTACCAGAAACCTTCCATTCCTCCCCCAACCCTGATCTAGATGTAACCAACAAAAGAGCAGCCTTTTTGCCTAAGAACCTTGTCCCACTGAACCAAGGAAGTGCTTCATCTGTAGCTCTGAACGGACTTCATCAATGTGAAGAAGAGACCTGTGTCTCTGGTAGGCAGTATAAGAGGTATGGCTAAAGCAGAGGAGGCAGAGAGCCCAACTTCTTGTGTGACCTTCATGTCATTCTGACTTGCCCAGCTTCTCTTCTGCTCTTGTCAAAATCTGACTGGAAATCCTGGTGTAATTTCACTGTAGCTGCACTACCCCAAATTCCCAATGATAACACATCAAATGAAGAGTTTCCTTGGGCATTGTATAGAGTTTGTAGACATCCCAGACTTGAAGACCTAAATGAGTGGATATTTTAATTACTGAACCTGTCAGGAACCTCCACCAGATATGAGTTGCCAAATATTGCAGAGAGCAGTAGAGGTACACAATTAAAGAAATGCTGTGCCATGGCTTATACAAATTTACACTTTTTTGATTTAGATTTATTACATCAGATTAATTTAGGAGACTGTAATAACTCTTGCATGCATTTAGAACTGATTTTATTAAAACTTATTAACAGAAGTAAATTTTTGTTTCATTGACACCTGGTTTCATTTCCCATCTGTAAATCTTCTGACAACAGCAGTATATGTAACAGGAATACTAACCTGGATTTTCAGAGGTGATCAAATCTCAGCAGGTTTTGATTTATGTGGATGAGTGACTAGACTTCTCTGAAAACTTCAGAGACAATTATGCTATTGAAAAAACTTTATAGGAAAATTTTGATCCTGCAAGAACCTCTCTAATAATATAAAGCAGTATGCAGATTTTTGAACAGGACAAACAGGAGAAAGGATAATATTTCACAAAATGGCAGAGAATAAATAAATAGTTGTTTTCTTTGGTATTAAATAAAGTAATAGATTCAAAGATTATGAATTAAGCTATAATCCATCTTATTGTTATCAGTCATGTGAGACACTGAACAAAAATCCTTGTTGATTCAGTCAAATTCATATGATGAATTCATATATTAAGACCAGTGAGTGTTTTGCAAAGGTTTTATAAAAATGTGTATGTATCACTGGTATCATCATTGCCAGACTAAAGCAAGATTCTGAAAATCACCGGAAGAATAGAGTTTAATTTTTTCTCTCCAGTCTTCATAGGAATTAGCAAATTTAAAAATCTCAGCTTAAAAATGGAAATGTTGACTTATTGCGAAGCTACCACTGAAAGTTTCAGGACAATTAATATACATATACCCTTCTAGTTCCCTGTGTTAAATATGTTCTTTAGTATGAATAGAAACTTAATACTAAATGTAGTGGAATTTTTAGTGTCTGATGTTATCCAGGAAATCAAAGGCAGACATGGAACAGCCCTGAGCAATAGATGTTTGAGAAGGTGAACAAAACATACTCACTGTGCAAAAAGCCTCCAACATAAAGCAGAAAAGGAAGATAAATCAATGAGATTGTTTGCATTGTATATGAGAAGAGATTGTAAAGGACAGCAACAGTAACAGTAAGAAGTCTAATATTTTTATGAATGTATGAAAGGAATATTAAGTAAACTTCTGGGAAAGACCATGCTGAATAAATTGGTTAAAGCTGTACATTGGCTACTAATGAGGAATTTTTTTGTACTACATTGGTATCTCCATATTTAAATTATATTTTTACTGGATTTTTAAAGTAATGAATATCGGCCTTTCAAATAACAGGCTTCTGTCTTTATTCTTTAAAAAAATGGGAGGTGAAAAAAGCTGGTGAAGTAGTTCTCTTGGTAGCAATCATTCCTATCCTGCTCTGGTTACATGCCTAGAAAATAATTAACAGATTTTCTCTAATGCTTCCTAAAGATGTTGAAACTAGAGAACAAATATTGACTAAGAGGCTGCAAAACTTGCCTGGACAGGAGAAAATAATGGTTTATATAACTGAAAACAGTTTGCCAAAAACAGAATAAAAACTATGGAACATCTGATTTAAAATTCATCAGATGTCAGAATGGC
This sequence comes from Parus major, assembly GCF_001522545.3. Classification (NCBI taxonomy): domain Eukaryota; kingdom Metazoa; phylum Chordata; class Aves; order Passeriformes; family Paridae; genus Parus; species Parus major. Next base: position 15,731,195 of record NC_031775.1, read on the forward strand.
CCGGTGTGGTATGTACATGCACTTGGGTATTTGCAGGCCACAATTAAGTCTTGCTACCACATAAAAGGGCTCTTTCAGCATCCTAAGGATCTGCAGGACCCCCCTTCCTGTTGCTGGGAGCTGTATGGGAGATGATTTAGCACCCAAGAGAGCCTTTTGGAAGCAAGAAGGAACCAGTCATGAAGACCTGAAGAGGTTCTGGAATCACCAGGCTTTCAGAAACATGAGCAGAAACTTGTAAGTATTACGTTTTCCACTGTTTATCAGGGTAAAAGAGGAAAGGACTTTGGGGAGGAGATGGAGGAAACAAGTCTGCACCTTGTAACTGAGTTGAGCATATTGGGTAAGATGGATTTTGGACTGCAGTGTGTAAAATCGCAGAGGAGGTGGAGGCAGTTCACTCTCCCCCATGCAAAGGTGGGATGCCTCTCATTCCATTTGTTCTCCCCACAGCTGTGCACACCCCTTCCCCCAGGTGTGAGCTCTGCTTTTGGGTTGGGAAAAGCAAAGAGAGGCATTTGTTCCTAGAGCCTGCTTGGCTGCAGATCAGGGTCAAAGACCACCTGAGCCCATGGGTGTTACGCAAGAAGCTGTTATGAAGGGGCCCCAGCCTGCAGCGTCCATCAACCCACCTCCCTGCTGCCTTCTCCAATGTGGGCTCCGTGGCTCAGCAGGTTGCGAAAGCCCCAGGAGTACATAAAGCCGTCCTTGTCTGGGCAGTGCCACCACCATCAACATTTGGGCTCTCAAGAAGCTCCAGGAACCAGCACTGTCTGTAAGGGACCCTGCTGTTGTGGGCTGGGGACAGCCAGGTTTCTTGCCTGCACATGCATCAGGGAAAGCTGCATGACACCCTGGCGACTTATCAGAGCAGCCTTCCTCCCTTCACTTGTGTAACAGAGCCTGTTTCTGATGCTATTCTCTGTTTGCTGCAGGGACAGGATGGCTCACACAGAGAGAGCTCTACCCTGGCTGCTGCTGCTGTCACTGTCCTTGCTGGGCAGCAGCACTGCGGAGCGGGACTGCCGAGTAAGCAGCTTCAAAGTCAAGGAGAACTTCGACAAGACCAGGGTAAATCTTCTTTACTCTCCTGGATTTGTGATGTTTTGCATAACTATTTCCAGGCTACAAAATTTGGCATTCAGTAGCACCAGTGTGGTCATTTTTCAAAGTCACAGACTGTAATACTGAGAAACAGCTTAAGTGTGTGATGTCCACACCTCTACAGATGCTGGATCCTGATGCACCTGATAAAGGAATACTGCAGAAACTGATTTTTAGCAGAATGGTCTCAAACTGTAGGGTATAAGCAGAAGGAGTGTATTGACTTGGTTGTTTCTATGAAAAATTAATAGTCCAGTGTTTTCAGACACCATTGCAAGGAAAAAAAATATACATAGATCTGTCAAGATCTGCCAAGATCTGCCAGTTGTTATTCCTTTTTCCACTCAATTTTGTGTTCCTTATACGGGACAGCTGCAGATACAAATAAGATTATCAAAAAGAAGTCTGTATTTCCACAAATTATGACTGCAGTAGGATGTATTTGAGGGGTTTATGCTGTTGAAACAGCTGGATTTGTTTCTTGGGTACACCTTTGAGGTATGGTGTCAAAGATCTGCGTGCTCTATCCTCTGTCACCTCCCCTATTCTGTACTGTCTGGTTGTAATGTTTCCATTGTTCTGTGTCTAACTGAAGCCTTTCTTATTTCCTTGCAGTACAGTGGCACCTGGTATGCTATGGCAAAAAAAGATCCTGAGGGGCTGTTTCTGCAGGACAATGTGGTAGCCCAGTTCACCGTAGATGAGAATGGACAAATGACTGCCACTGCAAAGGGCAGAGTCAGACTCTTCAAGTAAGTTGTTTGCCATTCTCCTCTTGTTCCATTTCACTAAGCTACTGCTCCAATCTTACCTGCTGTCCCTGTACTAGTCACACTGAACCTGTGCTCTTAGATTGGAAAGTGATTTTTATTATTGTCTCCGGCTACAGTAACTGGGATGTCTGTGCTGACATGATCGGCTCTTTCACTGACACAGAGGATCCTGCCAAGTTCAAGATGAAGTACTGGGGTGTCGCCTCTTTTCTTCAGAAAGGAAGTGAGTACTTAATTATAGAAGATACAGAACTTCTTGGAAGACTAGTTATGTTGCATGTCCATGCTGGGGAAGGAAAAAGTACTGTTGAATTTCTTAAACACATTTAAAACATAATAACTATCATACTGCAAGGCTTAATGTGAGCAAGGTAATCACTACTTTTTATATGGGACAGCTGGTTGGCTTTCTTTAAACAAGTGAAGACCTGGCCTTTGTATATCTTGTATTTCTTTTGTTTGTTACCCAACAATGTAATTGAAGGCCACTGTTTGGAAAGAAATGAAAGGCAGATGAAGTATTTTAAGACTTGTTTCAGTTCAGAACTCAGTTACCGGATGCTTCTGTTTTCTCTGAAGCCTGATGTCAGAGCTGGCCAAGAAGGAAAGAGGATTTAGAAAATGTTATTTTGTTTGGTCTTGTGTCTGCAAATGTAGGGATTTATCTGTTTTAAGAGACAAATATAATCATATGTATATATTGATATATTCATACTTTTATGTCATCTCTCACACCCTATGCAAAATTAGTTCCTTGAGCCAAGTAGAGATTCGGACACTTTGTAGCTCAAGACATTTCCTTGGATTGTTTCCAAGAAAAGCAGGTAGAATTTGGAACTGACAGGAGCTCCATTCCATCCAAGATACAGTTACAAAGCATGTTTTGGATGCCAATTTGTCTTAAATAGTTCCCAGGTCTCCTCACAATATGCTGCTGCATCATAGGTTCTTTAGATTGCTGGCTGACCCCAAACTCTACCCTTCTAAAATGTCTGGTGACCCCCACAGGAGAGAAGGGGAAGACAACAGTGTGTTGCCTTCAGTGCAGATGTACTGCAAGGGAGAACGTTTTGCTCCGGGAGAGGAAGGTGCAGATATGTCAGGTTTTACTGGAAACACTGAAGCAGCCTTGCTTCTTTTGGAACAGAGGGCCTGTGTGACCAGGTTTAGGTCAGGTTGCAAAGCTGAATAGTTAAGAATTCTCTGAAGTTGTAACTGTGTTTTTAGAAGAGGGTTTATAGCAGAACTTCTTGCAAATACACTTCTAATACACATGCAAACTGCATGATACTCTTTTTCCTTACAAATGCTGTCTAAGTAACATCCCTGGTAGGAAAATATTTATGGGTTTGAGTCATCTTGAGCAGGCCTAGCATGTCTGTCTTTATTTTCTTTTAAAAAATAAACATGGAATTAAATACTGAATGAAGGAATAAATGAAAAGTTAATCTGTTATAATTTGTACCAGTCTTCATCTTAGTATTTCCTTTACAGAGTTATGTCAGCAATACTTTCTGATTTACTAGATTTCACTGGTATCTCTAACACTTTTCCTTCTTTGTTATGGTTTCTTCCAGACGATGATCACTGGGTAGTGGACACAGATTATGATACATACGCTCTTCACTACTCCTGCCGCCAACTAAATTCAGATGGCACTTGTGCTGACAGCTACTCCTTTGTGTTCTCCCGGGACCCCAAGGGATTGCCTCCAGATGCACTGAAAATTGTCAGACAAAGGCAGATAGACCTCTGTTTGGACAGAAAATACAGAGTTATTGCTCACAATGGTGAGAAACTTTTTTTCTGAAGAATTTTATTTCAGGGTTTTAGTGACTAAAGCACTGAGATTCTCTTGCTCACTACACATCAAATGCATAAAGTCTTACTTAGTGGCTGTAACATTGTCTTTCGAAAACTGGAGCTGGTTTTAAATTATTTCCAACTTCCCTTATCTGAAGGAGAGTTGAGATGCTCAGATTTTCATGCAGTATATCAGATCAGCTGAAACAGTAATTAGAGGAAGTTGTAAAACAATTAAATCAATGTAGAGTGAGTAAACATGGGAAGGATAAACTTCATAGCTGTGGTAAAAATAATTGGGTAGCTTTCATCAGATGTCTTTGCCTTTGTTCAAATACTTCTTTAGGAAATTCCTCAGAAAGGCTTTTAAGGAAAATAGAAGTCTTGGAAAGGATACCTTTTAGAAGACCCTTTCTCACAAGTCCTCATGCCAGCTGTTTCATAAAGAGCTGTGGAAGAGGGACATAGCCCTCATTGGAAGCATGGCACTATCTTGAGTCACATAGTCAGGCTGAGTTTACAACACAGGGAATTAGCTCACTTGTGCTCAGGTATATTACGAAAGGCCAAATGGTAATAATCTAGAAGGAACCATAATACTTACTGATAAGAATTACATCCAAAGTGGGGAATTGTAAAGAGTGAATGAGAAAAATCAAAATATTTAGAACAAATAAAATAGTAGTACCTCTCCCTACTCCCTCCCCACCCCTCACATCCTGGAAGACATGTTATCTATGAAAGACTTGGCTGTTGAATCAGCTGAATGGGAACTCCCAATGAATGTAATGATGTGAGCAAAAGAGTTAATACGATTCTTGGAAGCATAAACCAAGACCAAACAATGAGATTGTTTTGCTTGGCATAGGCCTAATTGCTATGTCACATTTGGTGACAAGCATAACTGGAAAAAGTACTGAGGATAAATTAGAAGTTTCAAAGAAGAGCAGAGAAAATGATTGAAAATTTGTAAAATGTGTCCTCTAGTGAGTGCTTCAAAGATCTTAATCTTTCTCATTAGAAAGAGTTTAAGGGGTGACCTGAACAATGTCTGTGCTTGTCCACACAAGCAGTAAGGAATTGGATAGAAGAAGACTTGCAAACACAGAAATAATAAATTTAAAGGGATGGAACTTTAAACTGGACACATTCAGAGCAGAAATAAACAGCCATTTGTTTAACTCCAAAGGTCATTAACCTTTGGAACAGTTTACCAAGAGCTGTTGTATGTTCTTCATCACTGAAATCTGTAAATCAAGATTAAAGGCTTTTCTCAATGACATGATAGAACAAACTGGGATTGACTGAAGGAACTTTTGTGTCATATAAAGAAAGTCATAACAGATGAGCAAAGTCAGCTGTCATGTCTCTATTATCTGTTCATCTGAGCCACAAACACAGAGTAATATATTGCTGTGTTGTAAAGTAGTGTGCTGATAACAGGGTGCCTTGAAGAACAGGGTGCCACCTACTCTGCTAAAGTAGGTAGTGTTTACAGTAATGATCAGTGACCCAGGAAAAGTTCCTGATAGCAATGAAAACAAAAATTTGTCTTGAATGAGAATTTGGAGACAACGTACATCAATTAAGACTTAGAACAGTCAAGAATAAGAGACATCAAAAATGCAAATTGAATCAACTTCTATGAATGATTTGTATGACTGCATAAATGTTAGGATAGAAAAGAAACAATGTCATTATATAAATTGATTATACTTTTCTGTTTTGCATCCTGCATTCCCTGCTTTTCAAGTCCAGCAAGAATAAAAATTTCTGAAAATAAGAAAGCCAAATAATCAGATGTTAAGGGATATTCTATTAAATCTAAGATAATTTAAAAGTTGATCATGCTGCTTCCTATAGTTTGTTATAGATATCAAATATCTAATCTACCAAGTCACACTCTTCTTTGTTTGCTATCCTAATTTATACTCAGATGTTAGGTGTTGAGTGCAGTGTCTGATATGACTGTGTGAGTTCTGTGGTTTACAAATGAAAAATAGGAGCCTGGGTATGTTTTTATTAAGGATTATGCCAGAGTTTATAAGCCCAGCATCAAAGCTTAAAGCCAGCAATTTGCATTTCCCTTTATTGATCAGGACCCTATTATTAGTCGATTCTGAATTCTCCAGTATCATTAAGCTAAACTTCCTGCAAAGCAAGCACATTTGGGACTGAGGGAATGATTGTAAGCTAAACTGAAAAAAAAAAAAAATCTTGGAAGCTTCATATCATAAACTCTAACAAAATTTGCTTAATTCCTTATGTGTGGATTGGAAGCCCTACTACTTTAATTTTAAATCTGCTATTAAGAGCTACAGAATTACTACCAAAACAAAGCAATTTCAATTGTCTGCACTGACCTGCATGCCATTGTTACTGTGATAAAATTCTGACTGATATTAGTAAATGCTGCAAGAATAGGCTGGTATCTGTTGCTAATTGTGCACACCCTGCCAATGTCTTGAAGTTAATTAAGAGAGTGTGTGCATGCGTGCACATATGTGTGTGCCCCCTCAACTAATAGATGTACAAAACTTACCTTGATTTTAAAAAAAATTAAAATATTAATTTTAATATTTTGTACTGGCTGTTCAAGGCAAAAGAGAAGCCTAGGAAATTAAAGTTTTTTGTTCTAACTTGTGCTGCATGATAGTAGTTGCTTCTCAAATATAGCTCAAGCTATTTTTAATTTATTATAAATATATATAATTTATTTATATATTTATATTTATATTTATTGATATTTTAAATATTAAAATAATATTTATTTTAAGTACTCGTTTATATATAAATATAGAAATATATATAATATATATAAATATGCATGTATGTATACATTTTTTATATATGCATATATATATATACACATTTTTTCTCTCAGAGTAATAGCTCAAGTAACTTGAAGCTGTGTTATGTCAGTGTCAATATGAAGTCAGAGTACTTGTAAATAGTGTCATGTCAGTAGAACTGAAAGCTGCATCTGCTGTTAGTATTTGGTAGAAGGAAAAATTGTAAAATAAAGAGTGGCATATTCCTTCTGCTAATTTACTATTGCCATTAGAAGTTTTGTGAGTCAGGACATTCTTACTTTGTGGAAAGACATTCTTAAATTGATTCTTTTTAAGCAAATAACTAGAAGTTTATTAAAGTATAGACTCTTATCTCTGCAAGATACTCTTTTATCACTGATCTGCCCAGTACCTTGTCTGCAAAAGTATTAAAATGCTCAGGAGAGGGGTGACAGATTGGATGAATTCCTGTTTTGTTCTGAGTTGAAAATTCCTTGGAATTATAAGCTTCAGAAAAAGGTAATGGCATTATTATTACAATTAACAGACTACTAGACTCAAGAGCATTTTAAAGAAATTAGATATGTATGCATTTTAAATTTGGTGAAAGTTCATGTAATTAAATTTTGTCTAGATTGACAAACACAACTGTGATTTTTGTGTTTCAGGATTTTGCTCTTAAGGAGGTCCAACCCTGTGGCAAGAAACCACGTAACAGCACCATGGATGTAAAGCTAACACGTTGATCATGTGTTCTCTGGAAAATGCTTTAAATGGCTTCATTTAGATTTTCAATATATTTATCTGAGCTGTGTAGCTCACCTTGTTAATAAACCAATGAAACATTTTAATAAACTTGGATTACAGGTGATGCAAATTGTATGTAAATCTGTATGTAGGTAGACACTACCTAATGGTTTCATTAGTAGCCTGTTATCTTAGTGCACTGTTTTGAGCTGGTGACACATGGTGATAATCAAGAATTTAATCTTGCTTTTTTTAGTGGTTTCAATTTCTGACTAAAAGAGTATTTATCATGAACTTCCAAGCATATGTATTTTCTTTCCAAATAGAACACTATACTTTCTCTATAAAATACTGGAAATCATTTAGAAAAGAGAAAGGAATTTCAGTGACCCTATATATCACTAATGAACTTTATTATATGACTAGTGAACATTAAAAATATGCATATTTTAAAAAGAACTATTTTACACATGACAACCATTTATTTATTTATTCTTCACTTGTAAATTCACATGCATTAAGTCCTTATTTTTAATTTGAGATGGAACCAAACTGGTCATTTACTTGGTGATAACATGTTGATTACCTTGTTTCAGTTAGTTTGCTCAAACATGTGTTCAGGCAGTCAACTATTGAAGTGTTTAATCAAGTTCCCTCTAAAAACTGGATTTAAAAAAAAAGCAGATACCTTCTGAGGATGAACATTTTCACTAGAAAATTAAAAGTACTTAATTAAACTATTTTACATTCACCAGCTTCACTGCCATATTTCTATTTATTTCAGCATAAGAGAAGAATCCAATCCATTGGATTAAATTGTCCAAACCTTACTAAGGAAAAGCAAATGAAGTCAAGAGAATTTTACTTGCAGGAATTAAAAATATGCATTTAGCTTTTTTTCCTCCTCTGCTGGCATGTAATACTATAACATAATGACCTATGTGACCTGGGATAGCATAGACAAAATCCAAAGTGTGGTGCAGCTCAGACTTTAAATAATTATCTGGTAATGAAAGACAAATGTGGCTGTTCACGGTTACTTCTTCTTGCAGTGGTTTCTGTACCTGCTCCATGCCTTTCAGGGTTCCTTGTACAACAGAGAAGAATTTCCTGACATTTACGTCTGAAATGGGAAACATTATACAGAATTGGATTGACAGCAGAGTTGGCAAAAGTGAATAATGCTATCCAGAAGAAAACTGATGGCAAAATATTTAAATCCTTTTTGAAGTTCTGAACTAAAATTAAAAAAATAATTACTATTATTGGGCTCCACATAATGAAAAAAGAGATCATCAACAGAAAAAGGGCTCGGAATAGTTTGTAGTCTTGCTGGGAAACACGAATCTGATGATGTTCTGAGTAGGCTAAACCAGCATTTAAACTTCTTCTTGAAGCTTTTGTAATCTGCAGTAAAAGAGAAGAAAGTAACTTTCACTGAAACACATTTCTACAAGTGAAAAAATAAATCTTGGCATATGATATTTTCTTTTGAAAAGCGACTACAAAAAAATGCATTGCAGAATTCATTTGTACTTTTTGTCAATGGTTCCATTTCAAATGTTTCCAGTTCACTAGCAATTCTTTTTCCTCTCAGCTGTGAACTCATCTCAAGTTCTGGCAAAGCGTTGTTCTTTCCATGGCTCTCTACCAGTCACAAATACTTTTCAGCATAAAACAGTTCTAATTACTCATGAAATCCCATTAAATTCAAATTATGACCTCATTTGTTCTATCTAAAGAAACCCATTGATTTTCTTCACAAATGCAAACTGGAACATAGTTAACAAACCTGTTGATGCTCAAGAGGGAGTGTGATCCAATTCTCTTACAGCCATGCTGATATTATAAGGTAGGTATTAGAAGGAGCATGAATTTATTACAATAAATAATTTTAAATGTGAATGAGACTGCATTGTTTTGTGACACACTTAGCTTTTCAGACAGTAATCACAATTGCTTTCTATGAATGAACATGAAATCTTACAGACCCTTACAGTCACTATAAAAATCTGTGTCTTGTAAAAGTACTCTCTGATGTAATAAACTAGACTATGGGTAGCTTGGAAACCTAGTATTCATGGGTGTGCATCATCTGTCATTAGGCAGAATATTGAACCCAGTAGCTTGCAGAAAACTAAATCCCCTGCTCTATATCTCTGTCTTCCCTGAAGTTGGCATGGCAAAATAAAGTTTGTTACATTCATACATCTGATGCAAATAAAATAAAATTTAAATATCTAGCAAAGAAAGATTTGTGCTAAATAACTGAGATGCCACTTTATCCCCTGCATGCATAAAGAAGGGATGTTTTCAAACATTTTCAAAAGCCTTGATCAATTAGCTGTCTACACAGGAAAGTCAAAATGTAAGACTTCTGCTGCTTTTCCCTTTAGTGGAAACTACAGGAAGAATAACTCTAGTACTAGCAACACCTTTTAACTTCCTGGTACAGATAAGGATAAAACGTTTAGATAGAGAAACAGTAATTCGTCATTCTGTTTGCAGTTTTCTGAATTTGTCAGAGATAAATACCCAGTTAGAATCTAGACATCTTCTCGGTATTTCAATAGAATGTTGGTGTATAAATCAAAACTCGTAAATCAAAAATGGGTTTCTTAGCAGCATCTGAGACTGAGAAGGGGACAGTATCACTGCTTCCCTGATTTAAAAGGACCAGAGAATCCTGATGTCCTGAGCATATAAAACTATTCCAGCTTGATGATCTTCTGCTGTACCATCCGGAATCCAGAAACTGGGTTAACTCCTCCTAACAGTCCAAACAGAGCTGTTCTCAGAGACATTCTAACCTATCTTAGTAAGAATGAAGGTTTCACAAAATGCAAAGCACTAATATCCACTTCTAACATAAAAGTAGGAAAACTGGGTTGTGTGCACTTTTCAAACCTGCTACTGAATGTCCTCATCAGATAAATTTTTATCTGTCCTGTGAAGGTATTTAACCTTCTGTCTTTCCTGCAGGAGCTGCACAGCCTAGAACTAAGAATCACCAGGACTGTGGTAAATATGAGACAACTGCATCTTAAGAAAGTGTTCAAGAGAAATGGGGTGGCAGTGGTACATTGTAGATTCCTTTCTGGTCTGCCCAGTATAGATACCTATCCTGAGCATCTGGACCACACTTAGACAAACAGGAACTTGGAAGTCAGATACAGATAGAAAAGCATGTCACTTTCAGAACACAGAGATCTTCCCTAGCTCTAGCCTCTGACAAAGTCTTGCCTGAGAGGCAGAACAATTGAAAACTAAATAAATTACAGATCATTGTAATCTATAATTTTGCCAGGGTTCTGGGAAGTGTTATGTAAAAATAATACTCAGTTTCAGACTAAATTGTGAAATACATTTGTAGTAGTGTATATTGTTAAAAAATTTCAGGTCTTGTATCTGTAGTCAGTCATTATCATCCTCATCATCCTCATCATCATCAATGTTTTAAGATGAATACGTGAATGCTTGTCACTGCTTCCAGCAATACTGAGAATCATGCTATGTGTGCACTGGCATAATGGAGCATTCTCACAAAGTTAGAGTGAGTTTGCTCTTGGGTATGACTCAGGGATGGATATATTCTCCAGTTCAGTTCTGGTTGCTTCCTGGAGAGAGAGAAGGTTCAATTATATCCTGCTATGGGCCTCAAGCCTTCTTAATTTCAGGGGAAATGGTAATGTAGTTTTGCATCTCTGTTAACAAGTTAGAAAATAAAATGGAGCAGGGCAGCACAGGGATGTCTTGTAATCCAGTATTCCAAACACTGCTTTTGGTTTCTAGCTCCCTATGTGCCATTTTGTTTTATAAATTTTCCTGTAATCTGGAGTCTGCAAGGACATGACAAACAGCATTCCTGTCCTGGCCTCTGACCAAGAACTGTGGCTTTCCTTGGCCTGTAGTATTTTGCAGTTCTTTCAAAGGACTCATACTCTCCACTAAGTTGCTCTACACTCTGTCTATAGCAATATGTGGTTGCAAGTGCTTTACTTCGCTAGAAGAGGTTCACCTAATGCATTTGCCTCAAGGTTATAGTGAGCTGATAGACAGTACAGAAGCTACAGGCTGATGACTTTTACTACAAGTTTAAGTTTGATCAATAGGCAAGGATGTGTGGAGACCAGATTCTAGGTCCCAGGTTCGTTTTATACCTACATCCAGCTCTGGCATGTGCATCCACAGCCCCTTGGTGCTCAGCATTTCATCAATTAGCTCCTTGCTCAATAATCCATGTATGCTGAGGTTCCTTTCCAAAACCTATAATATCCTAATACATACTATGAGAAGTTTAATTGTCCAATAAAGGAATCAAGGATCTTGTGGGAGATTGATAAAAACTAGGCATTGCAGTGACTAGTTTGAAGTGCTTGATTTGAAGGTTTCTAGATTTTTTTCACTCTGGTTTTGGATAGTTTAAAAGGAATTTAGATGCTAATATAATGCTTGCTCGACTATAGATTAAAACTCTATGGTGCTGGGTAGCTTGTTTTATATTTCATATATGTTAAACATCATCCACTTAGAAAGAAAGTGGAAGCAGAGTGTTTAATGTACAGGTTTTATTTACAATATTTGAAGTTGTGGAGGATTAACTATAATTTAATGAGATCTGTGTACTAAAGACACATGCAGAAAGCAAACAGATCAAAAAGTAGATTTTTATTTTTTTTTCTAATCCTGCCTTTTTTTGCTTTCTTACAAATCCCTTATGACTAGAGTTTAGGTTCAAGAAAAGCAAAACCTAGTTTTAGTTATTTCAAATGCTTGACTCTTTCAGCATTTAGGAGACTGACAGTCTTTAAATATGAACAGTACATAAATGAAGAAGTGTATTTAATACTATCTATAAGAAGACAAACCATGTGTTGAGTCTGTGGTAATGTGCTGTTGAAGCATGTTCTTAATTGAAATGTATAGGCTGTTATGTGCAGATTGAAATGCTTCATTTTATATCACATATTATAATGAACAAGTGATGTTTGTTCCCTTTACATGTATTTGTATTCAGTGACAATATGCTGATGACTAGTGAGTTTACTGTTTACTTCCCTTTGTTTTACAACAAAATTTAAAGGAAAAATATACCTGTAAGATTTTTGAGTAACTGATGACAATGATGAATCCTGGTATCAGAAAGAAAACAATGGCAAAGGTCATATCCCAGACTGTTTCTCCTGCAGTGCTGGGCCAATCCAGGGTGCAAATTTGAATGTCCTATTTGCAAAAAATGAAGAAGAAAAGTAATATTGTACCATTATTTTCAGTACAGCATTGTCCTTATCTCCCTCTATGCTTATGGAAAAAAAATGGCTAAACCAAGACTGTGAAAACTTTCTACTTAGCCAAAGCAGTCCAGTAATATATTACTTGATGGTTTTAATAGCCCATACAATTACAAATAGGTATGTCCACAACTGGAATACACCCATTAATTTAATATCAAATGGTAATGACAGCTTTAAAATTGAAACTTACAGACCCCAAACTTAATTATTTTTTCAAGTGTCACTTCGGGTGCACTTTTGAAAGCATTTCAAAACATTGGGCAGAAAAATCTACATACAGTCACAGAGGGGGCTGCGGGTGCAGGGCAGCTCTCCCAGGATGCTGATCCCTCGGTAAGGGGAAGTGAGCTGGAAAGGGGATCTCTGACCCGCACTGAGGAACACAAAGAGGATGCCAGCCGGTGCGGGTTTCCCATCTGACGGGACTGTGTGCCGGGAGAGCGGGCCGGGGGCTCCTGAGGCACAGCCTGGCACCTGCCCGGCAGACAGAGCGCTGCCCGCCCTGCCAGCGATCTCCTGTGCCGGGAGAGCGGGCCGGGGGCTCCTGAGGCACAGCCTGGCCCTGCCCCGCAGACAGAGCGCTGCCCGCCCTGCCAGCGATCTCCTGTGCCGGGAGAGCGGGCCGGGGGCTCCTGAGGCACAGCCTGGCACCTGCCCGGCACACAGAGCGCTGCCCGCCCTGCCAGCGATCTCCTCGCTGCCCGCTGTGCCCCCGCCGCGGCAGAGCCGGACGAGCCTTACCTGGCCGGCGGGGGCGGGCAGCTGCACCACGGTGAAGAAGCAGCAGAGCGGGAGGGTGGCGAGGGCGGCGAAGCCCCAGATGAGGAGCAAGGCGGCGGCCAGCACCTTGCGGCGGCGGAAGGCGGCGTGGCGCAGCCGGGCGATGCTGACGACGCGCTCCAGACTGACGGCCGTCAGGGAGAGGATGATGACGGTGCCGCTCAGGCTCACCACATAGAAGAGCAGGTGGCAGACGACGTTGCCCAGCAGCCAGGACTCGGTCCAGCGCACGACGGCGATGATGGGCATGGCGGTGATGAAGAGCAGGTCGGCGCAGAAGAGGTTGAGGACGAGGCAGTTGGCGGCGCAGAGCCGGCGGTGCCGCCTCACCAGCAGGCAGATGCCCCAGATGTTTCCCGCCAACGACAGCAGGAAGATGAAGGCCAGGGCAGATGACTCGCCGATGCGCAGGGCCGTCACATTGTGGCCCCTGAAGTCCGAGAAGAAGGGGAAATAGGTCCTGTTCTCTCCTGGTGTGCCCCTGGACACCGGCATGAGGGTGGCCAGTGGGCATGAGAGACCCACCGTGGATGGTGGCACCAGCCCTAGAGGAAGGGCTGCGCTCCCAACCACCACGGCGGCACGTGGGGTACCCTCCCAGCACAGAGCCAGGGGATGACCGCCATCCCCCTCCCTCCTCTTCCTCCTGCCCCTGCTACCAAGGGCTCAGCCGTGGCAGCCGGGCGGTTTATGGCCCTCACACTGGACTGGAACAAGGAAGTGGGAGAGTAAACACGGCGGAGCTCACACAAAGGCGAGGCCGCAGTGCGTGGGGCGGCAGTGAGGGGCTGCCCGACACCTCCCTGGGCAGGGTGTGGTCAGCACGCTGGCATCTCCATGCCCAGGCCCAGCCACCTCAGCGAGCGCCAGCCCTGGTCTGCTCGGCTCTCCAGGCAGGCCCCTGGGGTGCCAGTGACCCTGGGAGGCACCCAGTTCTGCTCCCATTCAGTGGGGAGTGCATGGCTTAGAAACATGGGTGCCTGCCACACCACTCTGAGAGCTCTCCTCAGGAGCCTGGGACGACCACAGTAATCTAGGGTAAAAAAATAATAATAATAAAGAGGAATTTACCTATCCTGTACTGACAGTGGCACTTGAAAACAGCAGACCTGTGCATTGCTTGTCCTAACGGTGGAAAAGTGTCACAACATAATTTCGGGGATCTGTTTACAAAATTGATCTAAAACCTTGCCTATATTATGAGTGCTTGCTGGAGAAGCCTGTTAAAGTAAGACAAACCTAGAAATACCTTATTTTCTCTGAACTTCAATTACTAGAAGCAGTTGCTCACATTGTAAATGAAAGTAGGGCTTTCCACTTAGGCTCTTCACTCCAGATGATTTAGAAATGGGCTGGGAGTGAAACACATAAATTGCCACAGACAGGCAGATAACGTCTCATAAAAGAAGATAAAATGTTTTCATAAAATATGTAAACAGTTGTATAACTTTAGACAGCTCTGGGTGAATTTGTTTGGCTGAGTGCCAGTGCAGACGCTCAAGGGTGCACTTACAGGCTCAGAGTGTGGACCTACACCTTTTGATTAGGTGAGAGTTATTCCAAACTGATGTGCCACGGGGAGCAGGTGACAGGCAGTGATTCTGCAGTACCCTGGGTGTGACCCTGCCACCAACCATTTACGCAACAGCATTAGCGGGGATTCCAGATTAGCGGGGATTCCAGAAACTCAGTCCTTTGAAGGGGCAATCACCTAATGAGAGATGACAAGAGTGATATCTTTCCTGGACTGCTTCCCACATCTTTGCCTGTGCAAAATTTTGCATGTTTTCTCCTGAACTACAAATGATTCTAACTATTTATGCTGTCTCATCAAACAAGGAGTTTGCAGGGCAGCCTAAACAGGTGGATGAAATGCTCCTGCTCACTCCTGCTGACTGATGACTGTATGAAATGTGGGTACAATTGCTGTTTAGTGGGATGAGCTATGAACTCAAGTGAAGACAACAAGAAAACTTGAAAGACTGGGGCTTTTTTCAGCAAGCGACATAAGTGACTAGCAAGTGTCTTGATATAGATACTTCATTCTGCATCATTTGATGAAAGAAAAAAATCTGCATACATATTACAAAAGTTTCAGTAAATTTAATAGACCTACTGATTTTTTACTAGCATTTAAGATCAATGTTTGGCACATCTAGCCACAATTTATGTTGGCTGTGCTATGAACTGATTCTTTAAAGTGATTAGGGTATCTTGAAACATAGCAACATCTTCCTGTTGCCACAACCTCACCAGTCTGGGACTTTTACAAGCTGAAAGACTAGCTCCAAAATTCTGGGCAGCTGGCAGTAGCAGTGGTGTGGTCAGCTCTAAATAATGGCAGGGGTTTGGGAAAGAGCTATTGTCTGGTTGTACCTGCGTGAAAACATGTGGAAGGCATTAAGAGGACAGGGGGAGTGGAGGTGGGACAGCTGGAAATGGTAGAACAGATAAATGCAAATTTTGTAATGAATAAAATCTTTACCCCTTTCACATTAGTGGAAAGTTAAATTAGAAACTGGCCCTGTCAATTAAAGGTAAAAGTAAACGTATTTGAAACAGAATAGGGGAAAAGAAACAGGGAGTAAAACATCCAAAGCTGTATTATTGAAGAAATTAAGTTACTTTTAGTCAGGGAGGAAAGGAATGCTAGAGGAGAAGAAGGTTTGAAAATGAGATGATGTGTGGAAGTGTCTGGGTAGATCTTTGATCTTATTTAGAAAGGATCACCTTTAGCTTTGGTCATTAGGTGTGAGTGAGAACCTTACTTGGCATAAGCCTGTTGTTTGCTCAGGAGAACTGAAGTAAAATGCTGTTAATGAGTGAACTTCACACTGACCTCTGTACAAAATCTTGTGCCTGGGGACAGCAGAGGTGTGAAGAAGCACGCTTGTTTCCATCAGGTTTGATCAAACAAGTGGGGGCTCCTTGCAGGAGCAAAAATAGTCTGATTACTCATGGGCCAAATGAATCCATTATCTAAAAGAGTAACTTTCTTTTCCCTCCCATGAAGTACAAAAGTTGTATTTACTATTGGGTACATTTAATCATAGCAACCATTACAACATGAAATCTGAGGAAAAGCAGAGTTGTAACCTCCACAGAGCTACCCTGGCTTTACTGTAATAGGTGGATGCTGTGTGTGGTATGTGTACCACATGCTTGTGACAAGGAAGTGATTAACAGAATGCCTGGAAACCTGTTATGATTGCTTAATCTATATAATTTTTTAAACCTATGTTTGCTTTTATGCTCAAACATAGAGACAGCTAAGATTTCATTGCTCTAAGTTAAATGAAAGCTGCAGAGACCTCTGTGGAGCTGGTTTGCCTAACCTAGCAGGGAAAAATCTTGCTTCTTTTTTCATGGGTGTTTCCTTCATCCCTAATGAAAACCCAAGGTTTGGCCTTCTCTGTTTCAGGTAAGGGCTGTGTTACCTGATACCATTAGTCAAGCTCTGCTTTTCAGATTGTTCCCCTGGCAACCATGAACTGTCGTGACAGATGGGGATCGATCAGCTTATTTATATCTTGAGCATTAAGAAATATTCCCAGAGAGAGGGACCACTTGGGTAGGTGACTCTGGGAGATGGGAGTTCTTGTTCCATTTGGACATGATCTAGTAAAAGTTTTTGCCTTATTTGTGCATTTTCTTGCAAGTAGATTGGTGGTTTAAGTCTTTGGGTGTATTTTTGTGCACCTGTGTCACACTGGGTAAATAGCACTGACTTTTGTAACAGATGTATTGCACATTTAATGTTTGCTAAGTGATGTAAGTTCATTTCATTAGAAATGTTGTCTCTTTGTCTTCACAAGAGAGATTGCAAGCTTGTAGATGATTCACGTGTCTGCACAATAAGATGTTTATCGTAAGTTTCAACCAAGGTTAGCTTTCTATTTTCATTTTTGCTCTTATATATCACACTGCAGCTGTTCTGCTTCTAGATACTTTGAATCCTGTTTAGCAGATGTTATACCATTGTAAGGTATGTTTAAAATACAAATCTGTTCGGATTTATTTTGTTTTTTAGGAAGTTTTCTGACTGCTCACCCATTTTGTACTTTCATATCAATGATCCAAAGCCCTTACACCAATGTGTGAGGGACAGTTTTAAACTTTTAGTGCAAATATAAATGCATCTGTTTATTTACATATCACACACATTCCCATGTCTACTGAAAATAGCTAGATGCTTCACTTATGTCATCATGTCAAAAAATGATCCCTGTTTCTTCTGGGACATGAGCAAGTCACTGTTTCTTCTGGGAAGTCTCGTTTTGCTGCAGTCAGTACCCATCAGAAGCTGGCATGCTTCCTGGGATAAATGCCAGTGGTGCTGTAGTTTAGAGCTGAAGCAGCAGCATTACTGACCAAGGCCTCAGCCAAAAGCAGAGCTGCCAATAATACTGTCAGATGTGCTTTCTAGTAAAAGCTGGGTCAGCTTTTAGTCATCAAGACCACCAGAAGTTTTGCCAACATCAGCATTGTGGCTTGCAGTAAGGAAGTATTTCTCTCTGGACCAAGTGCAAATTAAGAACATAATCCATGTTACACAGATTTTCCCTGGATGATCACATTTTCTGTTTTGATGCATGTTAGCCAAGCTTTGCCAGAGTGACTCAGCTCCAGATGAACTCTTATAACTAAATTAGGTTGTTTCTTTACAGTTTTAGAAACTGTATTACACTTAGACACCTAGCCCATGGATTTAGGGAGTTTGTCAGTGAATACATCAGAGTGGTTTGTTTGGACATTGCAGGATCTGGTAGAACACTTACCAACTTAATGAACTTAAATGACTTTTTTTTTTTGGATGTGAAAGTGCCACGGGACCTTTACTTAACTTTCAGGTATGCACAAAGTTACATTCCTGCTAATGAGCTTTGGTGCAGGGACATCAAAACAAAAGCTGTGGTGAAAGTCTGAAGGATTTACAAGCTAAACTTGTCACCAGCCTCTCATGCTCAGGAAATGCACTCAGACATTCCCTTAACACATTGGTCTGCTGGGTTGTACACTGTGCAGAGATCACAGGTACTATTGTTTCCTCTTATAGCTGAGAACCCAGTGATTAGAGAATGCACTTATTCATAAAGTTTAAGGAGAATCGGCCCTTTTCTTTCCCTGACGTCTCAGAAGAGTAACTTGAGAGCAAAAGGGGTTCTTCAGCTCCAAACTGGGACAGCAGCTTTACTTTTAAAAGCCACATGTTTCTGAAGAAAGGTCTACAGTGCCTGTCTGCTGCAAAGAACATCTGTCTATAGTCAGGCTTCTCCTTAGCTAGCATTCAGCTAGGGCTGGGGAAACAGAAAAATCAATTTTGCAAAAGCAATGGAAGTTCAAATAACACTTTAAATTCTGCTGTAAACCCTTCTGGCTTCCCTAATTAATGCTAATCATGTTATTTCCCACACTGTTTATGGTTTTCATTATCAGTGGCCATTTGAGATGACTGATAAGATGTGACTTTGAGCTTCCCATAAACGGAGTCTGGCATGCATGTATGTCTTAATTAGGTTGCAGTTTTCTGTCTAGTTGCATGAGATGATACCATCCCTGTCAAGCTGGTTACATGGATAAAACTATCACTTTCACTGGCACAGTGTAGACATTCACCAGTTCTGAATTGATCAGGGAAATTAAACCTGGTTGCACGTCCATCAAGAAGCCAGCTGGATATCACCATGATAAGGTCCCAGGCTTCCTTCTTACAGGATACTTTGAAATACGTTATCTTGGTCTATCTTTTTGGAACTATTAATTCAGTATAAAATACTGAAAATTGGTTGGCCATAGAGACCACCAAATGAATATCTGTCCCTGACTGCTGGTGGGGATCTCTGAAGGGGGACTGGGAGTGAGGGGAGGTCTCACTTCATCAACACATGTCCTGTTTGAAGAATGCTTTTTTTGCAAGAAATGCATGTGACATTGACAATGTTAGAAGAGAATTTACATCTGTGGCTCCTCTAGAGCAGTCATGTCTCTCACTGGCTGGCATGGCCACCTCCCACTCAGGACACCAGCTTTCTGAATCTCCTTCCTGGAGCACCTTATGGAGGGGAGCCTAAACTCCCCAAGTACCAAAGACACAGTGGTGCTGTTTGTTGAAACAATGTGGGAATGATGCACTTCTGGTAATCAGGAATTAAGTGACATCAAGTTGTGCTGTGTTATTTATCTTGTTTTTCTGCTATTGCAGATAGCAATGCATGAGTGCAAATATTGATTTGAAGCAGTATTCTATGGTATTCTATATCTGCTTAGACTAGAAGTTCATACAGACATAGGAATACCAGTAATTTTCTAGTTGAGAAACATGAGATTAAACTGTTTTAATGACTTCTGGTGCAGTAGCTACTAATTTAGTATGTAGTGAAATAACAATATATTCTAAAGAATAAGATGAAGAGTCAATGCAGAAGAACTATTGTGGCTATTTTATTTAAATTTTGCAGGTCTTCATGTGCCGTTAAAAACAGGGCTTCAAGGCAGTGTGAGAAATCAGTGGCTGATGTCCCTGAGCCAAGACAGCCTCGCCTGTCAGGGGTGGTTTAGGTAGTTACATAAGTGTCCCGATAAATCTCCAGTGGTGGAGATTTCACAGCCTCTGTAAGCAATATGTTTCACTGCTCATCTACTCCAGCCACCAGAAAGATCTTCCTTATCTTTTGCACTTTTGAACGTTACTCTTCTCATTGAGCACTGAAGGTTCTTCCTTGAATTTGATCAGAAGTCTGAAAGACTTCTACTACATTCATATTAGTCTGAATTGTTCTTGAAGTACAATACTCAACATAACCACGTGAAAGATGATTATAAAAACTGAGATTAAAAGTGACACAAGCAAGGAGAATACCAGAAGTTCATTTATGGATCTAAGAAAAATAACAGAGCCATCTTTCAATTTTTATTTTACAATTTTTATTTTATAAGCTCTCCTTATGGAAAAAAATTGTGGAGTTTTAGCTGTCTTTCCAGCTACCCAACATGGCATCAAATTCATTTAATTTGCTGTTTAAAAAGAACAGTATGAAAGCTAGGATATATAAATATGCTACTAAATATTGGTAAACCATTGTATTAGCCCCCAGGTTTCCCTGGATCAGTAACTTCAAATAACAGTCTTTCTGGTAGGTTGAAATTCAATTACTTGAAGGGGATATAACAGAAAAAGGCTCCTGACATTGTAAATCCAAAGTGCTTGAAGTAATGAAAACATTACTGTTGCTTCCTGCCTTACAAATAATTAGACTTAAAGCTAATTAATTCTTATCAGTAAGGAAAGCATGTTAGGCACAAACTTCTCTTTTCCACATATAACTAAAGAGAGGAGCAGCAGATCTCCTTTGTTAATTTTCAGGAAAAAAAAATCTGAGATTTCTTAGCTTCTAAGGAATGGAAAAAAAGCAGTGATATGATCTGCATACCATATGAAGCTGGAGTTTTATAGTTGGTTTTAATTACATGTAGGTAATGGCAATAGTATTTGTGGGTCTGCTTTCAAAGTAAGTGTTTTACTTCACTGAAACGTAATTTTGGTATTTTGCAACATATAGCACAATAATGACCTGTATAAATTTATCAGCAAGAGGTTTTTCTTGTAATATTTATCAGGTAGGACTAAATCCATTGTTAAAGTTTATTAAAGGTAGAATGAACAAAACTTTTTATCACATCATGAACTTTCCAGTCTCCCTCTACAGTACCAGTTTCTAAAGTGGAAGTGTTTTATGCTAATTTAAGAAAGCCTCAGAACTACAGAAGAGTGCTGACCTGTAGTAGGCAAACTTATTTCATTTATAATACATAAAAGATCAGGATTTCCTTTTGCAGAAACTATGCTGAGTATGCAGCTGGGAATAGAATACTAGCTGATTAAGCTGTTGTTAAAAGACAAACTTTCAAAAGTAGTTTAATTAGAGATTAAAATTATTAGGCTGCAATGAAAAGCATAGTTATTATCCTGAACTAAAAGATTTGTAAAAATATATGAAATTAAGACAATTTCTCTCATGGAAAAACCTTGAGATTCTGAATCACAATTTCTGTTTTACTCCTTAGCTTATTATATCTTTGGTCAGAAAAACTGTTGTTAGCAATTGAGCAAATTGTCAAATACAAAGATTAGCCTGAGACATGGTCAGTGAAATTGAAAAGTGGATAGGGAGTGGCTAATACAATAAATCTGGCAGAGATATTTCAGATATAAAGATAATATCTTTTAATATTTTCTGTCTCATGAACACTGGATTTAATTGAGAATAACATCACTCGATACTATCAGTTATTTTCAACAAATTGGAAAACACCTTCATATTTAAGAATAAAAATGTAACATCAGGGATTAAGGTGAACATTGTGGGGTAAATGCGCGCAGTTTTGCAATAAAGCAAATGGAGAAAGCTGATACCAGCTAGCAATCAGAATCAGCAGGCCAGAGAAACATACACCTTGGGTACTTGTGTGTCCTCAGCAAACCACAAACTTGTAAAATGTGCAAATTTATTCTTAACTAGTGTATCTTTGCAAAATTTCCACATTTGAATAATTTCCATGGAAGTAACTTCTTGTTGGGACTTCACTACATATGCAAGGAACAAAATGCTCACAATCCATTCAAACTTACAGTAGGTGCTAGAGATTGCAATTTGCAATTGTAAATCCATCAGTGATTTTTTTTTGCCAGTTTCTAATTTGTTGCCAGAATTTGACATTAACTTGTGTTTTGTATTAATACCAAAATACAGCGACACTTCAAATCCACTAGAGCAATTTGTTAAAAACTGCACTTTGGGACATTTGTCAAATCTAAGGCTGAATAACTGACATTTCTCAACTTTAACCTCTAAAATACAGAAGCAAAACAAGTTTAATTCAGAGTAATCATACACCCAAAATTCAAAAATGGCCTCTGACATTCTCTGAAATATAAACTTTCTTCAGCACTGAGGAAGTTTATGTTTGCCAGGAAGTTGGTTTTTCTGAGATTAAACCTTGGTCAGCAATTTAGCCACCCCTGATGGTGGTTCTGGATGATCAGCTACTTCAGATTGATGTTTTGACCATCAGTCTTAAGCAGCAAAGATCTAACATGACCCTCCTGAGTTTTTATGTATCAAGATGTTGATCTATTCCACATATATATATAACAGATGTATGTATATACTCTACACACTACACATATGTACACACACCATGTATAAATAAATATATATATATATATATATATATAGTGCACCTTCGAGGGCCAAAAATCTTTTGCAGCCAATCTTGTCAGTTAAGGTACAAGCACAATCATCAGGATTCAACAACCAAGAACTGGGTATGCCAAAACTAAAATATAGTCTGACACAATAATTGTGCTTTTACTATTCTTACATTTAATAGTGCAAAAAGAAAAAAAAAAAAAAAGGCCAGTAGTTTACTATTTAAAATATTCCTAATTCTAAAAATATTTCTGTTTGCAACTAGAAAATGCAGGAGCTGTTTTTCAAAAACATGAGGTAAAATACTGGGGCCAAATTATAATATTAATACTTTTTGTGGAACTGAATTATCATTTTGTCATTTATACAACTGTAAGAAATAAGCTTTAAAAGATCTTTTGCCTAGCATATTGGCAGCATATATGAAGCAAAGATAGTAAGTTCATTTGGAGCTCAAGCTGTACAGAAGTCAATGTGTGCTAGTAATTCTCTATGCTGGCTCGTTGGATATGGCACTTTACATCTGGGACACTCGAGAAAACTTTCATCAAGGCAGCTGGAATGTTTCAGGGGAGGACTTCTGTCATATGTGGTCAGCTTCTTGTCAAATACAGCTTGCAAATCTTCTTGTGATTCCATATGTCCAGATTCTCGGAGTTTCTGCAAAAGGAGGAGCTTCACTGTAAGACTGGGGCATGCATGCACTAATCAAATGCTGTGGGAAAATACATTAAGGTTTGATGGCACACAGGCCTTGGGTGTGTTACAGCACAAAGGACTGTGCCCTGTTCACCAGCAACAAGTCTGAGTGGAAGCACATTGCAGCTTTGTCACGGTGCAAGACAAAACTGGGTCACACACTGTGATACAAAATACAGAGTGTTCCCTGCTCAGCAGGGACTGTTCTGGAGCTCCTGCTGCAGTGCTCCCGCTCCATGCTTGCTGGAGAGAAAAGCAATGCCTGCCTGACTGGCACAAGGCTGCACCTTGGGGAAAGATATAAAGGATGGAGGGACACTTAGTGCTTGGAATAAGAACCCAAAGCAAGAGGATGTGTGTTTATTAAAAATCCCTGACTAAATTCACCTGTAAGTTTTTCAGTACGTACCAGAGGCTCCAGACGGGTTATTTTCTCCTTGGCCTTGCGCAACTCCTTGAGAACATGGTTTAACTCATGCTTCAAGTTCTGGCGGTCAAGCTTTCCATTCTCTAAGTCCGTGGTGCATATCTGGATCTGGCAGCCCAACAAAGTGAAAAACTGAAGTCAAAGTTAGTATGAATCGGGAGGAATGTTTCCTATTTATATATTTAAAGTCAGTTTTGCTCTGCAATAACATCTCAAAATGGGATTAAAAGGAAAATTTAAATGAAAAATTAAAAATTGCTGTTGCTTTCATTACAGTGAAATTCACATATGCCCAATTATTAAAATCTCCTTTAGCAGAGGTGCAGTTTAAAGTTATTTTGTTTGGTGGGTGTTTCAATTTCAAATAAAGAAAATAGAAAATACGGCAATGCAATTATATCTATATCAAAAATATCTTACAAAGCTTTAATTATGTGATTAGTTTTAGAATATTTCCTGTGCCTTATCTGAGGCTTTACATGTTGAACAGTGATTGTGGAGAAAATAGCATCAGGTTTGATCATACCTTCTTATCAGTAGAACATTACAGATTTTCCTCCTGACAGATGTTTCAAAATTTTTGAAAGCATCAAGAGATTATGCACTGTTGAATATTCATGCCTAGCATTACTTTATTTAATATACTAATCATTCTTAAATGTGAAGTTAGTCTAGAAAGACTTTGTGCCTAACACAGATTAAATATCAGCACTTTAGCACGTAATTTTGTACCTGTTGTTCCAACAAAGCTATTCTTGTGTGTTCTGCCTCCTGTCTGAGCAATGATTTACGAAGAAGTTGCACCTACAAGGCAGATTAACACTTGTAACAAACAATTTCCATATACTATAGTTAATAAGCTTAAAAATTTATAATGGGATGGAAGCAAACTCTTACATTCCAATGCCAACAGAAAATGTATGCCTGTTATGCAAGAACCAAACTCAATTCAAATCACTATTTCCCCAGGAAAAACCCTAGTGAAAAATTATTATTGCACCAAGAAGAGGGAATGCAGGATGATGTTATTGTTAAAAAAACCAAAAACTGAAGCCTCCTAGGTGATTGTCAGGATGCTGACAAAAATATATTCACAAAACCTGTTTGCACTCACATGATATGATGTTAATAAAAACAAACAATGCAATTTTTTTTAATATAAGAGAACAAGTTTAAAGGTCAGAAAGTACTATATCATAATCATAAGTAAATGCATACATTAAAATATCCTCTGCTTTCAGCATGTATCAACTTTTATGATAATGCTGTTGTTCACCTTCAAAAAATAATAATAATAAAACAAATAATAAAACAAAATAAAATAAACTTCTTTTAATCATTATTAACCAGTGACAACCGCCTGTCTTTAGCATGCTTAATTGTTGTTCTGGCTTTGGCATACTTTGGTGTCTAATAAATTTTATTCTCATATTTCAAATATCAGCTGTATTTTAGCTTCCAGGTGACAGCAGATATTATTGGTATTCCATAGTTGGGAGCACATAATAAAATGAGTTTTCAGCTTTCTTGTTCTCATTCACTATCAGTCTCAAGGATGAACTATATCAGAATCAATTCAATATTTTCTCCTTTCTCTTTTGTGTCTCTTAAGACCAGGGAAATAAATGAACAAAGAAGTTTCTTGTTTAAACAGTTCAGTTTTAACCAGAAGGACACAAGTCTAGATCTATGTGAAGAACAGTTATCAGAGAGAGGCATAGTCCATTCTGATTAACTATGAATTTTCATCTCTCTTGATTCTTTGCTAATGACCTCAAACCTCCAAATCCATCAACTTACCTGACATAAAAGTTCCTCAGACTTTTCTTTTTCTTCTCTGAGCTGTTCTTTGATAGTTTCATTTTCTTGTTTTAGTCTTTGTGCTTCCTCTTTCATTTTATTTTCGTTTTCTTGAGTCTTCAATTCAGCAACCCGTTGTGACTGCAATAAGGCATTTAAACTCATCATTTCCCCTTGTGTTTCTTCATATGTCTTTTTAAGTTCATCAAGTTCAAATCTCAGCTGGGTTATAGTGCGTCTTTCAGTCTCATGATCATTCCTAGCAGCTAGTAACAGCTGGTCATGGTATTCTTGCTTTTCCCTTTGTAGATGACCTTAATGAGTCAGAAATAATTGAGTTAGTAATGTTAAAACAATAAAATCCACTTAAAATCATAGAAGTAGATCTTGAACAGCATTTTAAGGTTTATTAATAGAAATTGACATAGTCTGCCACTGCAGAGCTCAGATTAGAACTAAACTTTGGTTGAAACAGCTTTCAGTATTTATAATACATTAAGTCTCCTTACCAACATACTGGAAAACACCATTCTTCTAAGGCCTCATGCATTACACTGACTCATGGGAATCTGCCCCAAAGACACTGGATTCCTACTTCCACTTTTAGGCTCTTTAGCCAAGCTGCTGGCATTACCCCCTCCCCAGAGATACTCTTGGGATGTGACAGATTCTACTTCAACCTTGTTAACCACAGCCAGACCTTCCATTGTCTTTTGCAAATCATCTTCTCCAAATAGTATGTCATAATTTACTTCTAAACAGCAAATAGAAAGGACTAGGATATTTATTTTGATTTAAATGCTTGCTTCTTGGGTAGCAACTATTATTTAAACCAGTGCTAGAAAATTTCTGCTTGTTGACCCAAGAAAGGTTTAATAAGTAGGAAAAAATTAAGAGGCAGAATGCAAAAAATCAGGAGCCATACAAAATATATCTAGAAGCAGAACAACGGATGTAGAATTTCACGGGCTTTGCTGATTTTTAGCACTGTAAGTTTTGTGACTTTGATACTTTTCCTATTGAACACTTGGACTAATTCTTCAAAGTATAATTTACTAGGGAGAGTTTCCTGCTTGACAGTTTTCCTTTCCCTCAGCTATAAACTAAGCCCTAGCTTCTCATTAGCAATACTCCTTTATAGCAGTGACATTCTCAGAGAGAGGCCAAGTTTTTCCTTGGAAAAGGTTTTCATATATACTTTTAACTTGTATAGCTAGATTCTTAGAAACTTGGAGTTCTGCTACTGCCTAGCTGATTGAAGAAAGGAACTTTCTAACACCCTGACTTCAAGTCTCCTGTCTGCTCTTCTGGCAAAGCTTTGACTGCAGTAACTCTGGGGTACATTTCCTGGTGAGCTGAGTCTGCCTCCCTCTAAAAATACTGTTCACAGATTTCTGAACAGCACCAAAACAAGATTAGGATGATATTTCACTGTTTTCCAGAAAGATTCAAACAGCAATACAGAAACCAATCCACTGCCCTTGAATTACTATTGCAAGTCTGTGAGTATGTTCTTACTCCACATGATGCTAGTTCTGTTTAGTCATTTTTACCTTGCAGGTGAGTTGCAGCATGTATGAAATTATCAATTTGGTAATAAGAAAAGCAAGTCAATTCCTTCTGGTTCTTCTGCTCAATATTATTTTAATTTTATTAATACTGAGAGGGTGTGCCTTATTGAGGAACTGCACAGCAAGGAAGTGAGCTGGAGCTGGCCAGATCCTTATTGTGAAACACTGCTTTGGAGAGGTGCCAAAACCTGTCACAGGCTTTCTTGCCCTGTAACAACTGTTCAGGTGAGTAAAGAACATGGCAATCTTGAGTCATTTTTATAATATTTATTTTGAAAAAAGTAAATTTAAAAAAATCTGATCCACACCTAGCTAATAAATCCTTAATGCTTCCATTATGTTGACTGAAAGTGTACTTTGAAGGATGGGAGACGTACATCTATTTGCCTCAACACTTTCCACAAACAGATAGGTTGCTAATAGAGTGTCAAGGCTGTTAAAAACCATCTCTGAAGTGGATAAGAGCAGGAAGTACTGTTGGTCAAGTAACACAGGTAGATAACAGCAAGCAGAGAAATAGTATTTAACCAAGTTTACCATTAAGCAGCCAAAGTGTTGAGAACAAAGCTTTGATTTTAAATGTGCTACAATTTGTTTTCATAAAATTTATTCTATAGATAATTATGGTTTGGGTCACTTGTGGGGGTAAAAATAAAGTTGATACCTTCTGAATTTGATCTAGGTTCTTGCCAGCTAACTATTTCTGTCTTCTGTTCAAGTTCAAAGATCCTCCCAAGCAATCCCCTGACATATGCTTCCCGTTGCTGGTCATACAGTAGCCACTGCTGGTTTTTCTCAAGAGCCTTCATAAAAAGAAACAGAACAACAACAAAAAAGACTCTGGTAATTAATCAGCTTTTAGAAGTATTTGTCTTACGTCTTAAAAATATTAGAAGTTATATATTGGACAGTTTAAAGATAAGCTAGTTAAGTCTGATGCAAATTGTAGTAATTGGAACAATAAATAAATAAATCCATCTTCATTTGGAAAGTTAATTCAGGATGCTGAGCATAAGTTAAAAGTGCAGCAATGGGAAAATTACTTAAAGAACAAAGGCTTCCATGAGTTGTGCCTAGATTATGAAGAATTAGCTTTTCAATCTCAAATAAAAAATGAAATATAAAATAACAGACCTTGAAAATGGAATAAAATAAAACAGTATCATTACAATTTAGTTTGTAAAAACAAGGACATGGATGTTTTAGTTGCTTGGCTCCTAGACTTACTCAGCTTGGAAGGGACCTCAAGAGGTTTCTGATCCAACCTCATGCTATCCCAGGCAGTGTCAGGTTCCTACAGGCTCCTGACTGGTCAGCAACCGCTTTGTTCTGATGTTCCAAGCAAGCTTTTTCAAAGATGATGGAAATCTTAATTTTTTTTTCTTTTGCAAGTTTTTGGGTTTCTAAATTTAAATTATTGCCATATCACAAAATAATTTTAGGTATTATATTTTAGAGAGAAACATACCCTCTGAGGTCTCATACTACCCAAAAATGTACATGATGATAATTTACATTATTCTGCATCTCAATACAGGTGATATGTGCTTGAAATTTACAGGAAACTTACATCTTTCAATTGTATTTCAACTTCAGTGCTGTTTGTTGCACCTTCCTGCAGACAAAGAACAACTTGTTAATGGTGGTTAAAATACATGGCTGAAACAGCAAAGCTACTCCTGTACAACTATTAATCTCACATAAGTAGCATAAGAATATTTTAAAAATTAAAACAGATGCATTTAAAAATTGAAACAGATGTGCCTTTTGTGTTTAAAGATCTTTATAGTTGGTTGCTGACATTTGTTTGAAGGATCCAAGTTAAATAGAAAGGCATTTCATGTATTTAAAATAGACTCTCCTGCAAAATACAGGACAAAGATTTACATGGAATTTATTCCATAAGTCTGCAACTCGTAGTTACATTAAAACATTTCCTAAGGAAACTATAATGTATTTTTTGCTGAACTGCTGTCTTGGAAGTCCTGAAGGGTGTTCTGCAAAGAGCTTTTGAAAAATGAAGATACTTGAAGGGTATCATTTAAGTACAAGGAGAGGTAAATCTTTCTTCTATTTGTGTATCCCCATACATATGGCAATGACCCAGACATACAGAAGTTGTCAGGGAAAGACAGAGATCTTGGTGCTTCTCTGGGATAACAGGAAGACTGTAAACATCTGGGTAATTGTGCAGGCCTGTCTGGAAGCATAAGGACAAACTGCCTGATTTTCTGAGACCTGATCCCTGGTGCAGTTAGTATGACTTTTGTACACATATGAGTAGGAGAGTTCTTGAGACCCATCTAAAACTGGAGAGCAGTTACACAGACATATATCTTCCACTCTGACATGTATCTTCTCTGCATGATACAAAGTGGTTATGAAATTGTGTAGGTGTAAGTCAGAGGGAACTTCACTGAGAAAAAAAAAAGTAGACTACTACCCAAATCCAAACCACATTTTTTCCAACATTTTTCTACAGATCTTGGAAGAAATTATAGCTGAAAAATACAGAACTTTGAATGTAATTAATAAACTTAAACACTTCCTAATAAAAATAGTATTTAGAGACACTGAACTTGTTTCTATGAACATCAGAGTCCTGCCTCAGTAAAAACTTTCCCAAAATTATGTCATAAAACTCTTGTTTCCATTTCAGAGCTCATATGCCACCAAGCAGTTTCAAGTGGCATTGCTAGACTTGTTTTCAAGTTCTCCAAGACATCCAGTCAATACATCATTGTCCTGTTGATAAGTCAGTTAAAAATTAAAAAGAAAATTATGGTTTTAAAGTAATATATATTTGGTGGTTTATCGACAAAAATATGATGGAAATCTGTTGACTCAATGTACATTTTAATACGTTTAATGAAGTTTGAAGTGTCTTAAAATTTAAAATAAATACACTGCATTTAAAGTGATATTTCTCAATAAACTGCATTATTAGAAGTACTCTATATACATGTGTTATTCAAAAGCAGTAGATAAAAATAGTCTGTTATTTGGCTACAGCAGAATTTCTAGAAATTGCTCAACTGCCTTGTAGAGCGCAGGGAACCAGCACCATCTGCAGGTCAAAAGCTGGAAAAGAAAGAAAGCCACCTATTTTTAGGCACCTGTGCCCAAACAACTTCCCTGTGCCCCTCATAGAGATGCTACTGCATTTCCCAAAGAACATTAGAACAGAGCAGGGGTGGAAAAACAGCTGTAGAATCATTAATGGACTTGTAAACACTGTCAAGGATTGGCAAGATACCTATAAACCACTTAATGAGGGGAGAAACTCATTAATCTTGTCCTATCCTGTGTCACATTTAAGAATTTACCATGTGTGATACCATAGAAGGTAAAGACAATTAGTTTTAACAACTGAGACACAAATGAGGATTCATAAGAGCAGAGAGAAGAAAGATATTCCCATGACTGAAACTGAATTAGGTGAGCAGCTTAGTCTGTCTTTATTAGTGCCCCACATCTCTTACCACCGCTGCCTTCTTACTCTGTCTAATCACTGAGCACACAAATCTGAGAAGGGCACAGTGCCTGCCTAAACAACAGTGGATCATCCCACATAGTATCATAAGACACACTACCCGTGTGTGAACTTGAACAAGGGACCTTGCAATAGAGCAGGAGAGCATTCCCTCCTCCCCAGATGTGTTGCCTGAAGTGTGGTCTCTGACTGTCCCTCATTTACAGTTCAATCTGGATACCATCTCCCTTCATACAACAATATTTCAGCATACAACACAGCTTGTAAGAAAATTTTTAAAACATCCTATTTTATAACAGGTATTGGTGTTTAGTGGGCACAGATTCCAATTTGCAATTGCAATATTTCTTAGTGCTTACCTGGGCTGCCTGAGAAGTACTACTGGTTTTGTTCTCAAGATCAGAGCATTTTGCCATGGCTGCAGATAAATTACATTTTAACCGGTTCATTTCTTCTGATAGAGAACAAAGTAACTGTTCTCTCTTTTCTGCTTCCTTTGTTTTTTCCTCTAGCTGATTTTGTAGTAAGGAGACTTCACTGTTCTTGGTTTTGGACCTGAGCTTGTTTTTCAGGTTTTGGATTTCTTTGTCCTTCTCTCCAAGAAGGTGATTGTATTTTTCTTTTTCTTTCTCAAGTGAAAGTACTTTCTAAACGAAAAAAGAATAAAAAAGAGTAAATGTTACTCTATGCATCAAATGCATTAGTAAGTTTACAGTTGGAGATGATCTGAGCAGCAGGGTCTAGTGGAAGGTGTCCCTGTGCATGGCAGGGGGGTTTGAACTAGGTGATCTTTAAGGTGTCTTCCTGCCCAACCCTTTCTATGATGCTCACTTTCAAAGTTCTCTCTTAGCCTTTAATTCACTGAGAAAATTACTTTTAACTCAAAGCAGACAATACTGGAGCAATCATATGAAATATTTCAAGTAAAACCAATCTGAAATAGACGAAACGAGGAGAGAGTGCAAAGAGCCAAGTTTCACAGGTTTGGTAGGTACTCAGTTTTGCATATAAATAAAGATCACTACAGTATATGAACCCTAAATCAAAAGCAGTATAAGAACTCCAAAACACTTCCAGCAAAGAGGTTGGTGCTACATTTCTTAGTATATTTCTTATCATATTTGGTAGCTTTGGGGAAGCGGCAGAGCCTTCTTGCAAACTACATGACAGTGAGTTACAAGAGCTGTAATAAAGCATTCAGGAGAAGGATCCTGTTTTCCATATTATCTGGGCCCATAGTTTCAAAATGTGCTTAGTAGATATTTTCACCATGCACTCTTTTTCCAGTAGACCTCCAGCACAGGTAATCATTACACAGAATAATACCACATTTAAGATTCCATGGGGCTCTGTATGAACGTCAGATGTGATAGCATTTAATTTTGCTGAGAAGGGCTGATGTTGAAATCCTGCATGTTGACATTGGAAAGACAAGTCATTAGAAAGAGAAACAGAAAGAAAGTGAATTTGAGAGAGCCTCATTTATGGAATGGTTGAACACCATTGCTCACTAAAAGTAAAATTAATATTAAAATTAATATTATTTAAATACCAAAGAGTATCTGGCATATCAAACATGATGGTGACTTTCCACCTGTTTTTCTAAGTTTATAGGAAGCCAGTATTAAGTTACCAACACCAAGCAAACAGCAAACAGCAACAGACTCAGCAAATACCCTAAGGAATTTAGACAAAACTGTGCATGAGCTGCCCAGCAACAGCTCATCCTTGGCTCTCAACTGACATTGTGGCACAGACACATGACAAGCCCTTTGGTTAAAAAAAGTGCCATAGAAATATTAGTATGTCTATTCTACCTTAGTTGTACCCTTTTCTAGTGTCTATCTGAAGTTTCCCTGTCCTTCTGGGAAGCCTGACAACCTCTGACTAGGTCATCTGTTGAGTCGTGAACTTCTCACTTTCAACCACAGGTTTACCTCGAGTGGAAGAGTCATATAGACATACAGATGCTTCAATACCTTGCAGCATCTTAGTTTCTGCTCATTAGTTGCAAAGGAAGTTAATGTAGCAACCCAATTACATTTTCATTTACCTATAGCTGAGTGGGGGGGGAGCTTGACAATTCAAACAAACATTCTGCACCCTTCGGCATATTTTTAATCAAACGTTTGCAAACATAAAATTCTTTGCAGGAAGTGCTTAAAATACTTCTCTGAGACGTGTTCTATCTGGCACGTGAGGACGGGTCTTAATGGACTAACTGGCACCTCTGGCCTCAAGTCTTTGTATTTACCAGCCTTGTCAGACGAGTGTGATTTTAGTAGCTCAGCTGTCATTGAAAAATATCTGAGAATTAAAGTGTGAAACGAAAAGTTCGTCTAAACTGTCTAACGCTACTAAACCAGTCGTGACATCAAAAGTTTTGAGAGGAAGGGTGGGGCTCCGGCTCCCGAGGCCGTGTCGGTGGGACAGGGCCGGCGCTGGCCCGGGGGGAGCCCGGCTCACCTGCAGGAGCCCGCTCCTCTCCGGCTCCGTCTCTCTGCCTGCCGCCACCTCCTCCATGGATTTCCGCGGGGCAGAGCCCTCCTGCTTACCCTTCTCGAGCCCGCTGTCAGCTCTGGAGTTGCCCGACTTTAGCCCCCCCTTGCCCATAATTCGATCTATGGCCGTCTTGGCGTTCATCTTGAGGCGCCTGTACAAACCAAACGATGCGCTACGGAACAGCGATCCCTTCTAGCGGCCAGGACAAGCCTTCCGACAGCTGGAGTCGAGCGCAGGCTGCGCGGGCCTTCCCGGACCCCGCGGGGCCCAGAGGGGCCGCGAGTGACGGAGCGGGGACACGGCCCGGAGCGGGGACACGGCTCTGTCCGGGCCCGGCCCGCGCCGCTTCCGGGAGTTTGAATCCCGCGGCTCCGGACCGTCACTTCCGGCCTTTCCGGATTCCCCGCGAGGCGGGGGCGGCGGGGGCGGTGTCCCGTGGTGTCACCGCCCCCGGTGTCACCGCCCCCTCATGTCGCGTCCCTACCCTCCGCCGCCGGGCTCCCGGGCGGGTGTCGGCGGCAGGGCTGGGCCCGCGGTGCGGGGGCGCGGAGCGGTGCGCCGTGGTGCTCGGATGGCCCAGTGCCCGCTCAGTGCTGTCTCTTACGTGTCTGTGTCCTCGTTTCTCCCTGAACGCTTGTGACTCCCTTCTCCAGAAATCCTTTTCATCTACCCCAAATCTAATAATTCTAGAAATTACAAAGTAAGCTAGGATAGGTCTCGTGTGACCAGGTAAAAGCTAGGCTGAAGTGCGCTCACTTGTGACTCATTTTGCTCCATCTTTCTGGCTTCCCCTTTCCTCTGCCCTGGGGACACGGGGACACGTGTGGCAGTGGCAGCGTGAACCTCTCGAGATTTTATATCTGTTCACAGCTGAGAAAAACTAACGCTGAGCACGGGGAGCTCAGAGTTCTTGTGCTTGTCCTGTAATGTTACCTAGTTCATACCAGAGTGTTTGTTAAGACAAAATATTCATATGCCTCCAAGCAACATATGTCACTTTTAATTTATTTTTTCATGCCATTTCCTTAATACTCTTAAATTTTTAGTTATGGATGTATGTTTCAATAATTCCTCAAGAAACCTACTATATCCAGGACGTTCCGTGGGGAGGCTGCAGTGTCGTTGTTCCACAATACAACAGGAGGGGGAGGACTTAGACTGGTTTTTGGGATCATCGCCAGTTCGTGACTAGGCTGGCACGGAGACAAGCCAAAAGCATTTGCGAGCAATGAAGTTCTAAAAATTAGGGGGGAAAAAAATAAAAGCCATCTTAAAATTTCATACCTTGGTATACCGAGAGGCAGATGTGGTTTAGCTCGAGTTCCAGAGTCGTGCTTAAAGTTCATGTTGCTTAATTCTTGCCTTGGTTTCTGACGACAGATCTATCAAGCAGTTTAAGAGTAAAAGCAGCAACAAGAAATCGGAGTTTTTGCAGCGTGCCCTTTCTGTTACAGGATTTCATTAGCGAGAGTTCTCTCTGTGCAGCAAGACAGAACCTGGTGTCAATTTACAGGACTCTTTTTTTCCCGGAGCTTTTGAGTAGCTAGTCCGTCATAGATCCACCCATAGACCTCCTTTGCTGTAAACCAGTAATTCCCTGCCTCCTCTTCCTGCTAGCATTTCGGTCCAGAAGTTAAGGACTGTGAAACTGAGGATTTAATTCCTTCAGGGGCAGTCAACATTTAGGCAAGACGGGAAACAATGCTTCGGGTGATTGTGGAATCTGCTACCAATATCCCTAAAACCAAGTTTGGGAAACCAGATCCTATCGTTTCTGTTATTTTTAAAGGTAAGCAAAACTGTCATAGATGTAGTCTGGGAAGAAGTTTTGTAAAAGATAGTGCCCTTTGTAAGTATTTGAAAATCTAGGAAAACATGTTTTCCTGAAATTACATCTGATGTAATTTTTAGGGAAGATTTTTAAATTAGAGACAGGAGTTACCTGAATGAAGTTTGAACTGGGTGGAGCGCATTGGGCTGTTCTCACCAGCTGTGCTTCTGTTTCAGGATCCACATTTTACAAGCTTTTCCAAAGGATTAGCCTGTTGTTTAAAAACAAATCTAACTGCATAAATTAACCCACTTTTAATACTGATATTGAAGATAACATTGTTTTCCATCTGAAAAATCATTCCTGTCTTGATTTCTTTGAACAGGCACTGCTCACTGTCACATACATACAATAAAAATGTGATTTATTGTTGTTACAAGTGACAAGTTACATTTAAAAACAGTAGTACTGTTTCTGAAGGTGTTTGATTTTGTTTTAGTTTGGTGTGGAGATGTTGTTGTTTTTTTGGGTTTTTTTCAAAAACAGAATTCCACATCAAAACTTTGTCTGTTAAGATTATTTAATTACAAGATTTTGGAAGGAAACTGTATTTTTCACTTTCATTGGTCATCAGTTATAGACTGTGATAAAACTAGCATTTATATGTAAAGCTAATTATGTTTTACAGTATACTTAACCTGTTGCCATCATTACCTCACTTGGCTAGACTACAGGAACTCGATTTCTGTATTGATTTTAAGGTGCCAAAACCGTTAAGCAATTTTGGATCATGTAATACATCAAACCAAACTTTGACAAGCAGGTGTCTTATCTCCTGCTAGGGGACCTGGTTTTCTAACTGTGCACTGAAATCCAAATGGTATTTTAAAGTGTGAAAAATCCTTGCAGGAGTTTGTCACCTTTAGAAACCAAACCTGAAATCATGACAGCTGTAGGCTGGAAAAGGCACTGTACATGCAGAATCTTAACCTTCAAAGTAACAAGTTTTCAGATTTATTTCAGCATCAGAAAGATGTGAAATTGTTATATTCACTGTAGTTTCCTCCTTTTTTTCAAGGTTTGTTGTTTTGGTTTTTTTAGCCACCCTGTCTGTTAGAACAAGTGGCAGAGCCTGTCTCGATACATTTTGGAACACCATAATTCTTAAAATATGATTTTACTTGCCCTGCAAAAAGTGAATATACTGTAATTTCTCTGTTTTGTTTCACAATCTGTTTCCTCTTAATTATCCATTTTCTCTTTCCAGTTCCTTGTCTTTCTTTGCTTTCCTGACAGTTTTGCCTTTCTGTGTTGCCTCTATTCCTGCAGTTTGGAACTCCACAGCTGATTTTTGCTTAAGTATCTGTTTAATCCCTCCTTGTAACCTTTTCTTCCTTCTATGTGCTCTAATGCAGTTCACTTTTACCTGGTAAATATGTCACAGATTATTTTTTTTTCTTTATTGCTGAATTTGTTTTTCAGTCCTTCAGATATCCAAATGAATCCAAACTGGACAGCAGACATTAAAGGAATTAATCTATATTTATCCTTTATGTACTATAATTGGCATTTTTAATGTTCTCCAACATGCTTAACTGCATGCAAACATGCAGTGTCAGCTTTGTAATTGTGACAGGTTTATAATAGGATATTTAATTTCTCCTTATGCTGCCACTTCCATTTATGTGATTTTACTACATACCATCAGTCTGATTTTTGCTTCTTCTCCAGAATGATTCAAGTGAGACAGAAAGCATCAGGCTTTTACCAGCTATTACCAGATCTGATTTAATTTGCAAGTGGATTGCCTGGTTACCAAGCACAAGGGCATAGAGTTAAATCTGAAATATGTTCCACTTCTAGCTGTTTATGTTTATAGATTTTTTTTTAAATATACACTGCTGGTTCCCCCCTCACCCTGTTAATGTGTAGAGATAAAAAAAAGTCTTATTTTGGGAAGATTATGTCAAAGGGCATTAATCTTTAACTTTAGTCCCTACCCAGTGTAAATCCTGGGGGACATAAAAACATGTTTGGGAGTGCATGTTCTAGACTGGGAAAAACTCAAGAATTTGCAGGACTATGGCCATGGCCCTGCCACACATTTTCACGTTCTTGTTGGACTCTGGAGTATTCTTGGTGAAGTCTTAGTGAAAATACTCATTTGAAAGAAGACTGCTGTGGAAGCTGGCATTTCATTAGAACATATTTCTATGTATTTTCAAAGTATTTTGTTCAAATTTTAATTTACAGGGCCTTTGCTGGTGCCAGGTTCAGTAAATTTGAGCCTCCCAAGGAAACACAGTCTTTCAGTCTCAGACCTTTACAGCCATGCTGTGAAGTAAAAGCTCATGATCCTGTAACTGTTAGTATGAAAGTGACTGAAAATGTTTTATGTATTAAGACATGTAAGTTAATATGGTTTCATCTATGAATAGAATAGATTTCATCCAATTTGTTTAACTAAGCAGGCTACAGACTAGGTATTTAATATAATTGTTACAGTGATACATATTAGCTGCATATTAGGAAGAAATAGGCAGCTGTTTCTGTTCTGATATAGCAGAGGAGTTTTGTGCAAGCAATTCCTTTTTTTTTTACACATTTATGTCCAGTCCAATGGGATGGAACTTTTATTTACTTTAAGAACAGCTCACAGTTCAAAGAGATCTACACCCCAAGAGTAAACGAATATCGCTATCTGGAACTGGGTGCTGTTCTTGCAGAATTCTGAGTTTGTCACTCAATGTGAGACAATTAATTAGTCAAATCAATACAAAAAACTGTTGCCATTTGCTAAACTGACACTAAGTGATAATGATTAAATCAATTTAATTGTTTTGGTTTGTTAGATTCTTGTCTCAGTGTGTAAAAATTGATTCAATTGCAGTCAATGCTAGCACATTTAGTGTTCTGATCATTCATCATGGCTGCTTCATTCCACTTTATGCAGTAAAAACTGAGGTGAAATGGCATTTAATTTGATTGATCCAACTTGATTCCATTTGTGCTTAATCTAAGAGTTTTTCATCAGGCCTGAAGTAGTTCAAAGCTATTTTAGTTTATATTTCAGTCTGTGAAAGAAAATAGTTTTAGAATGTAATTATTCACTAGATTTAAATTTTCTGTTTTGCAGAAAGTTAAATTATCTGAATTTAATTTCCAGGTTTTGGAGGTCTGCCCTTTTGATCCTGCACTTGCTGCCACCATGCAATCTTAATTCTCATTTGACAAAAGTTTTATGGGATATTTAGTTGACCAAAGAGAGAATGTGATTCTCTCTTGAATCTTAGACTTAGGACTGTTGTAAAAGATAATGTTTGTTTCTGCTATTCCCCACCTGCCTATGTTGATTAAAATGTAGTTATAATAGGAAAAAAGATTAAAATGGAAACATTAAGTGTTTTGCTATACTGTAATATTTTTAATGATGGAACTGTTATTATTTAAACAGCTCACTTAATTTTTTTTGGACATCAAGCCATTCTTATTATAGTCATTTCCACCTGAGAATATTAATTAGCATCTTATAAGGTAGTATAACGTCTCCATCAAGATAAAGTAAACAGTGGTTTCTTCTACAATACCACTGTTACTGTAGTTAGTTTTTAAAGAAACTAGTATAGAGTGTTCTACCTGTATCCACTATAATTTCTTATTTCATGGTAGGGTCACACTC
Source organism: Parus major (assembly GCF_001522545.3). Taxonomy (NCBI): domain Eukaryota; kingdom Metazoa; phylum Chordata; class Aves; order Passeriformes; family Paridae; genus Parus; species Parus major. The sequence goes on from NC_031775.1 coordinate 15,769,639, forward strand.
AAAATTGTGAGTGGCCCCATTGCACAGTTTATCCTGATGTGGTTTAATCCTGGTTGCTATAGCTGCAATTGTTACCAGCAGAGGAAAACAGCCTGAGGACCTGAAACTTTTGTGAGCTCCTGGAATAACTGAGCAATCCACCTCACCCTACTTGGCAACAGGGATTTTTGATTGGAAGAAGAAGGAGCTTTGCCAAGAGCTTAAAAACAAATACTACCACCACCCAGTGCATTAAAATACCGATAAAGGTGTAATAAAAAGGAAGTCAGTAAAGAGACGAGAATATATGCAAAATATTTCCTTGAGGAATGTGAATGTCACATTCTGGCTAAAATTACAACTAAAACCCAATGTAAGCTGTGCTTCCCAGTGTTTTTTTCATCCAGCTTTCACAAAGACTCATAACAGGAAAAGGTTTTTTTTTTCTCAGTGTAATCTAGAATATGTGTATTAGTGGAAACATAAATCTTGCTTTTATGAAAATGGATAATTCAGAGTGGAAAATTTAGGACCAGTCAAGAACTGTTCTGACTCTTGCTCAAGCCAGGACTCACCTTAGAGAGTTACATTTTAGCTTTGGCAGGGACCATAGGACTTTTATCCATTAGTGCCATCAGAATCAGGTCTGTAATTTACTATCCTCTTTACAAACAGCTGTAATTGTTCCTTTTTTTCACTGGCAGTGAAAACATCATTTAATCTCCCAGCTTCTAGAGGAACTTGGAGTATCAGTGCCCAACCCCAGATATTCTGGGATACCCAGTTTTGTAAATGCTTTGTCTCCTATTAGATAGCATTAAGTTGAATTTCTCTCACTAGCTTGTTAATTAGTTCTGGGTTCTGCAAAATGTCAGGCCACAGTATGGTACGTTATGAAAGCTTTTTCCTTTGTCCTACAATGAGTCAATATCCTGTGTGAATTGTAGACAATTCCTGTTACATAAATGGAAGTCAGTTCTTGTAATCTGCAGCATGGGCAGATGACTTTTTCAGTGCATCCCACTCTCATCCAATAAAAAGAGCCACACAGTCAGCAGCCTGACTAGTGGGCATATGAGCTTGCCCTTTTGGCATATCTTTACTCTTGCTTCCCAGGCCCTTGCAACATTTTCCAGGCTAAGTAGAGTCATAACTTCAAATAATAAAAATGCAGTTATCTTTACTAGAGTCCTTATAGATGTGGAGTGTGTGTGAAGCTTGGACTTGTGGTGGCTGAGCGTTTTGGAGATCAGCAGCTGCTTTACACTCTATACTTAAAGATGCTAATTTGTTATCACAAATATATGCAATTTCTGTTCAAAGATCTGTGTGTTTGTGCTCTTTTGTGCTTCTGGTTGTCAAAATACTTGTCCTCCATTGGAGCTATGTACAAATGTTTTAACTGAACAGGAAAAATAATGCCAAGCTATGTATCATTTGCACCACACCCCACATTCTCATGATTTTTAGCTTGCCCAAATGCAAATTTTACCATGAAGTATGGAAATTTTGCAGGTTTTTTTAGTTTTTAGGCCACAGTAAGTTCAGTGAAGTCACATCTGCATAACCTCTGGAAATCATTTTTTTCAGGAAGGATTGCATTTTCTCTTACAGGCATTTCTTCTAATATTTGCTCATTTAAAACAGACAGTGCTGACACTGTAAGCATATTTTCTTAAGATTTTTTTTCCATGTGATTTTATTCCAGAGCTAAACATTCAAAATTGTTTTGTAACTCAAATATGGTAAATATGTAACACACACTTTTTACGACTTTCAGAAGTAGTATTTTACTGCTATTACTTAGAGGTTGTGTTTGGTTTGATGTCTCTAAGTATTTTAATCTGTGTTTTTTCATCATTATTGAAGGTGAAGCTAAGGGTCATAAAAGGTTGCGAAACCTAAATATTTATTTTGTTTTTTTGGAACTACATCTAGCTATTCTTAAACAAAACAATGAAAAACTTCATCTACTAAAATTGCCCAGGGGACTTCTTGATTGTAAAATGTGTTACTTCTGGAAGAGCTAAAAAGAATTGGAACATTTGGTTTAAAGTTCAAACCTTCTTTAGAAAAGTGAAAGGAAAAAATACAATATTTTTGTAGTGCTTTAGCAAAAACAAATAATCAGGCTTTGTTTGTATTTGCAGATGAAAAAAAGAAAACAAAGAAAATTGAAAATGAACTCAATCCTGTTTGGAATGAGGTAATTTTTTTAAAAATAAATCCTTAGTCATTTTAAGACAATGCTTGTAAGGTCATTAAGTCAGTTTCAACAGCTGAGCATTTTGCTGGAAAGGGGATCTAGTGCTTTGTGTTCTTTCAAGGTGTTAGTAAATGCAGGGGAATGGATACATCTTCAACATGTATTACAATTCATTAGTAATGTGTTAATGTCAAATTGAATGGATCACTGATGAGTTTGTGGCCTGGTTTTGTTCCCACTTTCTTTTCATCAAAATTCAGTTCAGCCATTGTTTAGCCACATGTATGGGAACATGATGGGATAATTTGTTATGTACCAGTGAAAACCATACAGAATTAAAAGGAATTGTGTATTGATAGTCCTCATTGTTTATTTGTAGGCCTTGTCTTATGTTGCATCTTCAGTAATATTTTTCTTGGGGAAAACGTTTTATTGGCAGTGTTTTTTTTACAATGATAAATGAAAATTAAAGTTTTTTCTTACATTTTGTAATTAGAATTATAAAGAAAGGGAACACACAGCTATTTGTTTAAATTCTACAGCAACCGAGTTCAGCCAGTATTGGAGGGGATTAATATCAGATATTATGAATGACAAGACAATATGTATGTTAGTGTGAGGAAGTGGAACTGCAAAATAAATGATGGCTCACTATTAAACTATTTAATTGTGCTATTGTTGCCAGTAATTAGTAAATCAAATACATGTTATGAGCATTTTTTACTTAACTTTTGCAAATGTAAGCTGGATTTGGTCTCTCACTAAATGAAAAACTTATTTCAGAATAATTTTGTTGTATATGCTACTCTGTTGTTAATTTTTACATAACTTGTCATTATAATTTGTGTTTGGTCCTTTTTTTTGTTGTTCAGATTGTTGAATTTGACTTGAAAGGAATTGCTCTGGATAATTCATCTTCCCTAACAATTATTGTGAAGGATTTTGAAACAATTGGACAAAACAAGTATGTTAATTATTTTCCTCTCCCTCCCCACTGCCACCTCAGCATTAAACACAACTTTAATTTAAAAAGTACAGAGGGAAAATGGAACTGATAGCTGCTGTTTGCTGTGCTCTCTCTTTTCTCTCAGTGCCAAGTAGTGTTCTCTGTTGCTATTCTGAAAGGAAGTACACTCATGTCATCTTTTCTATTTTTTTCATGGCAGATTTCATGTGTGTTAGGCAAACATTCATGTTTACTCATAGTAGCCCAATTCCATTGTTAGCTTTTCTTTACTACTCTCTGCCTCGTCCCACCATGTGGATTCTGTTTTTTACAATACTCTAACAGCTCTGTGATAAACTGTGAATCAAGCCAGTGCCCTCAGGTCTCTCATTCTTGAGATTCCTGGAGGTCAGATAGGCAGGAATGTATTGCAGGCCTCTGACTTAGGGAGATTTCGAAAATTGAGATAGGAAAACTTATCAGTAATCAGAATTTTGTAATGGACTTAATAATGCATCAGAAACTAAAGGAAAGTGATAATCTGAATCACCTCAAATGTTTCACTCTGTATATGGGCTCAAAGTTTAACAGTCATATGGTTGGTTTTCTTCACATTGTATTTGTAAATACCATCTAGACTCATATTTGTAACTTAACCCCCAGCTTGTGCAAATGCCTGTTTGCTTTGCTTGGGTTTATGTACAGAAAGTTATTCACACCAAAGCCAGAGTAACAGCTTCAAAGTCAGGCTCTTTGAAAAGAAGAGATTTGATATTATGAACATTCACATTTAGATGGAAGAGTACATGAAAGGAAGGAACATAGATAAGTTTCTCACCTACCAATTGATGTATGCATAGCTTGTATTTCTGTAGAGTTACTGTTCTATTTACTGAGTTGGAGAGAGATTTAAGACTACCATATCATAGATCTGCTACTTTTACAAGGTATCCTCTTTTAATACTTAAGAAAAAGTCTATAATTAAATACACATCTGAAGTGCTGCAGCATTTCAGAAGAGTGCTCAGTGGAAGAGTGTGCAAATATCACTTCTATGGTTTGTCTGCATGCTAGTTCAGGGTTGGAAAGGTGGAGCACAATGCCTATCTAAAGTCCTTACTACTGAGAGCTATTCTAATGACAGTTTAAGAAACCCAGTGTTTGCTTTTGATGTTTACAAGCAGACCATTAACCTGGGAGGTGTAGGTGTCTAAGCAAAGTGGGTTTCGAGTTGAAATCAACAATCATCCCTTTAGAGATTCATGTTCTCATATATTTTATTTTAAAATCAAGATTGAATTTGAATTTCATTTTTGAGTGTAAAGAGTATGTCTAGGGGCCTCTGTTGCCTGAGAACAAGCGATGAAAAGAACCTATGCCATGTCTTTGGCTTTATTTTCTTTCTTCTGGAGGAAAATAAGCAGTGAGGATTGCTGTTGTCACATTCAAGGTAGTGACAACTTTTGCTCAAGTGTTCTGCTACTGTCTGTCTATAGGCCAGGAGTAGAGCACTGGGTTTCTCAGCCAGCCTCCCTCCCTGGCTGCTCACTCCCAAAGCTCCTGGCCAATACACACTCTGCTGTCCCATGCACTCTTACTCCTGGCTAGTTCCAGACACCTGGTCTGTTGCTATGCCCAAGAGGTGACTACAGAACCTGCACTACCCTCTGGACAACAGAGTAGAAGGTTGCAATATAAGACATTATTGGTTCCAGCTCCTAAAAGTTGATATAACTATTCATCCAGTCTGTTTTTAAACATGCAGGAGAAGGAGTACAGTGGATGTTATTCTGCTTTTACACTGTGCCAAGGCACTGAACTCATTGCTTTGGTATGTTTTTGTAAATTAAGCCTGAAAGAACATTTGGGTATTTTTCCATTTCTTTGTTTTCCTGGAGAGAAAATTTACTGCTTCATTTACAGGATCGCTAAACTTTTGCAGATAGGTTAATGAGAGCTCATCATGGTGAGAAGTCACAATAAGTGGAAAAGATAAATAAAGCAAACCACTGTATACAGACAGACCATCATAGGAATAAACCAGAGGACTTGTATGATTCATGCTTAGTTAGATTTTCCGGCATAAAGATGTTTGAAAAGAGAGCACATCTGTTTTCTATTACATCTCATACTGTTAGTAGAAAGATTTCAAATTCTTCCAAATCTTTATGCAGCTAAAAAAATCTCAAAACCCCCACTGTAATGTCAGTTGTCCCTGTGAAGTTAAGAGAATGAGCTGGGATTATGTGCTTCACCGTGTCCTTTGTGTAGTTAGTAACCTAGTGAGACAGGAAAAACAGATTGGGCACACCCTTTGCTCTAACAGAAAAATGCAGCTACAAATGAGCAGTGCAGCAAATTATTTAATCATTACTAAGGATTTCTCATAGTTAAATAATTTCCAGATTGCTTAAATCCTCCTACACTGTACCCTTTTGTGTGAATTCTTTTCCACATCAGTGTGACTGTACATAGTTGTAGGCTTTCCTTGCATCCACTGTATGCAAGATCTAGACAGTTTAAGATTCAGTTCTGGGCTTTTCTTCCTTGCTGAAAACAGTATCCATGTTTTGTTTATTTTTTGAAGTTTGTTCTTGCAAAGAGTATTATCAAATAAGTAAAGATAAAATAGAGGTTTTTCTTAATAAAAAGAGTTAAACATAGCAGGAATAACAGAAGGTGGGTGTTTGGTCTTGTAGCATAATCTATAATGAAATATACACATTGAGAAAGGTTGAGTATATAATTATAACTGCAGCATAGAATCAAGTTTGCTGATGAGAATCATAAATATAAACCTCTTCCAAAATAAACCCTTAAAAATAGATGAAAATAATTTAAATGCTTGACTCTTGAGTAATTGAAACCTTGGGTCTTCCAGTAGAAGTAGCATGTAAGCAGCTAGAGGCCATGAGAGGCTAAAGAATTTAGTATAGATTGCAACCTTCAAACCAAGAGGAATAATAAAGTGGTTGGTACTGTGAGTTAACACTTCCTGATCCAGAAATGGGTGTGAAGTTTCACTTCACTTGGTTATTTGGGCAGCTAACAGGAAGTGCTAACCACAGCACTAACGGATTAATTAGCTCTGGCACAAATGCAACTCAGTGTTTAATAGTTGGTCATCAGTAGTTCATTGATTTCATGCTTATAAGGTAGGTGTTTTCCTTTGATCACTGGGGAAACTGTCATAAGCCTGGTAAAGTTCAAAATCATCTTCTGAATAGGGACTTTGCAATAATTTTAGGTGTTGTCTCCAGTGGTAGACCAGAATGTTTAAACTGCTTGTGGCAAGACAGGGTTTTTGCTTTACTCCTGCAAATGGAAAAGTTTAAGAGGCCAGACTGATTGGGCACGTTACCTGTAGAAGTCTTAGGGATGGCCAAAAAGGTACTGAAACATTTAAGAAACAATATTCATTTGCTTTGGTCTTCTGCTAAAACAGCTGATAAGCAAAAGGTCAGAGGATGCATTAAGCTGTTCCAGTAGCAGAAACTGTCCCCCTTGATGGTGTCAAGATACTAGTGTGATCTGGAATTAGATGGACAAATGTTGATCTGCTCAGGCAAGAAAAAGAAAGCTGAAATAGGACCAGCAAATAACAGTGTCCTTTGATGATGAACAGGTGCTAAAAACTCTTTTCAGCTATGCTGGAAGGAAAGGATTACTTATCATCTTGTAAGTCATGACTTCAGATGGAGATCGCATACAATCCTGCCTGAAGATGAAAAGTCTTCAAAGTTCAGAGGAACCCAGCAACTTCACAGTAGCCATGCAGAGAACTGGTGTCTAGTTACCTGTCAGAGGGAGCAGACCTTGCAGCAAAGCACTAAACATCAATGAACTGCTGAGGGACATGATCTCACAGCAGCCCCTGAGGTCTGTCTTAGCTGACTTAGCCCAAAGATTAAAAACCCAAGAGTAGCATGTCAGAAAAAAAGGCTTTCTCTAAGACTTTACAAAGTGACAAAGATGAGACCTAAGGATGATTTTGAGTAATTTCTTGTTACTTTGGAATGTATTACTTCAGTTGTTGAGTAGATGTATGATCAAAACCAGACTGGACATAGTCCTGGGTAACCGGTTCTAGCTGACTAAGCTTGAGCTGAGGCACTGGACTGATCCTGAGTGATTCCTTCCAGCCTCATCACTTCTGTGGTTCTGATAAAGGAGGGGTGAAACCTCCCAAATCCAGGGAAGAGGATGACTTTGGGAAAGACAGAACAGTGCCCAAAGCTTAGAAATTGTCTAAAGTCTAGAAGTGGACTAAGATAGTTTATAGACTGAATATTAAATTTCTCAGTCTTGGTAGAGTGGAAAGAGACTGGAGACTGTTGTTGCCTAACCTGCTAAAGGAGGGGGAAATAAAAGAAGAAATAAAGAAATAAAATATAAATATAGAGGCAGCTGGTTGCAAGCAAGAAGTCTATATTACTGATTCCCTCTTCAGTCTGCTGAAGGTGGTCACTATTTTAAAAATGGTTACTATGCATTCAAATGTGTGCAGTTATCATTTGTACAGGGCAGATGAGGATGTAGAAATGAAAATATACAGTGGAAAATTTCAAAAGCACTACAGGTGAACAGAAATTCTTGAGTTAATGTCACCAGATAGGAGGGTGTGGTTGATGAAACATTCATCCTGATGATTTGAGATTACTTTGGGTGGCTTCTGAATTGATGTTTTTGAAGTTAAGTCACTCCAGCTCATATCAAATCAAAAGGTCAAGTCTACATAAATTTTCTACAAATGTGCATAGGAAAATATTTTCTTTCTCTAGAATCTGATTTGGCCTAGCTGCTTATGGGTAGACTTGTTGGGTTTTTCCCTTCTATGGCATCTCAAAATATGTAAGTTTCTGCAACTAAACAAGTTGTCATGTGTAATACCTGGAAGGTATATTTGCAGGAAATTGATGTCTTATGCTTCTTTATCTTAATGCACTTTGCAAAAAATTAATTTATGTTCTTGTGACACAGAATGCAAGAGTAGCTATAATGCTCCATGTCAAAAAATACCCCTGCATCCTTAGCTGCTCCATGAAAAAACTGTAACTTCAGGGGACCTCAGTTAGGTTCTCTGTGTACAGATCTTTTTTCTGCTTTGGCAGCAAAGCTGGTATTTTATTTGTAACACATATTTTTTGAAATATTTACAGGGTAAAATTATCTTGGCTTTTTTTTTTTTTTTAATAGAAAAAATCCCAGTTATTCCAGTAATCCACTTCAATATGGGAGTAAACTGCTACTACATACCATGGGAATGAAATACAGTGCCAGTGCAGAATATCATGAGATCAGTACCACACTAAGAAATGTTGCCAAAACTAGAAGTAGTCTCTCAGGTTAAAAGTACATGTGATTTTCATCTTTCTGGGAGAGGGTGGGAGTGACTGATGCAGTCCCAAAGCAGGCAGAAGTAGCTCAGAAGTCTGACACTTGTCAGATCCCTTTGAAACCTTCCTTTGGTAGACTGCTCTAGAACCACTAGAAACATTCTGAGAATTGAGAGGCAAGAAGATGAACCTATTCCAAAACACAGAGTATGGACAAGAAGATTAATTTTGTAATCCTCTAATAAGCACATTAATTTCATTTGTTCTCTTTCACTGTTTTCTTTACAAAGATGTGAATATGTCTGGTTTTGCATCTTTTTCTGTGTAGTACAACAGCTCTTATACCTAGTTCATATTCACTACTTCTCACCTGAGAGTTTGCAAATCAGTGTATGGAAAGAAATTTTTATATTCTTTAGTTTACCAATGAGAATCCAGTGTTGGAAATAAGTGTCATGGCTGTTGAAAGTTATAGAGAAGATTATTTTCAAAAATAAATGAAAAATAGTTTCATTTTCTAACATCTTCTAGGTGTCTAAAGCTCTGGCTGCCAGAAAGAACATTTGAGTGTACTGAACATTTGAGTGTAATGAAACAGAAATTAAAACTTAGCAGTACACAATCATTTGTAATAGTCTTTTGTTGTGCTTTAAGTTTTCAAGTCATGGCTGGAGGTACTTGGTTGACAACAGATACTAGCAAAAGACAAATGGGAACATCTGATGTATAGTTGCATTCTAATTATTATTTTTATTTAATTTCAGATTAATTGGAAGTGCATCCGTAGCACTTAAAGATCTTGTAGGCAACCAAAGCAGATCTTTTCCCTTCAAACTCATACCTCTACTGAATGAAAGGGGACAAGAAATTGGAGTGAGTGACTTACATTTTCTTATTTTACTGGATTCTTGATCAAAATGCTCCAGCAACAGGGCTAATATCAATTTAATTCATGGAAATTTCTAGCAAAAGTTCCAGACAGAAGAAATTTATAACCAGACATATATTTGTATATGTCTATACAATTTTGTTTTCTCTGTATATATTATGTATTTGTATATATGTGTTATAAATATTATGGGCCACAGAGTATGCATGAAAATCAGTCTGAGGTTGAAAAGGTGCATTTTCCAAGTTGCATATGCCCTTTTTTTGCCCTATGCTTTGTAACCTGTTCAGCTTTAGCTACCTGTTGTCACAGCACTGGTTCTGGAAAGCACGTGGTCATGTGCATGTTCACTGCCAGCTCTGTTCAGAAAGTTACACAAGAACTTGCTTAACTTGATTTAGCACATGTTTAGATTTAAATGGCTATTAACTTAGTTATTAATTAAGTAGTTTTTGGAACCTGGGACCTTACTGTGTTTGTGCAGTGCAGCTGTAAAGGCACTTCATACTGCATTCTAGTACACTTCAATAATGAGAGGCTCTAAGCATTAATTTCAGTATCTCATCAGCTGTATTTTAATAACATGATTAGTTGGTCACAGGGTTGGGCTTTTTTTGCTGACTTCTCGTGTTACTCTGGCAACTGGGAATAATAATGGTTTGTTCAATAATCCAAAACCACAGTCAAGCACAAAAAAGATGGTTCTATAATTAGAATGGGAAATGACAGTGTTTTTCTTCCAGGATGGAGATATGAACAAGCAATTAGAGAAGTCAGATAGGAAATTTTACTTATGGTTCAGACTTGTTAATTTGTTGATGAGAGAGTGTTCTCTACTGCCTTTGTTTTTCTGTCAGCAAATTTAGGATTTCACCTTGTCTGCCCTGATTATTGTGGAACTAAACATTTGTAGAACATTTTACATGCTTGTATTGTGACAGATTTTCTAAATATAAACACAGTAATTCCATTTTTTAGATATTATTTTAGAACTCAGTCCATTAGCTGTGAATTATTGTTTGTATGTATGCATATATATAGGTTAATATTCTTAATAATAGTTTATTAATTTACTAGTAGATAAATTTTATAAAAGTGTTGTGCCCATGAAGAGTTAACTGTTAAAGTACAATGTTAGAACAACTTACTGCTTTAAATCAACTGTTGTGAATACTGTGGGCTACATAAAAAACTATTTTTCTATAGGCAACAATTGATTTGGTAGTAGGATATGAGCCACCAGCTGGACCTGCAAATCCAACTGATCCAGGAGGGACCGGTGCACAGGAAGGTATTTCAATCTTTTCTCAGAATTATTGTTAAAAGCTCCTGTAGCTGTTTAAGGTAAGGCAAGAAAGCCATCCAGCACCACTGTTCAGCAGATGCAAGCATGTCAAGACTGCCAGGAAGTGATTTTAAAGAAATTAAGGATGATTCAGAAGCTAAGAAAAAAATTTGCATTTCCTGACATAAAGTGGATTTTAGTATCATTTTCTTTATTTGCTTAAAAACTTTTCAAAATGGCTTTTGTTTAGGAAAGAAAGGTTTTTGAATGTTCAAGTAAACAGTGATTATCTCCTGCAATTCTAGGGCTGTCCAAAAACAGAGAAGTCCCATCTATTACTTTCAATGTCAGGGAGCTTTGTGAAAAAAAATTACTGAATAATTAAAGCTCTTTTCCCTTTTAGAAAAATTAAGGTTTGGAATGGACTGGTTTATATTAGGTTGATATTTGACTAGCCAATGAAATATTGTGATCAGTAGGGAATATTCTTTGGTCTCTCCATATATCGTATTAACTAGGCTTTGGCTAAGAGCATTTTTGAGATCTGGTTTTCTAGACTCTTAAAATAGCTGTGAAATAACAAGCTTTTGCAGTACATTGGAAAATAATAAGCCTAATATCAAAGCTGTGTTTGTGCAGACAGAAAGAAGTTTAATAAATGTTTTGTGTTTGAGAAGTAAATCAGTTTGATCATTATTTGGTGATAGATAATAACATAAGAAGGAAAAAATTGAAATCAGGAGTCTTCTGGAGAGAAATTTTGATTGTACTGGGTTCTCTCAGAGGTGTTCTTGGAGAGTGGAAGAATAAGTAATATTAACCCAAAAACTGTGTTAAATTCTGCACTTCAAAGTAATTTTATAGAAATGTGGACTTGAAGGCTAAAAATGCAAATTCATTTTTATGAGATTATTTTGATAGCTGTTAAAATATTTTTTAATTGTAAGATATATAAATGGCAGGTTTTTGGTACACAGCAACTGCATGAAAATTATTTCAGTGTGAATTACCTAACACACCTTAGTTAGTTATTATAAATACCAATTTCCCATGAAATGAAATCGCTTTTCCTGAGATAGCTGAGTCAATTTCAGAAGTGAAAAGTTAAGTGCTAGGGTATGTAATCAGTTAGCTGCATGGATCCATTCAGTCAAATGCATTTTGAAAGATGTTAGAGAGGTGGGTGGAGCCTTCTGCTTGTAAAATCCATGGTATGTCAGTCTCTCTGGTTTTATACGTCTCTTACAAGGACCATGGAGGACTTCATTGTACAAGGTGATCATCAGCTGTAATTTATGAAGTTAGTGTACATTCTGTTAGTGCCAACCACCAGAGACACAGCTCATTCTTCCTCTAAATTTTACCATAGTCACTGTCCAGTTAAGAAAAGCCGGAAACACAAGGGAGTCACCACTTTTGTGGTCTAGATATTTATGGATCCTATTTTGCAATACTGGAATCTCAGAGTAAGATTCAGTATTGTAGTGTCATGTGGCTGTAGAACTGTCTTTCACAAGGGTTTGCTGATTTCAGAACTGTCAAAGAGCCTTACTGAAAAACTTATTCCACAATTAAATGTTGTGGAGAAGGATTACATTTTATTTTGGATGGCAGACTTTGAATGTATTCATGCATTCAAGATTCTGAACTAAAAAACAATGCTGTGCTATAGCCTAGTCTTGCTGATGGGAAACAGCAAGATTCATTAAACAGCAATGTTTATCCAATAAAATTAATAATGGAATAAAATTAATCCCTTGTGGTGTGGAATTGTGAACTAGTTGGGGGATGATGTCAGCTGAACTTTGCTACAATCGGTCGATTAAAAAAATGTATGGGAATTGTATTAGACACTCTGCATCCAGAAGAGAGACAGATCTAGAGTTAATTTTTTTTTAGGATATAAACTTGTTCTTAAGCAGGCTAAAAATTACTAGCTTTCAAAAGGAGTTGGAAAAATGTAATTGGCAAAATGTAGTTGGCAAAAAAATTGTTGATGTGAGCTAATAATAGAATTTTAGTGGAACTCTTGGATATCAGACTCTTACTCCTGTAACTTTAATAGCAATTTCTGCTATTTATTTATTAATTACACTGTTTTTTGCTGTATGAGATGGAGAAGATGATGGAGGTTACGAGGATGGGTTGGATGGTGCAGTTGGTGGTATCACACCAACAATTCCAAGTGGCACAAAGGAAGCCCAGCTAGCTAAACGCATCACCAGAGGAAAGAAAACACGGAGAATCCTCTCTAACAAACCACAAGATTTTCAGGTAATAGGTTTGTTAAATATTGTATGTTCCCTTTTTCTGCTAAGCATAACACTTATTTTACACAGCCTGAGCATAATTTAATATCATCTTATCAAATGCACCACAGAGATAATTAGCCACTGCATTTGAAAGCCAGTATTTCAAAATTATTCCTCAAATGTTCCTGTTACTGAGATGAATGATTTTGTACAGTTCTGACTGAAACAGGGATGAACCTTATTTACTGTATGGTTGTATAGATTTCAGACTACTGTAGCAGCTTTAAAAATAAATGGTAAAGGCAAGTGAAAAAGCTCTAGTGAAATAATTAACCCTAACTTGTCTTGTGAAATTATTTACTGTCATAATAAAGATTGCAAAGTCTGGTTCATATCTGTCAGCTACTTCAGGTGTTGGGTAATATTTTTGGTGGTGTAATAAGCAACTGTTGTGATCAGGATCACAGATAATATAGAGAATGAATTAGTACAAATTTTTTTTTATTTTTTTTTTTTCAGATTCGTGTTAGAATCATTGAAGGTCGTCAGTTGCCTGGAAATAACATAAAACCAGTAGTCAAAGTTCATGTTTGTGGTCAGACACACCGGACAAGAATAAAAAGAGGAAATAACCCATTTTTTGATGAAGTAAGTGGTGTGAGAACACACTAGCTGAAGTGTTGGGGCTATCAAATGTAGAGAAATAGTTCATACAGCTTTCATTATGATCAATTAATAAGAATTTACTAATATTTATGGGTAATCATGGCTAACATGCATTATGACATCCCTAGTCCTTTTCTTTATGTATTCACATCACTGAACACATCTCTGTCACTGCCAGTCTTAGCAGATAAAACTGCCTAGAAGGAAGTCAAGCTTTGTATGAGACATATGGAACATTTTCTTTGGTGCAATTGGCCATGTGACAGAATCACTTTGAATAGTATGTGTGCAGGTTATAAAAATCATAGAAAGATTAATTAGAAATCATTGTAGATCTCTGTGGTGTGTACAGATAAGTGCTCAGAGCAATGCCATAGGACTGCCACAGAATCTGGAAATGTCACTGCCTTTCTACCCATGATTTGTAAAAGCACAACTAGATTTCTCTGTCCAGACAGGGGGTCTGTATATCAAACACACTGAAATACAGGAGAGAATTCAAAGCCATCTAAGGGACACGAGAATGATCCCATGGCTGGAAGGCTAATGCTGCAAAATTAAAGTGTAATAGAGAAAATGCTGAGGGCAACTCTCATTGTCTGGGCATGTGTGGAAAATTCAGAAGCTTTTGGAACATGGCAGGCACGTTTAACACACAGAGACAAGACCAAGGAATTTACAAAACTTTGAAACTTGAACTAACCTGTAGGTAGCAGTCAAGATTTATGAAACCATGGGAAAAATAGGGAGGGCAGAAAGTTGATTGCACCTTATATTGAAACAATTCCTTGGCAGTCTCAATATCCATAGTAGTCTAAAACTGGAATAGGAGGGACCATGTTTACATACCCTTCCATTCTTTTTTTATAAAATACTGACTGGAATATAGCTGGGATCAAAGACCAAGCTTAGTGAGGCATGATCTGTTATGATAACAAACTAATATATAGTATATATATCTTCATGCTATCAAACTATCAACTATATATATCAATCATGCTATTGATTACTATGGCCTTGAATTTAAATGGCCTTAAAAAATTCAGATAATTACAACCACTATCACCACTAACTCTAAACAAAGGCTCTGAAAAACACAACAGAGATGGTTACACCAGGATTTAGTGCTGTGGCAAATGAACTTTACAGTTTCTGGAGTTGTTCCCCTGAGAAAAATATGAAGTGCAGAGCAAGGAGCAAAGGGCAGTGCTGGAAGTTTGCAGCACAGTTATGCTGACAGTGTTAATTCAAATGGAAGCTGTGACTGTCTTGCCTGTGGTGTACTGAGTCAACTTACCAACTTCTGGTTTTCATTCTGCACTAAATTACCACATAAAATATCCATCAAGGAAGCAAGGTAAAAATACTGTATCAGGCATGCTTCACATGGCTCCTAAAATAATGCTTTTGCATTTTATGTTCAAGTAATTGTGTTTATCATTTTAAGACAGGGTTTTTTGTTTTTTACCTTGACAGATATTTTTCTACAATGTCCACATGACTCCTTTAGAGCTGCTTGATGAAACAGTTAGCATTCGGGTAAGAAAAACCAGTGCATATTCACAAGGTGCTGGATACCTGTAGCATCCTCTGGCCATTTCACCAGGTTGTTTAGGAACATTCCAGTTTCATGTTCCTCTGTCTTTTTAGGTGTATGATTCTCACTCTCTACGAGCAGACTGTCTAATGGGTGAATTTAAGGTGGGTATGAAATAAGCTCCATATCTGGACTAAATTAAATAAAACTAGAGAAAAATTTTAAGTGCTAGTTTTAAATGTTTACATTTATACTTCTTTTTCATGGGGCCAAATAATTATCTGATGATGTCTTGTTTCTCAAGCTAGAAACCATTTGCTCAAAGCACTAGTAAGCAGGTTTTTTTATTCGAGTAGAAGACTATTATTAAAGAAATTTGTGTGGTTTTTATACCAACTTCTCTAATTTGCATCCAGGTAACTCCTTCTTTTGTGGTCAGGTGATTATTTGGTATGAGGTAGGGCTTGAAGAGATGATTTTATTAGGTAGCTAATAGGCAGAATAGTGATATATATGGCGGTGTAAAGACACACATTTTCAAATTATGTGGAGAAGTGTTCCTTTAGTCAGAAGTTAAGTAAAAACAATGGTGGAAAATTAACTTATTTAAAGTAGTTTCTGTGGTTCTGATGATATTAGTGAGATTGTCTCTATCTGGATTTGTTATGGTCAGCTTTGGGAAGTAGACATCTGCCTGCCAAGAATTCCCATGGCAATTGTAATGGCTACTGGGATCCACTGTTACAACACTTCCAGTATCAGTGCTGGCTGTCTTTTCTGCCTTTTTGCTTTTCTGCTTTTCTGCTTTTCTGCTTTTCTGCTTTTCTGCTTTTCTGTTTTTCTGCTTACTTATTTGGTACTGCATAAATTCAATAGGACCAGCTTTTTACAAAAATATCTAAAGAGGGAGGAGTGTCCTTTTCTAAATGAAACACCTTCTGCCACGAAGCTGGTTGTTTTTTCTTCTCGCTGCTTATTTTCTTTGTGATTTCTGGTGATTCAGTCAGTGGTGTATTTCTCTGTGGAAGTTTGAATATTCACTAAGCAGGTGACAGCACATCACTCAGCTGCTTTCTGTTCCTGCAGGCACACATTCCAACAGGAAACCACAAGCATAATTCTGTCTAGAAAAATCACCCTTTCAGACTGTACCTGCAAGGGATACTAGCCCCAACTGCCATGAGCAAACATACTTACATTCCTGAACATGTTTAAAGTCTGATACAATGAATGAGGCAATCTTGTCCAGATTTGACACACTGGGGAGAGAAACAGTCATATTCTTAATAAGAAAAAGGAAATTATTAATTTAAAAAACAAAAAACCAAGTCTCATTTCTGGAACTGAAGGATGAGATGTTGAGCAGGAAGAAGGAACAGAAGTGTTCTGAAAAGCCTGTGTGAACATAAAATAATGAGTGAGCGTAAGGAGTTCAAGAAGCAGTAAGCCAGCCCCATCTTGTGTCTCTGGTAAATGAAAAAGCTAGGGATCCAAGAAAAAAACAAAATAACTACATGTGTTATTTCTAACACATCTTTTCTTGCATTTTCTTTTTGTCTGCTCTATCCATTTGAAATCCCTGATTTTTCAGTGTAAGGCATTTTCTCTTTCTCCTAGTAATATTCTCTGTAAACTGTCTTTTCTTTGTGACAAGAGAACAATGTAGTATTGCCCATGAAAAACATGGGGGGAGTTGCCCACCATTTTTCTGTTTTGGTATTTCTTCAGAAATTTCTTCTTCTTTTTGATCTTTATTTCAGATTGACATTGGCTATGTTTATGATGAGCCTGGTAAGTAATGGTTACTTCAGAACTTCTTGCCTTGAAACTGCAAGTTGAAACATTTCATTAAATTTCTAAAGTAAAAGAAGAAACTTAATGTAAAATTATTAAGGTTTGCTGCCTTAAGTATTAACTTCAATATATAGCTCAACTTCAGTATATAACTCTTTTCAGTGAATTCACAATGAGGTACAAGCCCCTTTTATATCAGACTTAAAATTTGAAAAATAACGCAAAAAATATTGGATAACTGTATCCCTGAATTAGTACACCAAAACAGTTTAACACCAGATTTCTTGTTTTGGATGGCACTATTGAGACCTGTCTAGGACAGGATTATTTTGTTAAATAATTGAGGTAATTTACAATAAAGCATACTTTTGAAATAGCTCACTGCTTATATGATGTCTGCATTTTTTAATGGATATTACTGGGGCCGATGATGATGTTTGTTTTATTTCAGGCCATGCAGTTATGAGAAAATGGCTTTTGCTGAGTGATCCTGAAGATACAAATTCAGGAGCCAAAGGCTATATGAAAGTCAGCATGTTTGTCCTGGGAACTGGGGATGAGCCACCAGTAAGTTTAATTTAAATGTTTTTCTTCCCCTCTCCATCCCCACTGATATTTATTTGTGCCCCCCCAAACACTTTTACTACTGTATAATTTGCTCTGTGAGCAGTATTTATAAGACAGAATTTACAAGTGGTTTCTGGGGCATCCTGTACTAAGTGGTTAACTCAAAGCTTGTTTTGTTTTTCTGCTCAGTTCAGCAACCTCTGTGATTTGTGGATACTCCTTCACATACTGGAAGTAGAGATCTGTTAGCCTGGTTTTGCATGCAAACTAATATGTAATTCTCCTTAGCATAGCTAAGCAGGCAGAGTAACACTGATACCAGTTCCAGGACTAAGTCAGGAGTGTCTCCACTACCACAAAACATAGACAAGCCCATAGAGAAACCAGAGTACTAGAAAGCTCCAAATTTTTCCTGATGAGGATCAGACCCCTCAATAATTACAAGTCAGGCACAAGTGATTTGATGTGGATAAAAGCAGTAGATAGTTTTAACAATCCAACCTTCACTCTCTGCTGTTCTGTCAAGGTGAAAAACAGTGATTTTTTTCTTGTAATACTTTTCTTACCTGACCATTACCTGTATTTTAAGTTCTGCTTTTCTTCCTGTCTGATATTTTTTGCATACTGTTACTCTTTGGTTAAATGTAATGCCCAGAACCATGGCAGATTGCCTTTTAGTTTCTTATTAACTGTTCCTCTCTGCTATCCTTTTAATTCTTGAAATCACAAGGATATGTGTAGTTATTAGTGGTGTTTTTATTTTTAAAGGAGGAAGCAGTAAGTTCTGGTAAGTTGTATCAGACTTGTTAGCCTTTGCTAATTGTAGTAAATGCCTTCTCTTGAGACGAGTATGAAATTTGGATGAAGTTGGCATTGTACATGTGCCAAAGTCATCATTGTCTGATGGTGATGACTTTGAAAGTGTGATTATAATGGGCTCCTCAGTACTTTGGAGATAAAACTGAAAGTAAAATAGTTTAGCCAGAATCAATTTTTTTGTGGCTTGATAATTTGATACAGTCTCATTCATCATGAAACTGACAACAGCCTTTAGCTAATCAACAGAATCCTAATTCTGTACATTGCCTTGTCTTTTTTTTGTCTGCAACTGTATCCCCCAACAGGTTGAAAAAAGGGAGAGAGATAATGAAAGTGATGATGTGGAGAGCAATCTTTTATTACCTGCTGGGATTGCACTTCGATGGGTCACTTTCCTTCTCAAAATCTACAGAGCTGAGGACATTCCACAGAGTATGTAGCTTCTCCCTACTTGTCCACTGGTGTTTGAATACCATTAGAAATAGTTATTTATGGTAGCTGTTCAGAAGAGAATATAGGTGCCTTTTTATCCCTTACTAGCATACTTTCTCACCTATATCTGTGCCAAATAGCAATGTCTTCAAATATATGTATCATGTTTTTCAAATACAGTGATGCCTTTAAATTCAGGAGCAGATCAGAACTCTTATGATGTTTGAAAAAAATTTATATTCTTAAAATTGCTCCTAAGCTAAAATTCTTAATTTTTTACCTTAATAATAACCTGAATTTAATCTTTGACAACTCTCCAGTGGATGATGCTTTTGCACAAACTGTCAAGGAAATATTTGGAGGAGAAGCAGACAAGAAAAACCTGGTAGATCCATTTGTAGAAGTTTCTTTTGCTGGGAAAAAGGTAATTTGGTAAATATCTGAACCTTTGTATTCTTACTGTAGTCCTGAGAACAGATTTCATATGCCGACATGAATGTTTAAGTTTACTGGAATTATGGAAATTTTTAAAAATTAAAAAATAGAGTTAACTTTATTTAACTTCATAAGCTTTTAAACTTTGTTAACTTTATTAACACTTAGTAAAATGACAGACTTCAAGGTACAATAGAAAGGGTGTAGAACTGATGACTAATGAAAGGAATGTATGACTAAAGGCTAGAACTGACATATGCCAGATTGCTCACCTAACAGTTGTTCCTGATTGCTTTTAGTAATTGGTGATACAGATCTTTCTGGGCAGACTGACCACATTTGTTCATTTAAATAATAAAGTGTTCCTTAGAATGCCAAATTTGATGTGGATCACAATTGCACAACCTATAAAATAACCTATAGTACAACAACCTGTAGTAAATTTTTCTACAGCGAGTAGTGTGGATGATCTTTAGAGGACGTGACTAGCAAATAATGCAGCCTCTACCCTACAAAATATTCTTCATCTATGCTAAAACCTGCATAAAGAAAGCTGGAATCAAGTCATTCCTTCATCTCATTTCTCTGCTGTGATAAAAGCACGTTAATTGTAGCTTGTGGAAATAACAAGCTTTAATAATTTCATTTAGTCATAGCTAGTGAAAACGAAAGGGAGCATAACCCAAATTCAAGTTTAAACACTGTTTCAATATTTTCTTTTCCTCCAAAAGTCATTAATGCTGCATAAGCAGATTACTCTAACAGTAGTTACCAGTGGAAAACACATTGAGCATCAATGGCTCATTGCAGCATTAATTCAGGATTCGTTGACTACTATCCCTAATTTTTCCAATTGGATAGTGATGTGTCCTAAATCATAGCTAGTAAATGCTTTTGTTTCTGTTTTACCTTTGATGTCTTGTATATTTGGTTTCATTTTTGGCAGGTTTGCACAAATATAATTGAGAAAAATGCTAATCCAGAATGGAATCAAATTATTTATCTTCAAATCAAGGTCAGTTTTTTACCCTTGTTTCTGTAGAAAGCCATTTTTTTTGAAGTCAGGGCAT
Source organism: Parus major (assembly GCF_001522545.3). Classification (NCBI taxonomy): domain Eukaryota; kingdom Metazoa; phylum Chordata; class Aves; order Passeriformes; family Paridae; genus Parus; species Parus major. Next base: position 15,789,852 of record NC_031775.1, read on the forward strand.
TGATATTAAAGAGGTGAAAAAAGTAATGAGTTATTTTACTTTCATTGTTTTTTTTATTTCAGTTTCCCTCGATGTGTGAGAAAATAAAACTTTCAGTTGTTGACTGGTGAGTTACGACTTTTAATCAAATTACTTGGGAAGGTAAATGATGATAAGCAGAGAAAAGTCTGGTTCCATAGATGTCAGGTATTTTTACAGTGTCTGACAGTATTTAAGCAAGTGTTTAAGTACCTTTATGGTTTCTTTACAAGAGATCTGATTAGTGTAACATGAGATTATTTTAATTGTGTGCAGTGAGAATTGAACACTGTCACTGTTTAATGATAGTATAAAAGTCAGGTGAGTTCTTCATTGTCTACAGCCCACTTTTGTAACTTGTCATTACTGGTTTTGTTAGTAATATTGACATATTTTGGGCCATAGAAAATGTGTGTACTAGTAGCTTGCCACTTTGTGTGATGACCAGCATTATATTTAAATAAAATCTTTCTTTTTTTCCTTTTTTTGTAGGGATCGACTGACAAAAAATGATGTAGTCGGAACAACATATTTAAGTCTTTCAAAAATTGCTTCTTCTGGAGGAGAGATTGAAGGTAATTGTTTGAGCAGTGTGTAACACACTATCTTCTCTTGTGTTACACAGAATGGGAAAGATCAGTGCTCTAAGAAAGTATATATTTATCTACAGCTTCTCAATTCCCTGGCAACAGGATTGTCTGTTCATGAAATTTTCAAAACAATTTGCCTAGAAAACATTCTATGGGACTTTTAAAAGCAAAGTATTAAAATTTTAATGATTAAACCACATCATCATGGAAATGGCAGTGATTCAAGACTTGGTTTTCCATTATATTTTTATATATATATATATATATATATGTGTATGTATGTAAATGAACTAAGGACATTTGTGAGTACTTTCCCAAGTTCAGAAAATGATGTGATATCACAATCTACCATGTGTAAGATATGAAAATTTACTTAGATGCTTAATGAGAAATTTAATTTCAAGACAACCTGGAGTCACTGCTTCAGAACCACTTCTTCTTTGGACACTGGTAAACATGACTCCTTTTGCTGCCTTAGAAGAGTATCTGTTCTGTCTCTGAGAGGAGAACCTTGAAGCTGTGGAATGTTCCTGAGTAGTTAGCCTAAAGGAACTATCTAGAACCACATACTCACTTCCTTGACACCACTAAGCTGCTTTCAGATGCTATATTCTAATATAATCTTGTGATTACTGATCATTTCTTTGTGATCTATATCTATAATCACCTCTTTATATAGCAAGATCTTTCATACAGTTTCGCAGGCTCCCAGACTAGGATTCTGTGTTAATTTGCCAGAAAAATTGTTTTATCTTTTTAATGAACGTAGTTTGGCATACTAGTTATCCATACAGAATTGCAAAGCTCAACGTTAATCAGGCTTAATATGTATTTATCTGACTGTCTACACTATTTTGAAGGGCACTGTCTCAGAACCTTTTCACCATTGTTGCAATAAGAATCTAAATTAGTAATTTTCTCTCTTGTACTGATAATATGTATATGATATGTCCTTGTCTGAGACAGACAAATTTGTCCTTAAGGTGGTGGCTATATCAGGTGTTTAAAAACAAAGTTAGTGGCTCCAATACTATACTGACTTGAGGCAAGAATTGGATGGAACTGTATTTTCAATCACATAAAAGCTTATAATGTAGTCCTCTTAGAAGGACTGCTGTGGAAGTAAGACTTCATGCAAACATTCTTTTTATATATCCTATGCAAAGACAGAAGCAAAAGGAAAGGGCAGTGGGAAAGCCAAGACAGAAGGGTTGGGCTGTTGGGGAAAATTCAGCTCTGGAGAGATCACTGTACTCCCCATAGGAGTGTGTATCCTGAACTGCAGCTGAGTCACAGCACATTTACACTTCAAACACAGGCACTCTGTAACTGGGGAGATTGCTTTGGTTGCTCTCTCTGCTGAGGTATTGACATTGGAATAGCCATTTCTGTTATCTTCTCTTTAGTGCTCTGCCTGAAGCCTGTTCTGGCTTGTAAAGGATTGTGAAACTGAACTAGTCTATAGTCCTCAGTAAATGTAAATGTAGATAACCTAAGGGGCCCTGAAATGTAATTTAAAATGTATTTTAAATGTAATTAATTGTAAATTCTAATTTAGAAATGTAAATTAGAAACCCTAATTTAGGGTTTCTAAAATGTCCTCAAGATTTTAAAAGTAGTTTTAAAAATAAATCTGTATTTTGTGTGGACGAGAATTGTACAAAGCTGAAAAATAAGTGCTAAAACAAGATATTTTGTCAGACACATGCTGTTTTTATCCCCTTTGGAATTTGTAGAGGAAGAGTAATAACTTCACATATTAACCAGAAGCAAAATTCTAGCTGATATGATCTTTATTTTTTCTCAAGCTTTCAACTTTATTTTAAAAGGAGATTGCTTTGTAATGTGAGGGGTTTTTTTAAATGCTATTGTCACTTGTCATATAACTACTTCTCTTTCCATAATATAGATTTTTCATCTTCAGGAACAGGGGCTTCATCATATGAAGGTTTATATCTTCACCTGTTACTGATTTTGTGTTCCATTGCCCAAACTGAAAAGCATTGCCTAAGATACTCCATCAGCTTAAAAATATTTTTAATAATTGTTTGTCTAAAAGATTTGACCATTGTGATTAAAGAGTATCAAACAAAACTAACTCTATAAACCAGTTTTGGCACTGGAATTGGTTTGAAAATATTTCTGTTTGGCTGATGCTTCAAGCTGTGTGTTAGAGATGAGCATGTAGTCGCTTCAATTGCAGAGTGCTAAGTCTAACAGTGGCTTGAAATTTTTAACTTAGCTATGGGATCACAGGCATATTTGCACCTGCAGAGCCCTGCAGAAGTAAATAACTGCTTATAATAATTAGTGGCTGTTTTGCTTATGCTTAACAAGATATATAAACAAAATCTGGAAAATAAAATCTGCTTTTGTTACTACCTGGAGAGGTGACATTTTCCATAACTGTCTAGGTTGACATCCAGGTTTGAAAGACTTTCTAGTAAATATTTAAATAGTATGAAATAAATACAACTGGAGTGAAGTTGAAAGGTAGTCAACATTCATCCACATGGTACTTCATTTACTATCCTTCTTTCTTAGTAAAGTAATATTAAGTTAAAGGCTGAAATGATTTCTCAGAGTCACTTTCTATTATACATGATCATTAGTCTTCTAAAAGTAAACAATTGAATTTTAAATTTAAAAAAACCCAGAAAATAAATTATTTTCATTCCAGTTTTGGGAGGGTTTTTTTGTTGTCTATATGTTTCTAAATTTATATTCTGTTTAATTGATCGGCGTCAGTAAGTAGTGAATGCATTGATTTAACACATTTCTGTTTCTTAAACCTAGTCATGCTGAGGTCTGATGTGAGCAGTTCAGTCTTAGAATTTTTTAAAAATTGGACATTATTCCAATGATTTTTTTTTTTCATTCAAATTTTGAATTGTTTCTGATTCAGAGGTAAGGATGTGAAAGTATCCAGATGCAAAATAGAGAACTACAAATCTTTATTTTATATTGTGCAGGTTATACATGACTTTGTGTTGACAGGAAATTGCATCAAGACATCACATTCACTTTTATAATCCACTTGTGTCACTCAGCAGTGGCAGAGTGACACAAGGCACAACCCTTTACTGTCACTGTGTTACCTCAGCCTTCTTTCCTGTGAGAAATAATTGCATCCCTCCCTGTGCTGCAGATCACTCCAGGCAAAGTTGACCTGTTTCTCATCTTTTTTTTCTGCTAGAGAGTGCATCTTTTGTGTGGCTGCTTAGTTGGATCATTGGCCTCACAGTGCATTCAAGTGATTGTAAATGTTGTTTTACACAGTTTCATTTCCTTCTAGAAAACATGCTTTCTATTAGCATAAGAACATATTACACATGGACATAAATTAAAACCATATATTTGGAGTGTGACATAAATTCTTATTCTGTGGGATTTTTGCTGCATGAAGCAGTATTTAGTGTAAATGTTGTACAGTGAAGAAAGAAGTTAGGTACAAGTACAGTCAGTAGTATAATTACTTTAAATTCATATGGTATATCCAGAGAGTAAAGTGTTCTTATATTACTAATACCTAACTAATATCTAACATTTCTTCTAATGAATTTGATAGTCATGTTATTTGTTTCTTTCTGCCTCAGTATGGTAATTAACAAAGATATGATAATGTCTTCTGTTAGTAAACTCTGGAGAAACTGAAGTTGGCTTTTTACCAACATTTGGGCCTTGTTACCTAAACTTCTATGGAAGTCCAAGAGAATACACTGGATTCCCAGACCCATATGATGAATTAAACTTTGGAAAGGTAAGTTTCTTTATTAATTGTTTTTCATAAAAGAATTAACCCAATTCTTTTTAATCAATTAATTTATTCATTTTAATGTGGTTATTTTACATTAAACATCTCTTTCTCTTTATTTTTGAATAATAGTTTATATTTATGATTAATAAGGAAGTATGATAGTATTTTCCATTCCTGTTTTTCTTTTAAAGATATTTTTCAAGGAGCAGCAATGATTTTGATGATTTTTACTAACTGCACCTTTGCATGCATTTGTATTTCTTCTTTCCTTGTTTGCATAAATATGTTTTTGACTTCTAGCATTAAGCCAAATGCTTTATTTCACTTGTTCCAATATGTACATCCATGCCTCTGCAGGAGTTTTGAGAACACTTCAGTGAAGCCAGAATCATGTACCACTAAAAAAAATATACACTTCTTTAGAGAAAATATATAAAATTTGATTTGGTATGTGTCTGTGTTACAGGGAGAAGGAGTTGCTTATAGAGGGAGGATTCTGGTTGAGCTGTCTACATTATCTGAAAGCAAGCCTGTTAATAAAAAATTAGAAATGATTCCTAATGATGACTTACTGGTTGTCGAGGTAAGTCCTTGTTTTATTGTCAGTTTTGGTAGTGGAGATGTGCCTTGGCTGATTGTTTCTAGAGAGTGATCTGACTCACTAAAATCAGTACAACAAAGTGCAACCCCCAGGTTAAGAGATGTTTACTGGTGGCTGAGGAGTAGTAGCTACAAAAATGTCATGCCCTTGTAGCAAGAAGTGTTAATCTGAAACATATTTTATAATATCAAATAGAATATATTATATGTGATATTATATTATAATATTTTATAATATTGATTACAATTGTAATTGTAAAATTACAGAGATTTTGTACATTATTTGGGCCAGCTCCCAGAAAAGGACTCTGTGTTAATTTGCCAGGAAAATTGTTTTATCTTTTTTGTAGAATATTAGATAAATAGTAGAATATTATATAAAAATACATATGATGTATAGAGTATATAATGTATAACATATAAAATAGAGTATATAATACATAATATTATTTTATATTATGTTATTTATTATATATAGGTTATATAATATAAAAACATAATATTTTATAATATCAAATACAGTAATTTATTATACATGCTATATTTTTTGGTTTCTTCTCAGAAAATAGTGAAAAGATTAAAGTTATTATTTCCATTTAGATATTGCTATTGTTTTCTATAAATGTGGATCCTGTTTTGAAATACAACTGAAAAGGTTGTTTTGGTAGAAGTACCAGCGCAGGAGGAAGTTCTGCTTGGCTGCTGTGTTCCATTCTGCCACCATGCTGCAAGACACGGGCGAGCCCATCCAGTTCGAGGTGAGCATCGGCAACTACGGCAACAAGTTTGACACCACCTGTAAACCTCTGGCATCAACGACCCAGTACAGCCGTGCTGTTTTTGATGGTAAGGATGCTCTGGTTTGGGGATGAAATACTCTAAAGTTGTCTTTTGGAAGTGCTGTTTATAGCTTTGGAATGTCGGCCCAAACTGCACTGAGCACCTCCTGAAAATGCGACAGAAAAGAGCGTGTGGCTCTTCACAGCTTTTGAGATGAAGTTACATTTATGGAACACGTGCTGCAAGGCCTGCTGAGGTTATCAATAAAATTTTGACAGAATTCAGTAAAATCTTTAGACCATGTACTAGATATGCACAAGTTCTGCAAGGAAAAGAAATCAAGTTATTTTTGAGGTATCTAGAATTAAGCGGGGAAAACGCACTTTGAATATCCCGATCTGGAATAAAATAATAACTTGTTTTTAAACCATACATCTCTCAGCCTTGAAAGAAACAAATTAGCTAGATCACAGGAAAATAGACTTTGGCTATAGTTTGTTTATTAACTGCAAAGAATAGTTGTTGTTTTTTTTACTGTGTATTAAATTAAATAATCAGACTCAGTTTAGAAAATGATTATTTGAATATTTTATTTAAAAGAGAAAGTTATATTAATGTGCCATCTACATCACTCTGTTATGGGAAATAATATGTTAACAACTAATTCATTTTTTAAAATCTGTTGGATTTTGAAACAATTTGAAAAAATTTGAAGTGAGTATTTACCATTCAGCAGATGCTATAGTGGCTTGAAAATACAAATCCTTTTGTGAATTTGGAGTAGCTTGTATGTCCTTAATGATTTGTAGTATATAAATCATATGAATGTAGCAAGAGTGTACAGTATGTATTCCTGGCATGAATTCTAAATCTTACATACAAATGTTTCACACCAGGTAATTATTATTACTACTTGCCATGGGCAAACACAAAGCCAGTTGTAACGCTGACTTCTTTTTGGGAGGACATAAGTCATAGATTAGACCCTGTGAATGTAATCCTAAACATGGCTGAAAGACTGGTAAGACATTTAAAATCTTTCTTATTCTGATAGGCTTTTAATTTTTATTCTTTTTCATTTAGAGGTGTAATCAAAAAGTGACATTTTGAGCAAATAATGGAGATTTTGTGATACTTCCTCTACTTTTTTTCTTAGTCAAAAGTTGCTTAGTGTAACAAATGGCACTGTTAATCATAGGCCTGTATTTTAGCAAGGCTCAATAGACTCCTTGAATCCACAGGGAATTCCCACGGGAAGGAAGAGTCCTCAGTGTTGGTTAGGAGCATGTTAAGTCTGTGGGACTGTCATTTGCATGTTTTGTTAAATACAGTGGGGGAGAACATCAGAATAGCCCTGTTAAATACAAACTAAGTTTAAACATGAGTCTTTTTTTGGTTTGGCCTTTACACAGACAAATAAATAAGATCAGAATCTTGAAACTCCTACTGACCATAAACCACAATGGCAGCTTGTGAGTGCAAATTCTTTTCTTTTAAATTCCTCAGCAATCCAACTTAGCCACCTTAAAATCAGGAATGCAGGCTAAAGTGTCGGAAAACCGATTAGCTGAGATGTGGTTGAAGCTGATTGATGAACTTACAGAAGATATAAGGTAAAAGAACTTTTTTATCTCTTATGTTATCATTCCAGGCCTGCTCAGAATCTTCATTATTGCCTCTGCTAAGTCAGAAAACAAATTCTGAGGACTATAAAACTGACTAACCCATGAATTGACCTAAGAACTGAAATTCCAAAAGTGTCAGAAAGTAGTAAAACATCATGCATATTGCAAATCAAATAATCCATGTATTGTGTAATTCTCCATTATCTCAGGATAGTTTTATTACTGACAGTGATAAGACAAAACAGTATCTCTTGAAAAAAATCTGAGGACTGTTCTGAAAATAGCTATTAGGTCACTCTGTTGCCTTTCTTCCATCCACCCTTCTTTAGAATTCCTCATGTACCTTTGCTTTACCTGTGTTTCAATGTTATTTCTGAAACTTCTCCTGAAGAGGGAAGTCAAGTACTTTACTGGTAAGCCCAAAATGAAAAAGTCAAAAGGTATGCAGGGATTATGGGCCATAAAGATCATAATTTTGAATAAGCCTCTCATCAATATGTCTGTATGTGTGGGGGTGTTCAGAGAAGGCAAAAGGGAGTCAGCATTTAGAGTTTTGAAAGAGAACAAATTCTAAATAGAGAGGAATGAATTGTAGAGAAAGAGACATTAAAAAAGGGGCTATTGAGAGTGGGAGAGTAAACAAGTGGGTGATAAAGTAGCACAGGAAAAGGAAAGGGAAAATGACAGAACAGTTGTTATCCATAAGAGGAAATAACAAAGAACATGAAATGAGAGACCAAATTCATCAAGTTGTAGAGCCAGTATAAAAGCAAGCATAGGAAAAACAAACAGTGGAGATCAGTATATACTAGCAAAGAATTACATGATAGAAAGCTTACGCAAAAATATAAACTAATAACTTCATAGAATGCTGTGATCTGAAAGAAAGCAGAGAGAAAGGACTGACAAACTCTAGGAAATTAAAATGTGAAGGGCAAACTATTGTCACATGGAGCCATCTAGCCAGTGTGGAAACTTCAGGTCAGTTCCTGACACATGTTTCCACTGTTATTAATTCAGACCATTATTTCATAAAATATCACTCAACAATTATGGAGCAATAGCATTTAGATAAAGCCACCAAATGAACTCCATGTTGCTCATGGGATATAATACTCTATTTGGGTTTTTTTCAGCAAACTCAAAAAACCTGCATCAAAGACATAGTTCCCAGTGTTGAATTCATAGAAGACTTTTCCTTGCTGTGCTGTGGTTTAAATGAGTTAAGAGTTTGAGAAAATTTTCAGTTCACTACTTAAACCTAAAATGACGTGATTTTCTGAAGGTTCTGAAGGTTTCTGAAGGTTCTGATCTGGTGCATTTGCTTCATGTCTAAGTAGCTCCCAGGGCAGACAGCCCTCGCATTCAGATTAGTAGAATTAACTGTAGTAGAAGGCACAATAGTCAGTATCAAGGTTTTACAAAATCAAAGCCCTTAGAAGTACATAGCATGTCATTAAATGTAGGTTAAAGAAGAGTTGGCATTTTCAAACTAGGCAGTGTCTTTGGAAATCTTTGAAACTTTTTGTAAAATATCGTATTAAAGACATATTAATGAACTCTGCTAAAGGGATACAGCCATTGGCCATTGAAAAGTTGCCTTTTCCTCAAACCTCCCTTCATTTTTGTCACAGAATTGGACAGCACCCTCTGATGCATGGTGTGATTTTTTGGGGTTATTCTCTGCAGAGGCAGGGCTCAGTGATCCTTGAGAGTCCCTCCTAACTCAGGATTCCACGATATCTTGGTTCTATTGAATAGTTACTCTGCCCTCTGCTGACTCAGAAGTTCTGTGTCACAGATTTCTTAAGAGTTCTTTAATGTTTTCTTGCCAGAGGGTTAGATAAATCCAGCCATAGCCACAAGCCATGTTTGTATATTGAGTTTCTGAGAATATACAGTTTCCAGTGAAGGAAAGAAACCTAATCTTGGTCTGAAAGCCCTGGTTGCAGTTTCAAGATGTACATTTTGAGATGATAATTTTTACTGTGAATATATAGAGAAATGGATTTCCCTTGGCTTGATTGGCAGCAATTACATTAAAGCAAACACCTCAAGGTGTTCTACCTTGGTGCTTGCTATGTAAGTACAACCTTTCCTTCCTTTCTATAAATACCTTGTGAGGTGAAAATCTCTGCAGAAATAGATGCAATAGCACTTTTTCAGCGGTTTTCAATCACAGGAAATGATGGCACTCAATCCATTGCCACTGTTTGCATGTCTGCATTTAGAGTATAGCTAAATAAAATCCACTTAGATTACTAACCATAACAAATGTTCTCTTTTCAGTAAACCATTTCCCCTCATAGAAGGCAAATCTAATATTACAGTCCTTGACACTCAGATAGAAAAACTGCGCCTCAAGTCTCTCAAACAGATTGGAGAAGCAGCAGCGAGGATGAGAAGTGAAGCTACTGACGTGAAAGCCACTCTGACAGAAATTGAGGATTGGTTGGATAGATTACTGCAACTGAGTGAGGAGGTTAGTGCTTCACAGCACTGGTGTTTGGCTTAGCAGTACTGGCTAGTTTAGCAATACCTGTCTAACACAAATGGGTGTAAAGCTCACTGCTGATCAAGCAATATCCACTCTCCGTAGAATAGTAATTTTAGATCTTGTGAAGGTAAACATGTTCCCCTCTGTAACTGCAATTTACTTAAACAGAACTCATGTGTTAGCTGTTCTCACTGAGAATGTGTGTTGGGTAATTGATTACTGTAATTGGTAGAATAGAACCTACTCTGTTTAAATGACTATTCTGTCCTTTCTTTTCTTCCAAAGTTGCAAGTCACTTGTTCTGGTTCAGGGACTGCAAGGGTGTATGTTGGATTTCCACAGATTGCTAGTCATAGTAATCAATTCTAACAGAGTTAAATCTCTTTCTGTGGATTTATTTTTTTTTAATTTTCAGCAATGTTTTATGTTTTCATCTTGGCTATCTCATAACTGGTTTTCACATTTTAGACATGGTTTTATTTTTAATTTGTTGCTTCTGATCTCTAGAGCTACTGATTAGAAAAAAAGAAAGAACAATTAATTGGCCAGACTTGCAGCTAGCTCACAAAGGTGGACAGAGAACTCCAAAAAGGTCTTCTGCTAAAAGTCTTACAATGACATACCCTTAATGTGGAAGCATCACAAGCACTTTAATATGTAGCAGGTCTGTCCAAAGCACCAGCATATGGCATCCAGCCACTATCATCACCATAAGGGAATCGAGATACAAAAATTTAATTTAGAAAAATTTATAAAATATGTAAGGATTGGTTTTTTTAATAAAACTTATTTTGCTTTCCAAAATTCCCAGTGGTATCATCTATGATTCTTTCAGTATATTGGCTTACTTGCAAAGCAAAACAATTCCCTCTATTATTCATAAGTATGTTGTGATTCATGATTCTAAACGATAAATCATTTGACATAAACTCTTATTTATGTTTCTCTTTTCTAAGCTCTAGATTAGTTCATTTTTCTATTAATTACTCTTAACTCTCCTTTCCCCACCAATAACCCTCAGCCACAAAACAGTATGCCTGATGTAATCATATGGATGATCCGAGGGGAGAAAAGACTGGCCTATGCTCGTGTTCCTGCACACCAAGTGCTGTACTCCACAGCAAGCCCTGAATCATCTGGTAAATATTGTGGAAAGACCCAAACAATCTTCTTAAAGGTACTATTTTTTTTTTTCTTCTTAAGAAATAATTAACTCCCTAAATTGAGATGCCATCTGACATGAGTGTGAAACATGCGAAAGGGCTATGAGCAATGAGGTGTCCAACTCAGGACAGATTAGAAGCCAACTGCATATAGTTTCTTCAAAATATCAGAGAATTTTTAAGTTCATCATAAGCCAGTAAGAACCAGTATTGTCCCTGATCTGTGAGACCTTTCTAAAAGAGCTCAAAATTGTGATAGAACTTTAAAGTGTTACTGGAGTTGGTATTTGGGGACTGGACATGAATTGAAACTTTCAGAGGGAATAATAAGTGTAAGTCAGAGAAGTTCCAAAAACCTATACAAAATTTTGGATGGTTTTCTGTAAGCAATAAATCATGTCTACACCCAAAAGCTGTCTCTCTGAATTGAGTCTTACTCTTGAATGGGAATGTCTTTCTTCATCCAAGCTGACATTGTGTTCAATAGAAATAAACCAGAAAAAAGCAATCTGACAGTAAAACAATAGCAATTACAGAGTTTGTCATTTTACTAGTAATTATATTCATGAATGCCTCAATGCAGACAAGCCTGTATCTTCATGGTTTATTCAAACCCCCACTGATTTTGCTTTTACTGAACCATCCCTGCTCACCTCTGATTTTCCAGAGTCTCCCAACAAGAAACTCAAATATCTACATTGTAGTTTTAAGTTATTGCCAAAACCTCATTGCTGAATGAAACTTGGGAGAGAATATACAGGAACAGGGATAATACTACTGTTAGTGTGTTTGGTTTTTACATGCCCTAGGCAGGTATCATTTAAAGAATGTTTTCCTTCTGAACCACTTATTACTGGCTTTTGAGAAAAAGCAGTACAGGAAGAGATAAATAAATATGTATTGTTACTTATATCTCTTTGTTATTATATATAATTTACTGAAAGCTATGATACCTGCATAACATAACAAATAATAACATTTTTGTTTGTGTGCCAGTACCCACAGGACAAGACGAAAGATGTCAAAATGCCTGCAGAATTGCGAATTAACATTTGGCTGGGGCTCAGTGCTGTTGAAAAGAAGTTTAATAGCTTTGCTGAGGGAACATTCAGTGTTTTTGCAGAAATGGTATGTCCATCATTGCTTTCTTGCTTTAAACTTGGATGTGAGTGTTGGGAATTCACTCAATGCAATTCAACTCAATGCTGTTGGAGCTCTATTGAATTTCCTTGCATGCCAGACAGAGAGAGAGAGTAGTGTTTATTCTAAGGAAACAAGCAGAACCCATTCAAGGCAATTAATAATCAAGTCCATTGTGCCTACCAGATGAACTTCAGCAGACCAGATTCTGAACTGGTTAGTCAGGTACAAATCTGGTTAACTCCAGTGATTTCAAATACGTTTATTTTAGATTTTTATCAATGTAATTAAGATTGAGATCTAAACTATTATGTTTTGGCATGTGAATAATCTTTTTTTTTTTTTAATTGCTTCTTCACTTCTACAAATTATACTTCAATATGAGTGGTTTTGCTTAATAATGGTTCTTTTGTAGCAGTGGAAAATTTACCATTGCTGACAAAATGCTGTAATACGATAACATTTCAATGAGAAGAGTTAACAAATTCCAAGTACAAATGCTTGAAATAGTCCCACAGCATATAATAGAGGTTTTGAATGATAATGGTGAGTAGCAGGTGTGTTTTATATGCCACATCACCTAATGGTGCATATAATCCAGTATCAGTAAAATAGGTAATGAAAATACATTTTTACAGTGATGTCACTGTTGCACCTATGCTTAAATATTTGTTAGTGCTGTACTAAGTCACTTAAAGCAATGGGTGTCCAAAGCCATTATTTAAGTAATGTTTTAACAGTTTAAGAGACTATTGAATGTCTCATTTGCTGGTCTTCAACAATCCAATAGTTTTCAGGAATAAGGGCAGAAAACTCAAGACCACCATAAACTACAAATAATCCCAGGAGGGGAAATAGACTGGGCTGACATCAGACTCACACCCCTGGTAGCTACTATGATTAGCTTTTGATTCAGTCTGACATGTTACAAAAGAGAAGATTTTAAATAGGAGGAGATTTGAGATGGAAAAGAATGACAGAATAATGCTTTTAGGGAAGAGGAGGAACTTCTTTGAGTAATGTAACTGAATTTTATTTAACAGAGCTTTAATTCTGAGAAAATTTTACTGTAGTTGTAGTTGTAGGGAGGCATTACATTAAGATTGTTTATCAGGCAACACAGAAGAAAATGAAAGAAAGAAATTGATGATGACATTGCAGAGTAATGTGGAAAGGGAGTACTTAATTTCAGTGGAAGTAAATTTATAGTAAAGAGTTTCAGTGATAGTCACATAATTTTCTTTTTTCTCCCAAAAGCTGTTTATTATTCCTAAATAATAATGGGATTTTTGCTTTCTTCCCACACAGTATGAAAATCAAGCTCTCCTTTTTGGAAAGTGGGGTACCTCAGGACTTGTTGGTCGCCACAAGTTTTCTGATGTTACAGGAAAAATCAAACTGAAAAGAGAGTACTTTCTACCCCCAAAGGGCTGGGACTGGGAAGGAGAATGGATGGTTGATCCTGAAAGAAGGTCAGATTTTTTTAATTTTATGCAGGTAGGAATAAAGGCATTTGTGGTGTTGGGTAAAAGCTCCTCTCTGTTTTCTTAGATGAGAAAGGGATTTTAAGCTGAATATTCCAGGACAGCAAAAACCAGCCAATAGTCAAAGCTAGTTAATAGTGCTAAAATTAACATTACCTTTTTCAAAAGTATAACAAAACAGGCAACAGAAAGAAAACATCCATTTCTAAGAACTAGCTTATGGTTTTTGCAGTCCCCATGTTATGATGGCTAGATTGCTTATATTCTCTGGGTCTCAGTGCTTCATCTTTTTAAAAGGGATAATAATACTAGCATGTCATGCCTCAGAAGCTACTATGAGGTTTACACATGTCTGTGTGAGATCCACAGATCCTGCTGTGATGGTTTCAGAGAAGACCCTTGGATTGGTGGATCTTCCTGGATAGAAACTTAACTCTGGCATCCAGTACAAACCTGCAGTTCATGCTGTAGCAACACCATTACAGCATTTGCATGGGCATTCACAAGCACTGGATGTTTTTTTGTGTTTATTTCATTAAATGGTGAAAAGTTCCATTGCTAAACAACTGACACGGGTTATTTCTCAAACTGGCTGAAGGCAGGCATTGTTTTCAGCAGAAGGTTGTGGTGCCATGTGGCAGCTCCTCCCCTGGCAGACAAAATTCATGAAGTGTCAGTCCTTGCTCAGCTCTGACAGGTTCACTCTTGCTCTGCCGGAGGTTTTCAGCTCTGGAGTTGTGCCAGTCCAACTGTGTTGCCACACCTTAAAACAGACTGGAAACATTATTTGTTTCATAAACAAAAATCAGTATAAGAAACAGACTGTTTTCATTCTTCCCAGAAGAAAATATTTTGTCCATTTTAAATTCTTGTGTTCTGACTGCGAAAAAGATACAGAACTGTTGCTATAGAAAAACTGTGTGGGAAAAATATGTGCTATTATTTGATCCATTTTAAAATTTTCTCAGTTATAGGTATGAATGGATGAGGTTTTGTTTATATTAAATCAGTAGTTTTTATGAATTACATGAAATGAAGATATTACATCAGATCCTGTTGAAATGCATATTTCTGCCATGCATCTGCTTACACTGGGAGATGATCTGTGGCTCAATTTGGCCAGCAAATGGCAGTGTGGAATGCACTTTGGTGCCTTCTGAACCACAGGGAACCACCAAGGGATAGCAAAAGGCTTTTATCTTATTTAATGTGCTCCTATTTCTTTTACTTGCAAATTAGAAAAATATTAGCCAACTGATTGCTTGCCTTGTCAACATAACTGAAAACCTATGTCATGTCAAACTGGAAACAAAATGTCAGCAAATGGAAACAAAATTAAGTACATTGTCAAATTTTAGTGTATACATAGATGCATGTGCTTTAGAGACGCATGTAATTCATACACAGTCTGTGTGTGTCCCCTATACTAAAATTAGTGGTATTTTTTTCCAAGAGAATGCATTAAAAGCAGATCCTGAATAAAACAGTAGTTAAACATTGCTGCTAGTCACTCATGTTCCTCCTATTGCTTACTACTACTGGAGTTTCTTCAGTGTTTTCTTCTAAGTTTCGTTTGTGTAGCTGGACAATCCAGAATACCCCATGTGTGCACATCCTGTACTATGTTTCTATATGTTTTCTGTAGTGAACTAAATATTTATTATTGTATTTTATTTTGATGTGCAGTCTATTGACTGAAGCTGATGCTGGTCATACTGAGTTTACTGATGAAGTGTATGAAAATGAGAGTCGCTATCCTGGAGGGGAATGGAAAGCAGCTGAGGAGAGTTTCACAGATGTGGTGAGAGTTAAATTTTTCACTGGATAAGTAAAGGTTTGAGAGAAGGAGTACTAAGTTTTGCTACACAGTGTATTTACCCTACTAATGCAGAAAACTGTTGTATCTCCCTTATATAAAAGAATGGAGAAAAAGCCCCACCTCCACGTGAATTCACATGTCCTTTTGGATGGGTGTGGGAAGATGATGCTTGGAAATCCGACTTAAATCGAGCAGTGGATGAACATGGTAAGATTTACTGTTTATCTCCTGATATTCGGACAATCTGCTGTAATTCATAATGAAGGAGGACACATGTCAAAACTGTAGCAATATTCTGGGTGTGATATTGGTTGCCCTATGGAAAAATACCAAGGAAATATTCGGATAAAGCTGCTTAAGGAATCAGAGAATATGACACTGAGAAAGTGTTCAATGTCTGCATCTGTTTCTATTTCCATTTTAATGGTTTAGTAGCAGCAATTGAGGGGTTTTTAGAGAAGTCAGAAAACTGAGACCTGAAACCTCTGTAATTGCACCAAGAATATATGATAAGAAATTTTTGTTTTGTTCTAAACAAAACAAAAACTCTCAAATAGTTACTGCTTCTAAATAAAAAAAATAGCTAGCTATTAGAGTAGGAAAAAAATCTTATATTTATCTAGAGTACTGACGTGTCTTAATTAGAATTTCTGGTAGGAGTCTGCAGTAAGTTTTAAATGAGATGAATTTAAATTAAATTCTGAGTCTTAGATGCTCGGCAACTGAATTATACATAGACCAAAAATACAGTAACAGGCTTATCAGTTCTTAAAGTTTAATTATCAGAGTTCATGTGAACTCTGACTTAAAATTAAGGGTTAGATTTTCCTGCAGTGGTAAAAATGTGATGTCAACATCTGAGAAAACAAAAATGGAAAGAAAAGAA
Organism: Parus major; assembly: GCF_001522545.3. Taxonomy (NCBI): domain Eukaryota; kingdom Metazoa; phylum Chordata; class Aves; order Passeriformes; family Paridae; genus Parus; species Parus major. The sequence continues at coordinate 15,806,211 of NC_031775.1, forward strand.
CTTGAATATTATTGTATCTGTTTTAATGTTGAGATTTTTATTGTCACATATATTACTACACAGCATCATTATAAAATGTCATCAGTGGCCCCCTGACTATTGGGCTGCAAGGGTCTGCAGTGCTGAATAGTCTTGTGTGATAAAGCTTCACTGACTGTAGGTACAGTCACTCTATTCCCCATGTTTTTCTTCTTTGTATCTCGCTTGTATTTCTGAAAATATAACAACTCATCAATTCTGTTTTAGGGTGGGAATATGGAATTACTATTCCTCCAGACACTAAACCCAAGTCATGGGTTGCTGCAGAGAAAATGTACCACACACATCGACGGCGAAGACTGGTGCGGAAACGTAGGAGGGAACTGTCTGAAGGAGTGACAGCAGGAAGGGTAAGAAAAGAGAGATCCAGTCAGGGACCTGCACATTGCAACAGTTTGAGGTTTTTGGTTTTTGTTTTTTGGTTTTTTAAATCTGCATGAGATTACTCATTACCTGAATGAAGAAAAAAATGTAATACCAACCAAAAAAAAAATTAGAACAACCTTTTATATTTTCATTATATTCCCTTTTTTTATCTTTTTGTACACTGATGTTTCTAGCTTTGGTTTTTGAAGAGGTTTATAAGGGAGCCTGCCAGAGGAAACAATGCTCTTTTTCACTACACTGTGGATAACAGCAATTTATATCTTCAAGGGAAGGTCATCATATGAAGATCAAGAGGGATGGGAATATGCTTCCTTGATTGGCTGGAAATTCCACTGGGAGCAACGCAGTTCTGATACTTTCCGTCGAAGACGATGGAGACGAAAAATGGCTCCCTCAGAGACACATGGTGCTGCAGCTATCTTTAAACTTGAAGGTGCTTTGGTAAGGGACACTGTCAAAAACATCTTTCAAAGGTCAACCTGTTAATTCGCAGTAAATAAACAAATATATCAGACATTCTAGCCCCTGAATTGTTAAACTAGTATATAATTGAGAATCTAATACAGTGTACATTGTTTAAATCATTTAGGTGGAAAGGGCCATTAAAGTTGGGGTAGAGATTCTTGTATTATTACTTATTTTTTATATTTTTATTACATATGCAATATTATAGATCACATTGTATATTATTTGTTTTATATTTTTAAATATTATTTTTTACATTATTTTCCAATTATTTTTATTTTTGTATTATGAGAGGTTTAGCTCAAAAGGCCGGATTACTAGATGAGCCTCCTGAAAGTAAAGTGAAAAGATAGCTTAAGATTTTCATGCATGCAGTTTATAGTTTTTATGTTTTAACATCAGCACAAAAGACAACAGGCTTGGAAAAAGCTGCCCCTGATGAATATTTGTTTGTATAAACAACCAAACACAAGAGAAGATAGTAAAAAAAAAAACCACAAGAAAAGAAAATAAAATGTTGGAGAAACCAGAATTTCATATGACACAGATAGATGAGCAGGATGCAGTTATTCCTCAAGTTTGGAGGTTAACACAGGTTCACAAATAACCAGTATTTACCAAAATACAAACTGCAGCAAGTAATGTGAGAAGGCTCCTTTGATTTTATAAAATATATAATAATTCAGAGTGTATAGCATTAACAAAACGTTGCACTTTTTTCTCGGTTTGTTTCTCTTTTTTGCATCAAATCTTTTTACAAAAGATTCTCTGATAGAATTTTCTTTCTCCAGTTAATTTGGTTCTTCTGAGTTCAATAATTCCTATTTTGGTTTCCCTAACTGCTATAATTCCTGGGCTGGGCTAAAGCCTTAGAGCAGTTCTCTGGCACAGCACAGTGCAGGAGACCTGTGACCTTTCCTCCACTATGAGCTGATAGGTATCTAGATATCTCCAGAGATAAGACATTCTGGAAGTAAGATGAAATGACTGCAAACGATTTCTGCATAGCTCCAATTGGCAACTGGAAACGACCTCTGGACATGAATAAACATCTTGTAAAGTACATTCACTCACAGAAGTAGATTTCTCCTTGTGCTGGAAAAGTGATTGAAACCCATAAATTCCCCCACAAAGTCCATTTCTATCAAGTTCCTTCTATGTTTGTAAATACTCAATAACTTTTCTCTATATGTAATTTCAGGGAGCAGACAATAGTGTCGATGATGGAGAAGGGAAGAGTTCAGACAGAACCAAGGAGTCAGCTACAATGGTGTTTGGTGCCAATACACCAATGGTTTCCTGCTATTTTGACAGTAGGTTCTTTAACAATTCCTTTCTCAAAAATCATGTCTGTTTCATTTTGGTCTCAAACAGAATCATAAATCTTTGTGGTTTACATCTAGCTTCTGTAGTAATTACTGTCAGACCCTTGATTGGATCCTATTTAAGTTATTCCAGAAAAATTACAGTTAGGAATTTCAGTATTTCAGTCCACTGTCACACACATATTTTTAAAACCTGTATGGGACAGGAATTTCAATGCTAAATTTAACTTTTTTGTTGGTTCAGGTCACTTGACCAGCTCAGTGCGGGATCAGACAGTGCCTGGCCCAGAGGAAGCAGTACCATGTAGTTGAGTTGGCAAAGTGAACAAAACTGTAACTTTGCCAACCTGGATGGGTTTTAAATTCTTTGTAATCACTGTAATGTGAATCACAAAAGCAGGGATGTTGAGATGGGAGCCACCAGTGCTAGTTAACAGGAACAGAGGCCAATCCTGGGACTTAACATCCTTTTTGAGGACCTCTGACTGAGCAATGGTCTTTATTTGAGCTCTGCAGAACTTGCTCAACCTGCTGAGAATGGGTGTCTAAATCTTAAATATTTCAGAACTTGGGAAACATTGTTGAAGCTTCTTTTTAATAATGACCATAGCTGGAAGAAAATGGCACTTTTTCTTGCCAGGGGTCAGAGGTTTCAGCCCAATGAGACTATATAGTGGCTTAGATTTTTTGAAGAGCTGAAAGGCTTAAACCTGACATCTTTTAAAGAAAAGCTGTAGTAAATTAGCCCCATACGATCCTGGGCTTGGGCCACTCACATCTATCTTTTTTTTTAAGTTATTCCACCTAACATGTAGTGGTTTATTTTTTTTTAAACTTTTAATCAAAGTGACAGAGTTGCAATTAGAATAACTTTCTTGGCTAAAAGCTAAAAATATGAAACACCCCGGACCTTGGAAGTGCTATGGTGAATGCTTAAATTAAGCAAAGGAGTGCCCAGTTCTTGATTCTCTTTAGATGAGCTAGATTATCACACTGTTTCAAACAGAAATTTTTGAATAGAAGGATTTTTAGATAATTGTATGGTGAAAAAAGCCCAAATACCATTAGTGATTTTTTTTTGCATTTCTGCTTTGTGTTGGAACAAATGTTCTCAGGTACTAGCTCATTTGTATTAATACACTCATCACATGAAAAGAAAAAATGTTACTACAGTTCTTGTGTTAAAATGTGTAAGGCATTTGTATAAACTCAAAATATCTTCATCACAGAAAAGAAGCCTGTATAATACAGTTGAACTGGTTTTATTTATTTGATACAGGAGTATATACTTACCACCTTCGCTGTTACATCTACCAGGCAAGAAACCTCATGGCTTTAGACAAAGACAGTTTTTCAGGTATGGAAAAATCCTTTTAAAGGTGCAGAAACCCCACTTTTGCCATGAATTTGTGTCTTGATTTATTTGGATGTAGAATATCCTAACTCCTTAAGGTCTGTGTGTAGGTCCCAGCTACTGAAACTGTGCTGTAAAGGAAGTCTCAGGTTTATTACATATTATCTGAATTTGGTTACTAGTGACCCAGAGGCTGCTGCAAGCAAAGTGCTCTATATGTCCTGTACCAGCTTCTGCCAGTGAATTCTCAGTGAAGGAATTGGATTTCAGATGAGGTCCAAATATCACATGACCAGGTCCTTCCTTTTGCCTTGGACTCTCTTTCTAATCAAAGCCTACATGCAATTTTGTCCAGCAGGAAGCTTGCACAAAAAAGAAAAGCTGGAAAGCTGGATGGTTTCTTCATTGGTTATGTCACCAAGTGCCTAACAGTGTTCAGTGTTTTATATTAATTCATTACAGAAATGAACTTGCAGAAAGCTACACTGTGCCTTACCAATAAGCATGTCTTTTATTTGTTTATATGTGTTTATTTCCTGCTCTTAGGTATTCCAGCAGTGTTGTGTCCATCTGGCATCTTTGTAGTCAGGATAATACCCAGTTTTCAAGTTTTCCTAACTCAAATCAAAATTTCACTGGAAAGTCACAGCGCAAATTGAATTTATATTCAGTAAGAATAGGACTTTACACTTCCTTTAAGGAAGTTCAGCAAAAGACAAAGCTAAAATGAATTTTCTTTCTCCATTACCCTCCATTTGTATCCTTCTTTTTCTCCCTGTAATTGAGTAAGTGTAATGCCTCTGTTACAGTGCTGATATAGTGCTTTGCAAGTTTAGTGATATTTTCTAAAATGAGGAGGGTTTTGTATGGCTGCCTGTCAATTTGGTCTTATTTCAATATGCAGCACTTAAAAGCAAAGCAAAGAAACAATTACAAATGCCTTTAAATTGTGTATGGATAATTCAGGACAGGCATCTCAGATACAGTCATACATAAATTAGCTCATCTACATTTTATTTTCCTCTAAAATTAGTTTGAAGAATTGGCCAAATTTTGTAAAGTGCTAATCATGTACCTTTTCAGAATCTATTGAAACTGACCTAAAGATAACCTTTAAAATTGCCTTTAGTCTTTAGTAATTGCAATTTGTACAGGAAACATTAATGGCCATCATCAGATACCTTCTACAGAGCTCTTGATGATTTAAAGGCCTGCCAAATACTGGGCCTAGACCACTTCAATCATTCAGCTATTTCACAAGAAGAGGTTGCTATAAATAAGCATGTTTGAAACCTAACCATGATCTGAGCAATATACCCTGGGAGAATTTGTTGTTTGGCAACTAGTCAGAACTTGAATTATTTCTTTCTATTATTTATGAGGCTGTACTGTTGTATATCAATGGAGACAACAAAGAAGAGTTTCTACGGACAAGATTTAAGACAAGATTAGTATAAACAGTGTTTCATTTTAGATTTCTGGTTCTTTTTCTGCTTTGCAAGATATTTTATCATTTTCATTTATTACTCTGTTAATCAAGCCTTTTATGAAGGAAGTGATTTAGTAATCAAATGGAAATTGCTCTATTAAATGTAAATTATGTATATGTATTCATTTTTGTTTTACATAGAATGGCTTATAGAACTGGTAACAGTAGAAAAACAACATATTTGATAAAAAATGTGCTCGTGTGCCTTATGGCTTGATGTGCTTTTGTTTGTCTGTAACTCTGTGCTTTCAATCTTTGTATGATATTTCAGATCCGTATGCTCATGTTTCTTTCCTCCATCAAAGCAAAACAACTGAGATCATTCATTCAACTCTAAATCCTACATGGGACCAAACTCTCATATTTAATGAAATTGAGATCTATGGGGATCCACAGTCAATTGCCCAAAATCCACCTAATGTTGTTATTGAACTTTTTGACAGTGACCAAGTGGTAGGTGAAATCCTTTTACCCTGATTGCTTTTTTATTTATTTATATTAGTTGACAGTACATTAATGGTTATTTTTGCTATTTTTGGTTGCAGGGTAAAGATGAATTCCTTGGAAGAAGTGTTTGTTCCCCCATGGTCAAGTTAATCCCAGAAGATGACATCACACCAAAACTGCTCTGGTATCCTGTAACAAATAATGGCAAAGCTAGTGGAGACATTCTTTTTGCTGCAGAGCTTATTTTGAGAGACAAGGTATGTATTTCTTTTTTGTATGTGTATATAATAATGTGTATGTCTATGTGTAATATAATAAGATGCAACATATATTCTGTCATGGTGAGACATTACTGGAAGAACTGTATTAGTGCTTGCAAGGTATTTCATCTAAGAAAGATGAGAGAAACTAATACTTATGCTTGTGTCTTAACAGAGTGGTACCAACCTTCCAATTCTTCCATCACAAAGGGCACCAAAGCTTTACATGGTCCCTCAAGGAATCAGACCAGTAGTTCAACTCACTGCTGTTGAGGTATGGTTACTCTTAAACTAACTGCATACAAGTGCAGTCTTCCCATCCTCTAGACAAAAAGTTTGTGTATTTACTTACAGAAGACAAAAAACAAAATTCATAGTGAGAAATACGCTTTTCCCTAAGTGTTTGTGAAGCTCACTGTTTTTGTTAATTTTCCTAAAACTAGAATCTTGAAGTATTTTGCCAGACACATGTTATTATTGAAAATATTTCATTTCTTCTTTCCTACTTTCTGAGTATTCTATTAAGCATATTTATATCCTTTCCCACTTCTGCTTATGTTGGATTTTATTTTACAGATTCTGGCCTGGGGGTTGCGAAACATGAAAAACTACCAACTGGCACCTGTTATGTCTCCAAGTCTAATTGTGGAATGTGGGGGTGAAATGGTGGAATCTGTGGTGATCAAAAACCTCAAAAAGACACCGAATTTTCCATCTTCTGTTCTCTTCATGAAAGTTGTACGTTATAAAAACCTACATGCCAGCTATCTTAGCAAAATAAGTTCCTCCATAGCTTAAAAAGTCAAGGATTTGTTCTGAGTAGAAAAACTCACATCCTTTTTTCATTTACCATAAGCAATTTATGAGCCTGAAAACTGTTATAAAGATCATGTAAATATGTCTGTACAGTCACTGGTAGGTTGCACAATTTTATATGCACTATCCAGTGCAGTTTATGTTGTTTTTTATTTGAAAAGGTATCAATTTATGTATAGATGATTGGCTACTTTCTTATTGCTAGGATGGGTGCTGTGCAAGAGTCAAGAAAATTCAAGATTTGGGGCAACGATTCTTACGGACTTTTATTAACTGAGAAGATTATTTCATTTCATTCACCATACAGCCATAGAACATAGTAGTTCAATATTAAATAAATGAAGTAACAGCTCTAGTTTAGAGGGGAAATCTTGATTCTTTCTTTTTCTTCTGTTTGCATTGTAAAAAACCCTCTAACTTTCTATTTTTAGCTTTTACCAAAAGAGGAGTTATACAGTCCATCTCTTGTTATCAAAGTAATAGACCACAGACCATTTGGACGGAAGCCCATCGTGGGACAATGTACTATTGATTTACTGGAAAGCTTTCGCTGTGACCCCTACACTACTAAACAGGACATTGCACCACAACTGAAAGGTAGAAAGCTGGACAATGAAAAGTTTTACTTTCTTGTGAACTGCTAGAATTACCTGCCCATTTACTCTGCATGCTGTACTGATGAACAGCCATCTTGAGTTGTGCACTTAGGTGGAAATAATATTATCTGAAAGGAAAAACATCTAACAGAGTACTAATTAGTGTAACAATCTGTGAAGCTTAAGAGGGCATAATAAAGGCGAGTCCACTCTTGGACTTGTGCTCATTCCTTGAAGCTCCTCCTTAGTACCAACTTGGAAGTTAACTACCTGCAGATCACCTTAGCACTAGTGCCAAAGAAATCATCCAGTATTCCAGCAAATATGGTCTGGATACAACGGTGATGTTTCCTCTACATTTTTTTGAGTTTTACTCTTAATTTTATTTCTATATATTTGAGAAATGTTTGCATATCCTACACAAAAATACTTTATTTCCAGCAAAAAGTGGCAAGGAATTGCTTTCTTTAGAGGATCAAGCATGTAGCACATGAATTATTTTACATCTTCTATAACTGTCTGGACTTAAATCTGATGAAACTGTTTAGTAAGATTATTTTTTCTACACCATATTGCCTTAATAAAACCTTTGGCTTACAGTTAGTCTGCTCTCTGCTGCACCTCGCCAGGATACAGTAATTGATATGGAAGACACACAGCCTCTGCTAACAGCTCAGGTAATCTTTGAAATTTGATGCTTGACTTTGTTCTTAAGATCTCTGATTTCTAAGGAACTACCTAGACAGCAAAATTGTCAGAAACATATGCAACTCTCTGGAAAGCCAGATGGGAGAAAGTTACTTGGTGACAGGAAAGCAAAGGAAATTTGTTAATAATTTTAATCTTTGTTTTCATATAGTAAACACCAAAATATAGCACTTAGTCCTTGGTCAAATTCACCAGTAGCTTAAGGATTAATTCACTTGGTTCAATAGCTACTGAAAACACGGGAAAGAATATCACCAGTTCCTGCTGATGGTGTTTAGAGCAGACTGATTTTGTACAGACTGACCAGTTCTAGATAAAGGAGTTAGAAGTAGGTGTATGCTCTGGTCCCTGAGCCCTCCGTTTTATCACAATCACGGCTTGGCCTCTCTTACCTTGGAGCCACCCCACCCAATACCACTGAAACAATTCTTTTCTGCACTAACACTTCTTTTCCTTTTCCATTGAGCCTTGTCTCTTTACTGTTTTGATTCTTTTGGAACCACCACAATACAGTTTTACTTTCCAGGTAAAAAGCAATTCTGCTTACAAAATTTTACTCTTGAGCTAAAACATGACTGAAGATAGATTCCAAGCAGTACATTTTTAAGTAAAAATTGTTAATTATTTTATGACTGTAAAACATTCCCCTTGCCTAAAAGGTGTTTTCATAGATTTCTGATGGATGTTACATTAAAGGAAACAGAGAAGTTATGCCTTTTAGCATACTACAGCAATTTTTCAGGAATGCAAATTCTCATTAATACTTAATTTAGAAGTTTCTAACTTTTATCTGAAATAGGTTTTCTCTTATAATATAAAGCTGGAACAGAGAACTATAATTTTCTTTAAAAATTATAAGGAAAAATATTTAGAAAATAAAGGAGACTTAGCACTTCAAAGTCACTGGTAAAATTGATTATATTTATGTAGTTTATTTCAACTAAAAAGGGAAAATTTTAAATATTACATAAGCAAAAACACAACTTCTTTTAGCCTGACATCACCCAAGTCACATATAACATTAAGATACAGTGAAAGTATCCATGAGGAATGAAAACTCAGAACAATCTGAATTGAAATAAGTAGAACTGTGGAAAGTGTAAGTAAGTGATATGCAGACAACACCCTGGGGACACAAAATGCCAAAAATTTCATCAATTACATTCCAATTTCCAGTGTTTAAGCAGTATGTCAACAGCACTCAGCAAAATGGCTTCTCCAACAACAGTGCATGTATGTACCAAACTGATGCATGCAGGTGATCAGGATGGGTTGGATGGGGAGGAACATTAACCTATGGGGCCTTGAGGGGGTACTTGGAAATTCTACCAGGGAGAGATTTTGGAGGAGATGATACTCATAAGTCCGGTAGGATTAGTTATATTAAGGTATCCTTGTTCTGAAAATCTTACTATTCATATACAATATGTATGAACTACTAAAAACTTCTTTTGTGTGTCAGCTTACCTAGAATCTGTGTGATAAAAGCAAAAAAAAAAAAAAAAAAAAAAAAAAAAAAAAGAAACAGGAATTATTGCTATTAATATTTAAACTTTGTTTAGAAGACTACTTCCTGGAAAATAAAATTAGAAATTACATTTAAAAAATTCTCACTCAGACTTTTCTAGCAATCCACTGTATCTCTTAGATTTTTGTCCATAATTCCAGATTGTTCCATTAACAATGTTAATGTCTAGATAGATTAATGTAAAACAATCTACAGTGAATTTACTGGGTACATTTTAAAAAGGACAGTAACATTACATTGTTTTACCATGAGAATATTTCACTCCAAAATCTCTGATTTATCATATGGCATTTTATTCTGTGTTTTGGCATTCTGTGAGCACATCCTGATTACAACTTTTAGTAACAATAATATCTGAATATTGAAGACTGTTATTTGCTCTGGGAATTTTTAAAGAAGATCTCAAATTTTTGATTTCTTTTTTTCCTTAACTACTTCTTCCCAAAACTACCAAGTGCATTATTTGAAGAGACATATGGAGGTCTATCAAGGGATAAAAAAAAATACAAACCTAAAACATAAAGTCTGACTTAAACTCTTCCAACATTATGCTGAAATGAGAGATGAAAGATGAAATCTTTATGATGAAAGATTTGGTTCTACACAGTATATTTTGTTAAAAGGTTTTTAATTTGGTCTTTAAATTATGATTGCATAATTATGCAAGCTAACCTTTGCATTGTTAACATTACAAACCAGTATTTAAATACAGTGATATTAAAATATGGCAAACTATTTGAAATTACCTCACGAATTCTGCCAGTAAGTTTTCCAAATCACTAATAATGTCGTTTCCACAAAAAAATCACTCCAACTGTCTTTAGAAAATGACAATCCCATGCTAATCTGGTAAGAATATGCTGTATTTATGATTTGAAGGTAGAAAAGACAAGTATAATATGACAGACCTGAACATCCCAGCAAAATAATTACTTAACAGAACAGCAATGGGAATAAATGAGAATGATATAGCAGAGTGATGTCCTGACCTATTGATGCATTTGGCTTGTATTAATAAAATGTTTTTCTTTTTTCTTCTGCTTTGCACAAAAATTCATTGCTAATGCTTTTAAATGAAAACATAAGGTATAATGTATCAAAAGTAGCAGAAATGACACTTGCTAATCGTGGCTTCCAGATGGGATGCATGATGCTTGCTCTTAATGGACTAGTGGGTCGAAATTACGGTGTCTGTGATTTAACAGATGAAGCATTTTGGATTGTGCACATTGTTTTTACTTACATGGATAAGTCTATAGACACCATTCTTTATTTTTTTTTTACTATTTTTATATGTGAAGAACAAAGCACAGGTCTTACAGTCCAGAAAACCCACTTTCTAAAATGTGTGTAAATATATATATATATATATATGAATATATATACACACACACATATATATGTATGTATATGTATGTGTGTGTATATATATGTGTGTGTGTATATATATATGCATGCTCCAGTTCAATATCTAGAACATTCTACTTTTCTGACAGCCCAAAAAAAAAAAAAAATCAAATAAAACACATGGTGTCTCAATATTCTTCAAAAGCATTTCTCAATTATTAATGTTAGTAACTTACTTTTCACACTTGCATATACAAACTCCTAAACATTTAAAGCCTATTTAGCTGTATAAAATTCAACAAATCATATCCTTACCACTGCTTTTATTTTGCTCTTTTTTTATGACTTGGTCCTCACGAGCAGCTCACAGAAAAGGTAACGTACACTACTTTTAAAAAATCTACACATTGCTTTCTCCAATTGAAAATCAGTATATCAATAGTGCCTACAAATCAGCAGTATTTTAAGCATGTGGGTGAGAACAGTAATCTCTGAAAGTGTTTGATATAAAAACCTATATTACCATTGTAACATGGTAAATTTAGAAAAATATTCAAGACTGAAATAGGAAGCCCTATATATAAAAAAACACCCCAACAAACCCAAAACAGCCCAAACAAACCCTCACCATTAATGATCTTCATAATATTTTAAGATTAATTAAGATTATGATTTTTAAGATTTTCTGTAAGTCCAAACAATCTTAAGAAAAAATATCGATGAACATATTTATTCTCTTTATTCATAGAGAATTAATGCTATTTATTACCACTGGAAGTTTGTTTTCAGGGGAAAATAATTATGTTATACAACCCCTGAGAATACAGAAAATAGCACCTTCTTAAAGAGTGATTATCAGACTTAATAAAAATAAAAAACCCCATAGAAATACTGTATTAGTAGAATGTATAGATTGCTAGTATCTAGATGACATGAGATTCATTGAAGTACTATTTTTAAGAAGCAAGACTCAACTACTTTTAAACTGCATTTGATTAACAATGAGGTAGATCTGCAACTGCCTTAATTATTATATTCTAATTTTCTTTCAGATTAAGCTTTAGTATTACCTATCTGATAATAAGTTTTAGAGTATATTATTTGTTACTATTCTTAATTGTTCATTATTTCTGCTGTGTGGTATAACAGGAGAGAGTCTTTATACCCCAATAAAAGCTTTTTTTATTTGTTTTTCTTTAAGGAGGAAGAAATTGTTGACTGGTGGAGCAAATTTTATGCTTCAATAGGAGAATACGAGAAATGTGGACAGTACATTAAAAAAGGATATGACACTTTAAAGGTATTACTCAGGAAAAAATAAGTTAATATATTTCAGAGTTTATAGGCCCAAGACCTGATCAAAACTGTCCCCCCCCCTTTTTTTTTAATGCTCTTCAAAATTTAACTATACATGATTTTCTATAAAGGTTCACTTTCAGTCAAAGGGAATTTTACTCTTGACTTCTTTGTGTGCCAGGCAGGCCCTAAATAAACATACACATTAAGAAAGTATGAGCACAGAAAATCAGTACTTTTACTGTTGTCTAAAATTTAAAATGAGACTCCTTTCATTTCTTATCTAATGCAGCTAACAAAGAAAGTAAAGATAAGCTTATGACATGCTACTTACTTTGGTTTTAACCAAGCCTAAATGAAACTTTATCACATGTTCTCCAAAACACTGCATTTGCTCCCACTTTGATATAAAAATAGTTCCAAAAGCTTTGGTTCCCTAAAATAATCCATCAAATATAAAATACTTTGCAATGCCACTATGGTGGAGCTGATATATTTGATAATTTCTAAACTTTCCTTTTTTCTTTTTTTAAGGTGTATGACTGTGAATTGGAAAAAGTACCTGAATTCAATAACTTAACAGACTTCTGTGACACATTTAAACTATACAGAGGGAAATCTGAGGAGAGTGATGATCCATCAGTGGTCGGGGAATTCAAGGTAAATTTCAAATGATTTGCAGCAAATAAATGCTAGTTGCATTTTTGTTTTGTATGTAAGTGGTTATTGAAGTAGATCTACATGCAAGCATTTCAATTTAAATATGGATGTGTGCATTAGTAGGGGCAACAGATATTCATAAGTACTTAGCTAAAGGCCCATCTTTTTCAAGGAAAGTACTACACATTGCTCACACTAGATATGCTACATGTTAATTGAAAATAAATATAATTCCTGCTAATGTAACCTTCCCAGATAACCTCTTAAACAGGACTAAAATTCCAAAAAGCACGTTTTTAGAATGATTTTGAAAAGGTATTTTGTACTATTTCTGTGTTTCTGTGACTTTTATAGATTAAAATAATGCTAATGTACATAAAACCAACCAACCACTCAAAAAATCTCCAAACCTTAAATTGTATTTTTGGAGAGAGAAACAAATACAAAGTATCTGTTACATATTCTTAGCCAGAGCAAAACTGAGTAATTGTGTTGACATCAAAAAGCTGAATTGAGTTAAATTGGCAAAGGATATAACCTTGTCTTTTTAGTCTTATCAACCAAAACCCACCAAAACAAAACAGAACAATTCTAAATCACTGTGGATTAGGCTATAATTCTGCTATTCCTATATAAAACAGAGTGTGTATGTGCAGGATAAATAAGAAAAACCAGACTTAGCAGAGTAATTTCTCTACATTTATCTTGACCAAGCCTTTATACTGTGATTTAGGGATCATTTAAGATCTATGCACTGCCTGACGATCCGGCTATTCCAGCTCCTCCGCGGCAGTTCCGAGAGCTGCCGGACAGCGGGCCCCAGGAGTGCATCGTGAGAATCTACATCATCCGAGCCCTGCAGCTCCAGCCCCAGGACAACAACGGGCTGGTGAGGCTGTTTGCTTTTGTTTGACACCTAACTGCTCTCCTATACTTCAAATAAAATTAGTCTTGATACCTATTTCTTAACAATATTCTTCTTTCTTATTTTAAATAGTGTGATCCTTATATAAAAATATCTCTAAGCAAAAAAGTAATTGAAGACAGAGATCATTATGTGCCTAATACCCTCAACCCAATCTTTGGCAGGTAACATATTTTTCTGTATTTTCAATTTACTGTATTTTAGAATGTTTTCCTATTTTTCACGGTAAACCATTACTTGAAATATCCAGTGCTCTATTCAGTTATATACTGACAGTTAATTGTGAGTAAAATTGCATAAGGTGTTTTCCTTTGAAATCATTGGAAAAAACAGGTGTTTGGCTAATCCATAGATTTTCTTTGTCATGTGGGTAAACTGCACAAAGTAAAACAATGTATATATCTGAAAACCAGCCTGTTAGGCATGTAAGAATAACAAAATATGCTTATGGAATATGGAAAAAGTTTTAACTCTGAAAACTAGATGGATCTCTGAAGTAATCAGCTTAGCATGCATTCCTGGTCTTTCCATCAAAAGTTAAGTACAGCACTGAAATACATTAAAATAATACTAGTTAGGAATGAAAAGTAACATCATCTGCATAATTACTATGAAATTATGGGTCTGGTTTAGAGTTGTACGAGGATTTTGATAACTTAGGAGGTTCAGAGAGGAGGAGTAGAAGGATTGTAAAGGGTTCAAAAAGCATAATTTACAATGATGTGCTACAGTTTTTCAATTGTTCAGATTATGCAAAGAAATAGACAGCAAAAATACATGATTACAGACAGAGTAACTTCCTTCCTCAGTCCCAATTCATGCTGATGTACAGAAAACATCTAAATAATACATTGTGCAAAAAGGAAAAAGGTTATATCCAGAAGAGTAAAAATGAAATTATTTATAAGTGCAAAAATAGAAATTGGAGCATGAAAGATAAGAACTGCTGCTAGATTTACCAGCACTGGAAGCATCCTTTTAATACCTTCTAAAGGCTACTGCTCAAAAATAAATTAGTGCTTTTTTCAATTTGTATTTTTAAGTTTAAAAATAAGAAGCATTTCTCAATAGAGCAATAGCCTTAATGGGGAAATTTTATGTTTAGAATGTATGAACTCAGCTGCTTCTTGCCTCAAGAAAAGGATCTGAAAATTTCAGTCTATGATTATGACACATTGACTCGTGATGAAAAAGTAGGTGAAACCATAATTGATCTGGAAAACAGATTCCTTTCTCGTTATGGATCTCACTGTGGCATCCCCCAGCAGTACTGGATGTAAGTAATTTTGTCTGTTGAAAATTTTTGTCTGTAAGACCTAGTACTCAATCTCTAAAAAAACCTTAATTCTATGGTTAAAAAATAATGCTGTGGCTTCTCAAGGATATTTGTTGTGCTTGTGCTATCATCTAAATTCCAAGTGAAGCTGTAAAACTTCAGAACAGACTTTACCCAAAACCATGGCATCAACTATTTTAATATTTTCTTAATACAGTAATGTATGTTATTTCTGTCCAGAGTACTCATGCTTAACATAATTTTCTGACCTACCGTTGCAGTTAAATATGAAAGCATCTGTGAGTGTAAATTATTTTGATAACTAAAGAAAAAAACACTCTGTCTTGGAAGGTAATTGAGCTGATACAAAATTATGTCACTGTATCAAACTCCAGAGCCCTCAATCTAGGCAGTTACAGTGCTGCTCTTTCTGAGCTAGTTTAATGAATACATTTTACATGATGTGTAAATGCCCTGAATGGTGGATAATTTTAGGATATGTTTCTTTTGCTTTCATAAAAGTTCAGGTGTGAATACCTGGCGTGATCAACTAAAACCCACCCAGTTATTGCAAAATGTAGCCAGATTTAAAGGCTATGCTCCTCCTGTCCTCTCTGAGAATGGCAGAAAGATTAACTACGGGGGTCAAGACTATACTTTGGAGGAAGCTGGTGAGTTGATTCACTTATTTCATATGTTTTTATATTTTATTTGTATGTCTTAAATTCATTTTTTAATTAAATTTATTTGTATGTCTTAAATTGATAAAATATAAAACTTTCAATTTATTTATGGAGTACTAGAAAAATATCTTTGATTTTTCTCCAAGCTGAACACACTTTTACGCTCAATTTTAAACATCTGGTTTTAATTATTTCTTTAAGTTCAAATGCAAATTCTAGTTCACAAGCCCCTGCTTTTTTCCCATGTCTTTTATATCAGAAGCTAACAAAATCTTGCATCAGCATCTTGGTCCGAGTGAAGAGCGGTTAGCCCTTCATATCCTCAGAACCCAGGGTTTGGTACCCGAACATGTGGAAACAAGAACCTTATATAGCACTTTCCAGCCCAACATCTCCCAGGTACTGTGAACTGGCTTGGTTATGGTTTCTTGAAAGCAGAAATGGAGCATTCTGGAATGCATGTCATGTTGTTAATGGTGTGGTATCTCTCCAGGGGAAGAGGGCTACAAATCATTAATGCTTGGCTTAAAATTTAAAGCAGGTTGGTCTAGAAACATAACAAAACACAGCTTTCTAAAGAAAGTTTCTGTAGAAACAAGAAAACTTATCTGAAAAATTAAGGGGCCGTGAAAAACCTATATACAGCAAACAATCCCTCGTCTATCTTCTTTACTGCTGCAGGGAAAGCTGCAGATGTGGGTGGATGTTTTCCCAAAAAGCTTAGGTCCACCAGGCCCTCCATTCAACATCACTCCTCGAAAAGCCAAGAAGTGAGTATCCCCACATACTACATACCCTCTGGCAGCCTTGACAAAGCACTCCAAATCTCTTGCCCCAAACTTCTCTCTTAGGTATATCTTGCGTGTGATCATCTGGAACACCAAGGATGTCCTTCTGGATGAAAAGAGCATCACAGGAGAAGAAATGAGTGACATTTATGTGAAGGGGTAAGAGCATTCTCTCATGTAACACTTAAAATTAATAACATTCAGAATGTCCTGGGAATACCTTGACCATGGGTTTCAAATATTATTTGGTTCAGCCAAGTCAAATGCTAACCTCAGAGAAGTACAGAAGTGTTATGAGATAAAGCACAACCAGTTAATGTGTGGTGAGAGATCCCAGAATCTAATCTCTTGAGATGGAGAGCAATTGGAAAGGCAGAGTAAGGTTAGCTTTGGTACTGCATAGCTTGAATTCTTAATTTTTACATTCACTAGTCTTAATACAAAAAAACCCAATAGAAATCAGAGAAATATACTACCAGGCAGATCTAATTTCTCACTAAAAAAGAACTTCCTAAAAAAGACCTGCGCTGATACAGCACGGGTCTTAGATCAGAAATTCAGTTCAGATGTTCCTCTTTACAGTGCCAAATTGGAACCAAACTGCAATGGGGCGTGAAAAGCTCCGCAGCCCTCTGTGAGCAAGTCTTACAGCTTGTCTGCAACCCTTTAATGACACAGTTCCAGTACAAACAGGCAGCAGTGCTGTCTCACTGCAAATACCAGACACATCTCTCCATATTTTCAGATGGATGCCTGGAAATGAAGAAAATAAACAGAAAACTGATGTTCACTACCGATCATTAGATGGCGAAGGGAACTTTAACTGGAGATTTGTTTTTCCTTTTGACTATCTCCCAGCAGAGCAACTCTGTTTAGTTTCCAAAAAGGTAAGTATTTCTAAAGATTTCAATGCTTAGAATACAGATTCTAGCGTGGTAATTTGTACCTACATATTGAAAGAGACAATATGGCTCAGTTCCATATACTTTCTCACACTGCTGTTGTGAACAGATTCATTTTGGAACAACATGCTGGCAACAAGAGCAGTCTGCTTTTAGCAGGGCAAGATTAAATCTTTTAATACTTCCACCAGCCCCAGAATTCACAAGTGGCTTGTACTAGATCCCAGTACTACCAGTACTAACTGCCAGATTTGAATTTCTGTAAATAATTTTTAAAAGTGTTTGGTATTTGTTTTTAAAAATTTTAGGAACACTTTTGGAGTCTTGACAAGACAGAATTCAGAATCCCACCCAAACTGATCATTCAAATATGGGATAATGACAAGTTCTCCTTGGATGACTATCTGGGTAAGATTTTGAATGAAAATAGTTACTATTGTCTCAAAGCAGGATATCAAAGTGAACCATTTTAAATTATCACATAAGGATTGCATTTACAGTGAGACAATGAGTGTGGAAATATACTCCAGCTTTCCTTTACAGTACAGGCTTACTGAATGAATAAGTATTCACTCAGTAAAGGCCTACTGGCAGGTAAACCAAGATACTTTTTATTCAGGTAAACCCTCTCACAAAGCATATGAAATGTTAGCATGCACGAAAATTTACTTTGCTTCTTTCTTTAAGTAAAAATACTTAAACAAGGCCACTTCACAAGTCCTAAATAAGAGTATTGACAGTAGCATGTAATTTAGGTTTAAGCATCTACTTCACATTGTTCTTAATCCCTGCCTTTTCTACAGATACTGCTCTGCATGAGATTCTCTGCCCTGTATTAAGAACTGCTCCAAAGTCTTTAGCTTACATACAAACAATATAGGCCTCAAAATCTGAAAACAAGTAGTTGATTTATAACCACCATTAAAGTTTGCTAAATTATGCATTTAACTGCCAGAAATTACTTATTACATTGCTGTATTTGGGCATCTTCCATTTAAATGTGTGTGGGAAAAAACCCCTTCTATTAAAAAAATCCAACAGTCTTGCATTAAAGAAGGGGGAGTCCAGCTTGTTGAATCCAATTTATCAACACCAGCAAGAGGGGCTTAAACACAAAGTGTCCCACTTCCCTACCTCACAACATCTTTAGACAAGCAAGAATATAATGTGTCTGTTGATTGCCTTTCCTGTAGTTCCTGTATGTCTGTGTTTAGAGGTAGCACAGGTTGATGTTGAGCTGCTGTGCTGTATGGTTGGTTGTGTTATGCAGTGTTTGTTTTATATCTGCCTCCTAGGCTTTGTGGAACTTGATTTACATAAAACAATCATTCCAGCAAAAGTTCCTGAGAAGTGTAATATAGACATGATTCCAGAATACAAGGCAGACAGTGTTCAGAAGGCTCCCAGAACCGCCTCTCTCTTTGAACAGAAATCCATGAAAGGATGGTGGCCGTGTTATGTTGAAAAGGATGGCTCCCGCATTTTAGCGGTAAGGTTATTACTTCTTTTAAAAGTACTTTGAACATGCTCACCTTACTTTTCAAATTTCAAAGGAAGACTCCCACTTAGCTGTTAGCTTTCAGTGGATAGACAGAGGAGGGGTAAATAGGACATTCCATGCACAAGTCCATGAAATTGGTGCAGCAACAATTTTTTTGTTTTATAATGTGAGTTTAATACTTCATTTATGTAGCTTCTTGCTTACTTCGTTTAACTTGAAAGACTGTGGTGCCAGATTGAGTCATGCTATCTTTCCAAAGCAGCTGATGAAGTCCTGTGAATGAATGCATAGCCTCAAGCTGTGCCAGGGGAGATTTGGCTTGGACATCAAGAAAAATTTCTTCACAGAAAGGGGTGTTAAGAAGTGGGATGACTGCGCAGGGAGGTGGTGGAGTCACCATCCCTGGAGGTGTTCAGGAGAGGACTGGATGTGGCTCTTAGTGCCATGGTCTAGTTGACAAGACGGATTTGGTGATCTTAGAAGTCTTTTCCAACCTAAATGATTGTGTGATTCTTTATCATATTATTGCTCAGAAGAACATCAGAGACATCCCAAATGCACTAAAGATGAAAGGAGAATGTTTAAATCCAAAGGAGTTTTGTACACAGCAAACATAATCTCTCTACTGAGAATCCAGAGTAGCTTTGTGATTATGTAAGCAATCAGAAGACCAAAAACATTCTAACTTGTTCTACAAAGAATATAAATGTATATTTATAATTTTCAGTGAGGAAAAAAGATTCAGAAGCATTCACAAGCCACAGCAATATGAAAAATTAGATGCATGATCATTTGGAAAATATGCAGTCCTTGGGTTACTCTTGAAAGAAAAGAAGAACTGGCTTTGTTTTGCTAAATTGGAAAAAAAAGCTACAGCTTAGAACTAAAGATGTTTTAGCAGAACAATTTTATGTCCAGTGATTTAGTTTTTCTACGTCTTTTCCTGATACTGTGTTGTGACACCATCATAGTACAGAAATCGGTATATTTCAAGGAGGAAATCAGAAACACAGATGTACCCCATGAGCTGATCCCAGCTATTCTGTATAAAAACCAAGCAAGTCCTTTAGTGGAATTTCAATAAGATTCTTGTCTCGTGCCACTACTTTGTTCTGAAGGGTAAAGTTGAAATGACATTGGAAGTTGTCAATGAAAAAGAAGCTGAGGAAAGGCCAGCTGGTAAAGGAAGAGATGAGCCCAACATGAACCCCAAACTAGATCTACCAAAGTAAGATATTTTTATCCCACTATCTTTAGAAATACCCAATATCTAGCTACTCTGATGCATGCAGTAATATATTAGTCATCAGTTATCCTTTGCAAAACTCTGTTTATAAAAGCCAATCTTGTTTCCTCCTGTAAGCATTAGGATAAAATGCAAGGTGGTTTCAGTACTGCTGCTATCTTGCATTTCAAACCTATCTGTTTTCTTCAACCTCCAGACCAGCATGTATTAAAGTGATATAATCTCATGCTTCAATATTCCATGGTTTTAGAGTATAAATAATACTTACTTCTTTCAAAATACAGCCGGCCAGATACTTCCTTCCTTTGGTTTACAAATCCCTGCAAGACCATGAAATTTATCGTGTGGCGCAGGTTTAAATGGCTCTTCATAGGCCTTATCATCTTGCTGATCCTCTTCCTGTTTGTAGCAGTGCTCCTCTATTCCCTGCCGGTAAGAATTTCCGAATTTTACTCTTCCTCAGCTGTGGGTTGAGCTTATCAACCAGGAGTCATCAACAGGATACACTCCTGACTCAGAGTTTATCATCTCTGTTTTAGAAGGAGATAGGGATTATATCCTTATAGATATAAAAAAATTAAACTGTTTTTTATTGAGAAACAATTAAAATTTAGGTTAAAACTAACCTATTAACTAAAGATGGAACAAGGAACCACTTTAGAAGAGCTAATAACCTGCACAATTAAACTAACTAATAGTTGGCCTAGAGCTGACATTAGTCTGAAAAAAAACTACCTCTTTTCACTGTATTTTAACTGAATTACCACACCCTAAATACATTTTGATCCATTTTAATATTTGAAATGTCTTTTTCAAAACTACACTGAAGTATTTTGTGTACATCATTTTACCTCTCTTTTTTCCTTCCTCCTCTCCCAACAGAATTATTTGTCTATGAAGATTGTGAAACCAATATAAGGAAGATTTTTTACCTCATGTTTTAAATAGTGCTGAAATTTTGCCCCAGGCTGTGGACCAAAATCAGCTAGACTCTCCATCCTTTGTATCTGCTTGTATTTAGAATGGTAAAATAGATAATTAAGACTCTCAATAAGGCTAGCCAAGGTTCAAGAGGTCATGGAAGGTGTTTTTTAAAAACAAGGAATAACCCACAACCCCCATTTTTTTTTACTTCAGTGGTATCTATGGTGAAGTTCTGACTTTGCTTTTAAATAAAGCCTCACTCAGAGGCTGCCTGCTATTGCTGTCTCTGGTTTTTAACATATACTTCCTTTTGAGAATCCTTTTCGTTGGGCACACTTTTAAACTCTGCATTTTAAATTAAAGGAAAACAATCATTCCTTATGTCTACCACAGAAACATCACAGTGGAACCAAAGGGTCATACATTGTTTCTAGTTCCAAATTTTCATCATCATGCTGCTGAAAGTTCTTATTTGCCATGCTGTAGACTTGACAACACTATATATGTATCCTGACAAGTTAACAAACATAGTAATTAATTATACATTGTTTTTTTAGCATAATTACAAATTTTTAAATAAACATATCCACAAGTAAAATGCAAGTTTCCAGTTTTCTTCAACTATTTCAAAAGTACAGTGTATTAGGACTTGTGTAGGATCTATCAGAAGATGTAATGTCACTTACCTGGAATTTAAGGTATTTTACTGTAATTTGCACAGTGAAGAATAAGGAAATACTTCTGCACAAAGTTCTCATTAATCTATTCATTAATTAGAAAATTAATAAAGAAATATATTGACTATTTTCACTATACTTCTTGTATTTAGAGATGATTATCAGTCAAAACACAGGAGACCCTTGTGAATCAACCCTTGTTTGATCTGCACATGGGAAGTACCTCATTTTGCCTCAATCTCTTCCCCCAAGACAGAGTAAAATATCACCTGCACTTAAAATCGGGTTATGTTCTGTGATTCTATCTCACTTTTACTGAGGGCTGATGCAGAAGCACCCCTGGACATCCTTTGGTCCTTGAAATAAAGGAAATCTGCAGCAAAACCTGAAATCAGCATTTGGTGTGATTGTCACATTTTTGAATAGAGAAAGACTTCAGATGTCTTTTAAAAAATCAAAAGTCAAAAATAACTACAAAATTTAATTAGTCTTTAAAAACTTCTGTCATTGTATTCAGTGAAATACTTAACACTTTCTTATAACACAGTACTGTAAAATAAAAAGCATGTACTTGTTGGGCAAAATAAGTAACCTTATTCTGTTGGAGGAGTTAAGGTAAAGGTCTAACATTAAATAACTTCCATCATGTAAAGTTCCAGTGGCTAGAGTGGAGCAAGCAGCAGTCACCCTGTCAAAAACATAACACCACCCTTAGTTTTTTGTTGTTGAGAAACTCTCAAGCATCTTGAACCTTGAGTGAGAGCTTAGAGCTGGAACTAATCACTATCCAGATGGATTGTCCCTCCATTAATGATGAAACAGCACTCCAGAAATAACCAGCAATTTGCATGAGCTAATGTTTGATCATCCACTATTAAAATCTGTCTCAATCAATGCCATAAATCTGACAAACGGTAAAAATCACAGCAAACTTATTTTCATGCAAGACAAGAAAATGTGTTGCTTCTAAGGGTTGTAATTAGAAAGCATTTAACTTCAAAGAGCAAAGAGCAGAGATCCAAGCAAGCCTGTTCACAGAACATTTGAAGAGTGGCAGGTACTGCCCTTCTGAGTGGAGTTCACCCTCTTCCAGATGCCTTTTTGTTCAAGCATGCATAGGCTTGATCGTTTCACTTCAATTAGGCAGTGCTATTAAAAACATAACTGAAAGTCTGAGAAGCCATTCTGTCTGCCAGCCTGCCCTAGTAACAAACAAAAAACAGCACATCTTCACAAGAAAGAAAAGGTAATATTTCCATACAATGCTAGTCAAATCTGTAAGCCCTGTGCATGACTCCAACATGCAACAGGTTTTTGTCTAGCTGGAACAGTTACCAGAAGTTTAGCCCTGTGTCAGGAGCAACTTGGTGCTGCTCCCACTGTGCACCAATGACTGGGATGTTCACTTTGGCCAGTCCAGCTCTGAACCACTCCAGTTGCCAGCAGCTGAGGCAAATGGCCTGTGAGGCCACAGAAAAGAGGGCAGAATGTAGATGTGCCTGATACCACTCCTTATTGCAGGAAATTACTTAACCCCGGGAATTCTTCCTCCTATGAGCTTGTTTTGCCAGTCAGCTGGAACAGCCAGGGAAAGTCTAAAGCTAAACTGAAGGTGCTTATAAGAAAAAATGGGTACCTAGCAGCAGTATGTCAGAGTCCTCTTGCCTCTGCCATCACATAGGTTCAAACACAAGTGGCTGCACTCTTAGATGCACTCAGGCATCCAAGCAGCATATGATTTCCTCCCACTGAAGTCACCCCAAACCCTGACTACTGGCATGGGCTGTAAGGAAGTTAACAACTACTGTTACGTACTTTACAAAGAAAGAGCCACCGTGTAATTCAGGATCAAATATTTGGAGAAACTTGCACCTATACCAGCCCATTGTAAAGAGGCAGTAAACTCAGGCACACTTACAAGCTGTTCCTGCATTTCTTTGAACAACCACAAGATGACATCCCAAGTCTCGTGTGTTCACAAAGACCTTCCAGTACTCCTGTTTTATTCCTACCCTAACTACATCTCACAATGGTGATGAACAAGATAATTTAATAGTCAAGGGAAAACAGTCCCATCGAGTCCATTTCTTCTAAGCCTGTTTGAAAAACACAGCTGTAAGCACCTTTGGGACCTACCTATTACATACTGACCTCTATGCTCCTGTATCCACTCCCTGTCCCTACATGGTTAAGTATGTATTTAGCAACTTGAAAGCAGTACTAAAGTGTGAAATGGCAGCATTCAGTGCTGTATCTTGTCTCAATGCTAGCTCAGCTATTAAATACCGTGCAGCTTTTTACACAATACTTGCCATTACTCAGAGCTGCCGTGTCATGTATACAGACAGGGATCTGAAAGACAATTCTTTAATGGAAAACTATCAACTGCTTTAAAAATTCATATTTAAAAAAAAAAAATACACATCTTATCTGTTGAGTCTGACCATGTTCTGACCACAAAATTACCCTTTGAAAAATTTATTTCCCTTGTAACCTTTACTATGGCTAAATTGCATTCACTGACAAGTGCAAGATGAGGAACACTGTAGGGAAAAAACACTTTCCTGAAGCCTGCAAAAAACTCTGAATGCATTGTAGGTGCTGATAAAAGACCCAAGACAGTTCTGTTCCTTTCCCAGTCCTACAAGGTGTCCAGACTTGCAGCAAACAGCAGCGGGGCATTGAGAACACAGCAGGAGGTACACAAACACCCCGAACAGCAATGGTTCTACCAGCCACCTCACAGGGATCCTGGAGTGCCAGCACAGAAGGGAGTGCTGCTCACTGCACCTAGGGGAGCTACCCAGAAGCGGTCAGTGAGCCACAAGGAGCCTCCAGCATGTCTTAACACAGCACTGGGCTGCTGCAGGGTGCCAGCACCCACCTGGGCTCTGCAGACCAAACCACTGCCTCTCCATTCCTTTCTGCAACAGCAGTGCTACTGCAGCAGCAGTGCTGCAAAGTGGGCACAGTGCGTCAGGAACGGCCTGGCACACTCAGCCAGGCACCACATGTAGGTTTAAACCTTCCAGGCAGAGAAGCAAACTGAACCTTTGCTTCCAGTCTCCTGTGTAATTCTTGTCACTGCTAAGCAGATATAGTAAAACAAAAGAAGAAACAGATGGCACCACCTTCTAGGAGAAATTGTGGACAGTCAGCTCCACAGACAGCTGTATGAGTGAACCTGTCAGCACAGGCCTTTGGAGATACTGAAGCTTTTGGTCATGATGCAGGTTCAGTGCCAAGCTGGTTAGCTGTAAAAACATACACATGCTTCCAGAAAGGAAAAGATGCAGAACCAGGAGAGACTGGAGAGTTTATATAAACTGAAGTGCTGTTAGGCAGTAATGGAACAGTTACATATTTGCACCTAAGCACCTGAACTCCCAGTAGTGCCTCTTCACACAGCTGTGTGTCTGTTGGGTCCTGTCACTGCTCTTTAAAAACAGCAGTTAGGAAAATTAATGGAGTTGGATGCATCATCAAACAGGAAACAATTAATAAACTCAGGCTATGTTAACAGTGTTCTATCAATCATAATCCTCTTATGTTCAAACCCTGTATTTTATTTTGCTACAGGTCTCAAAAAAAGGCACTTTATAAATGAATAAAGATTCAAATGTGGATCATGAAAAGAGTCAAGAGCAAGCAAGTAGGATAAGACTTCCTGTACCATAAAAGCTTGAGACATCAGCACTAGCCTGGAAAGTGGCAGAGCAACAAGAAAATAACCAGTGTCTGAAGTAGCCTACAGAGAGGTAGAGAACATAAATCAGATGCATTTATTCAGGGACTATATTAAAAACATGCACATGCACACATGAAGACTTCTTCTCCCCTCTCAAAACCTTCAAACTAAAAGCCAAAAAAATTTACAAAATATTAAAGGAGACATTGCAGATTTTAGGTGAACATACTTGCAGAGCATATTATTTAATTTAATAAGTACAGAGAAAGTCTGCAATGCCTCCCTGCATTTACATATTAGGACAACATTATGAAATAAACTAGTTCTGATACTGCACCCCATCATCGCTGGAATCCCCAGAATAGTATCCCACTCTAAGATAGCACTGTGCTTCTGAGAGGAGGATTATGCACTCACAGCTGTGAAAGATGTCCTTCCCTGTTGAATTCCCAAGTTTTCTAGCCTTAACTGCATAATCTTCAGGTTATTAGATCAAAAACCATGGAGAGCTGGTCATGGACCAATCTCAGAGCCACCATTCCAGTGGGGCCATGGCTTCACAATGCATTGATACCAGTGACATGACTAACTTCAGGTATTTATTCCCATTCACTACCATGCTCTTGACTAACAAAACCAAAACAAAAAGAAACCCTACCAACCTTCCTACACCCTTTCTGAGACAATCCTCTTATTTGCTTCCAGCCATAGTACTATGGTGTGTTGAAAGAAATCATGGGTTATAGCCTTGAGAAGAATATCTTAAGCTGACGTAGTCATCAAACAAAATATTCTCAAACTGAGTCATCGGCAAGTTCCTTTGCCACAAGACTCCATTTCAGGACATCAGAGAAACTCACAGAGACAAGAATACATCAGCAGCACCTCAGAAGAATTTATTCACTCACAGGAGGACAAATATAATAAAGAAAATAAAAAGAAATAAAATATAAAATTAAGGTAACAAAAAAGGACATAGCCACCAGCTCATGTATGTACCAAAAATGAGGATGGACACTGCAAAGAGAACAACTTATCAGTTGAGATAAAGAATGCATAAGAAGGCCAAGACTTACTCAAAATGTAAAAAATACATTAGCATGTCCTAAAACAATGAAGGCTCCAGTAGCAGCAAAACATTAGACATCATCTATCTTGGAGAAGAGCACCAGGCTTCTACTGCAAACTACAGATTTCTTAACACTCCTTTCCATGTTTTCAAGAGGAGAAACCTTGCAGAAGTATTTTTTATATGATTCTGCTCTGCTTATATGATTCTGCTCTGCTTTTACTCCCAGAAACATGAAGCCTTTGTTTTAACTGAGATAAGTCCCCGGCTGAGAACCGATAGCACAGTTAATTAGCACCTTCACTCCAGCCAGAACACCTCCTGGGCAGTCACACAGCAGCCCCCAAAGGCAACTCGCAGCCTCGGCACCTCTGGGACCAGCCATGAGCCCTGACACTCCCTGGCCTGGCAGAGGAGACCCATTTCAGTGGGCTGCTTTCAAAGCTGGAGAGTTCCTGTTTTGGAGTAGGAGACAGTCAATTAAACTAATCCTGCCCACGTCAGAACAGACGTAGTCCCAAATCTACACATTATTCCTCATAATCCACTTGCCTTCATGCAAAAACCTGCATGCACTATATATGAATAACTGCTACTGTTAGAATGTTAAGAAAGTTTAAAAAAGAAAAAAAGAAACCCAAGAGAAAATTATTTATGCAAGAAAGACAGGAACTAGAACACCTGGCAAGACCTTCTTCTGGTGTTGCCATACAGGGACTTTGTTACAGAGGATTTATTCCAAGTTTTTTTTACTTCTTGCCTTGAAATATCCTGAAACAAAATGGGATGGTCCCACTGTGCTGTGAGCTTAAACACACACACACACACACACAAAGTAGACAGGTAAGAGCACTAAAAGCAATCAGTTCAGAGAAAAGAATTACTTTTACTTCAGTTCCACTAGTACATGTGGGTGTGTTTTTAAATAGAAATAAGATGTCTCCACTCATCTTGCCCTGATCCATGCTGTGCCAACTTAAACCCTGGCAATGCATCTGAATAGTCAAACAAACGTCTGTCCCTCCCCAAACATCCACCATTCACATTAAATAAAACACATAACAATGGAGAGAAAATAGTACTGAAAAGAGCTTATTTCCAAATGCAAAGGTCTAACCTGAGGATAGCTATTTTCATGCAAATCTGTATTCTTCTTGCTCATATACATGAACCCAGAATTATCTGTTCAGTTAACATTCTTAGCTTCTCTTATGCAATTAACAGGGAGGAGAAAATTAAAGGAAAAGGGAATGTAAATCCCCCAAAGCAATGAAAGAGAACCTTAGCTGTGTTGCTCCCAACTAGCAAAAGACCCTGAAAACAAACTACTGTGCTCAGGGAAACAAGGAGGGGAGAGAATGGATTGAAACCCCAAATCTCTCTTCACAGCAAAAGCCAGGCCAGCTTGGCACATCATGGGAGAGTCCTGCTGTCAGCACCAGGTTAGTGACTGTTAATCCCTTTTGGAGCATGGGGGAAATGCCTTCAATTCAGCCAGCCTCCAAATCAGTCTTACCTTTGCAAAGGTCAGGCAGTACAGATGCTGATGCACTACTGAAACACCTTCCCACGGCAAATGTTCAGCGTGTGGCCACCTGCTCCGTGAAAATTCCACTCTGTTATATCAACTGCAGCATGCCACTACTGGCTCAAAAGCTGCATTTCCAGTTTGGAAACTGGAAATACCAAATTTCATCTCTGATTTATTTTTTTTTTTAATCTGAATGCAACTTTTTTTTAAAAAAAAATCTTGTGAAAGTTTGCTGTGAAAGCAATTATAAAGGGGTAAAGAAAAAAAATTATCCATTGCCCATCTGTGAAAACACATACTTTTTGGTTTTTCCATGAACAGCAGTTTCAGTGAAAAAGAGGAGAAAGCTACCAGAATCTCTTCTGGTAACAGCAGTGACATCTAAACAAGCTCAGGGCAACACTGGAGCTGTGATGAGCTCTCAGACATACACGCCAGGCTTTAACAGAACCTGCATTTGTATCTGTAAATGAACAACACCTCAACTGAAATGTCAAGATCAATGAACTTCTGTTTTCTTTTTATGTGTAATGAAGTTATTTAATTTTATCCCATTTGTGTTTCTTAGTTCCTTTAGGTAACTACATGTCTCTGCAAGATATATGTCTGACAAATATGACAATTTTAACTGAGTTTAAAGCAAAATGGTGGATTTCAAACAAAACTCAATTCTAAACTCATTTGTCTTACCTCATAACTCAGAATTACCCCATTAAAAGCAATTATTTGGCATAGGACAGAATCACTAAGCATCTGAAAGAAGGATGTGTGGTTTAGAGAGGACTTGAGGGAAAGGGAGAATTTGTCTAACAAGCATTTGTAAGAAGAACATTCATAAACAATGGTGCCCTTATGTCACCAGAGAAAATAAAATTAAATTAGCATTTTTAAAAAGTGTTATTAATTTCCTCCCTTTTTTCCCCATTTATTTCACAGAACAAAATTTCTAACTACACATAAAGCTAGGCCAGCAAAGATCTAAGAAGGACATCATTACCCCTAAAGATGTTAAGGGTAGGCACAGCCAGGGTAAGAGGAGTTACCAGGTCCCACACCATGCTGTTAAAACACCAGAGTGGAAGAATGACCTGAGGTCCCCTCATGACTGGGCTTGTCTCAGCAGCCTCAGCTCCCAGGCAGCACTGTTAATCTACAGAGCCTCCATGTCCCTACACAGCCTTTGAACAACAATTCTCTTCTATTAAATGCAGAGAATAACAGTGATAGCGTGATGGATACCTGCTGAGAACAAAGAGCTGTGGCTAAATTTAATCAGCATTTCCTCTAAATGTGTCAAACAATCCTGTGCTTTCATTGTGTAAACCATCTACAGAAAGCAGTGCTATAGCAGGTAAGGAATTTCTTAAATATGTTTCAAAGCTATTAGCAGATGTCACCTTTACTGTGCTACCCGACATTTATAACAAGCAAGGTTACTTCAAACTGTGTGCTTCAGTTCACCTACCTACAGGAATTCTTCTTTCACTTCTCTGTCCTCTGACATGAAGACTGAAAGGGTCACCTTCATAATAAAGGAGAGCATAAGCTAAATCCACATTCCTGTGTAATATCTCTCAAAGGTTATAAACACCTGAATTGTGAACTTTAGTCAAATTTTTCAGAAAATAATTTTATCAAACACAACCAAAAGCTGCTGAAATTTTAGGAGACCTTCTTTTACAATGGATTATCTTACCTCTTGAAACAGAAGATCTAAACCATGTTCATTAGTTCTCTGCTCTCATAGCACCTGCTGAGTTTGGAAAGGGACTTTTTATCAATATCTGCCTGTGAAAGGCCTGGAGGATCTCTCAGGTCCTTTTGGTTTTGTCCTGAGCTCAAACACGCAGAGAGACTGTCCCAATACCAAACTGATATCCAAGTATTTTAGCTTTTTGTCCCAGGATTCCATCTGCAAGCCCATTTTCTTTGGTCCATTATTATCAGTCAGGTGTTCTCTTATCACTCAGCTACCTCAAGATAAAAACCTTGCTGTTTAAAATGCAATCAGCATCCTTGTTTGAGCCCAGCCTGCATACACTAAAAAGGGTCTAAACTCTAAATAGTGCCAAAAGCAGTTTTATACTTTCAAGTACTTATGGCACATAAGCAAGTGTTCATCTCTGAAGATGGAACATTCAGACTGGATTCATCACCTCCTACCTCTCTTCAGTAAAATTAGTTTGCAGCCTCACCCCGAGCATGTCAGGCACAGCTCGTGATGCCTCACTAAGCACCCTGGGAAATTCTCAACAGCTGCCTATGGCAAGCAAAGGCTCATCTGCCTCAGAGGCTCATCTAATTTTGTTCTTTCTACACAAATATTATCCATGATTTCTGTTCCACAGGATCCACCCTGCACTCTCTGGATTTTAGAAAGCTAACAGTCATTTCATTTTGTTATGAAAGGAAAGCATCACCGTTAGACTGTGTTAAATGCTTTGCTAACAGGTAACTACAGGCTTGATCTCACTGTCAGTGATATGGGTAAGACCCTCGTAGACAGCATCAATAATTAGTTTGATATGTGTGTTTTAAAACAGTATTTCCAGACACTAAGAGCATTGTTTGTCAAATGAAATATATTATGCTTTAAAATTCCATTATGTATATTTCAAGGGAAAGAAATTTCACTGCAGCAAATATACTACTAAAATGTTTCAGAGGTACAAATAGCTCATCTCTGGTTCTTTCAGAAACTGAAAACAAGTAATTAGCCCTTCTGAACTCCAGAATCTGTAGCCTGTAGCTAATGTGATGTTACTAATGCATTTATAAACATCAGGCTCCAAAGCCAACACTGAGATATTCCATCATAATTTAGATCTCTCATTAACTTCACCACCCTGACCAACATGCTGTCACTGGCAGAGTGCTTGACAGTTTACATTACCTGCAGACATGAGTTCATGTCAATTCAATTAAGAAAGATTAATTCCAGAACTGACAATGCATAAATATTTTTAAATTACACCTGGCCTTGTTGGCACTGCTTATTCCAAGACTGACTTTAGGAGAGAGAACATGTCTTTAGCCTCCTGGGCAGAAAGGAAAACTCAAAGGAAGGTGGAAGAAAGAATTTATCATGAATTCAGTATTCCATCATACTGTCTAATCTATCTTTCATTATTCCCCCTCCTCCCCCTGCACCCCCCCAATAATTAAACAAGCTTATCTCTCACTGTCTCTTACAGAATGAAAGGAAACAGGAAAGATTCGATGCTAACAGGCACTGCCAGAAAATTGTCAGCGACATCTTTATGATGATCATAAGTTGCTGACTGGTTTAGGTCTAATTTGTGTACATCACTGCTTTGGAAGGCATTCAGATACCATGGTGATAGACACCATATAAGAATGTAGATAGATAATATTTGACATTTATCTTCATGAACAAAGATTTGGGTAACTCCCCACTGATTGCACTTCTGATGAGTGAAGATAAATGTCACATCAGACTAAGCCATCTAGCATTCTAGTGAAACACTCTTACTCTTGGCTCTGATGTGTAAAAATACCCAGCTTCAGTGCATGTGAACAGGTTTAATTAGGTAAGCATCAAGCACACAGTGCTAAAATGATTTGTTCACCGTTACCAAACTGGTCACGATCCCAAATAACAAAATTTATTAAATTCTGGCCCAAGGTTTAATCTACTAGAAGCAGCTTTTTCTGAGATTTCAATGTAACAATTGCACAGCCATTTCTGAAAAGTACATTTTAAGAAAAAAGCTCTCCTGCTCTACTCAAATCTGTGCCATACCCAAATAAACAAACCATTGAAAAAGCGAGCAGCCCCTCATGAGCATCACAACGATCCTGCTTTAGGGACCAGAGCCTTGTCTTTGTACTAAATTATGCTGAACTATGCAGATCCACCAACTCCAGTGCTATTAACATTGGCTGATGCTAAACAAGGCAGACGTCCTTAGTGCAACAGGAGTGGGAACCTCTACTAAAACATAAACTGGGAGCACAATGGGGAGCATTCAGACAGCAATGGGAAAGGCAGGGAGAGGTAACACACTTTTACTATTTATAACCTGATGGCTCATCTCATGGACTACTTTTTCTGTCCTACTGAGTGAGCTTGGTATTAGGGTTAAATGAGACGGAAGTAGTCATGGAATCCAGAGCTACCTGACATAAGCATTCAAGATTTTAATGCTTTGACATGACTTTTCTAATTTTTCTGCACCCACAGGTTGAAAAGCTGAATTGAGTAGCTTGCAAGGTACCTTAAACTCATCAAATGCATGTACTTCTGTACTAGCCAACATAAGGCAGGATAAAAAAGAGACAAATACAGCAGGAGAAACAAATCCAGAAAGTAATAATGTTTTCAACTGTTTTCAAAATGTTCCAAAAACCTATACTTTCTAAGGTACAGGTTTGAGTAGATATTAAAAGACTGTACCAAATGTGTTAAAGTGATGCTCTCATGTTTTGTTTTGTTTGGGGTTTTTTAGTATTTTGGTTAATTTTCAAATCCTGGATTGTATTTGTGATCGAATTAGTTGTTCAACACTTCTGTTATCCTAAGTTATAAAAACAACAGATTTCCAGATTCTGCCATCATCTTATGGGAGAACTCTTAGGTTTAACTTAGAATTTTAGTTTTTTCAAAGGCTAATGATTTTTAGAATGTGCAAGGAGAAACAAAATGTTTCAGAGGCTAGATCTTTTTAAAATCCCTTCAAAATTACAAAAGAGAAATGCCAAAACCCAGAGAAACAAATCCCAAAGTCTTTTCATGTATTCTACTTCACCTCCCCCTCCCCAAAACCTAACACAACTGGGGAGGGGGGAGAATGAGCAGTTCATATAGGGGGTCTTTGTATGAACCAGAGATGCTTCAAGGTCTGGAAAACAACGTATATACACACATATTACAGCTCTCACTTCTCCAGTCAAGCTTTACTATCACATACTACATCTGACCTGGTCACTGCACACATCAAAGCTTTTTCACCAGACTCTGTTATCCTGTCTGACAAAGGCACCCACCTGTGGGCTTCCTGTTTGTGAGGAACATAGATTTGGCCTTTTGAGCACTAAAATTCATTAATCTTGGCAAAACAGAGAGAACTACAGCTGAAAACAATTTCTTTAGAGGTCTTTCATTTGAGTGAGATTTAATGAATTTGTATTCTTAATTCCAGAAATGTAAAGAAATCTGGGCTTGCTGAAATTCTGTGACAATAAATTTGTAAACAAAACCACCCAAGCTAATAGGTAGTACCAAGTCATTAGAAATATGTAGCTGTATTAGAGAAGAAAAACAGAAAGTAAAACCACCATTGTGATCCTAGGAAATACTGTCCTTCCATGGAAATTACATTTCTATGTGGAGTGGGAAAAGACAGTCATAAACTGCACTGAAGCCACAGAAGGCAATGTTTCAGCTGCATGGAAGTCACACACCAGAAAAACAAGTGACAATTTCTGCAAGAATTTTTGGTTCAGACGCAGATAAATTTGTATTCTTTCATCTAATCTCCTAGGTTAACACAACAATTACTTCAAAAACAGCACTAAATTAAGGTGAATTTCAAATCTCTCTAGCTAACCAATTTGTAAACAAACTGTTGCTATTTTCTCTGATACCAGCTTTGGAGGGAATGGGTTTCAGATTGAATAAAATTTTGATGATATGCTGACTGAATCCTTTGCTTTTTTTTTTTTTTTGTGTGTTTTTGGTTTTGATTTTTTAACCTGAGCACCTTATTTTTCTGTCTCTTTTTCTTTTAAGTCACTTTTTTTAAAAACAAACCACCTCAGGTGGAAGGACAATAACCTTGGGAGCCAATGTACAAACTGTTGAGGCCACTTTTAGGGGGAAATCAGAAGAACTATTAACACTTTTTTTTATTTTAATATGAGATGACATTCTCTATTCTCACTCTTTCTTCCTTTCTAACACAGCCATTTTTAGACAGCTGACTTGCTCAGCTGTGCTATCTTTCCCTGGAATATTGCCTTTACTGGAGCAGAGCCAACATCATCACTTGATGTCTCAAAGTGAGGGGTGCTTACACTTGATTTCTGTCAAGGATCAACAACAAGGCAAAACTTGCACCTTTATGGAGTTGAAAACCTGCTGTTCTGAGCTTTGGGCCAGAAGTCTTGACTCATACCAAATTTTTCTTACTGTAAGTAAAGTAGGATGCCTGATAAATCTCTACTTTGATTCAAAATCTTAGGAAGTGGGGTTTTTTAAGGATTTCTAAGCCCTTTTGCATGGAATTTCCATTTACACTGTTCCTTCCACTGCACAGTCTGTGCATGTCACAGTTACTGTTCTTGCAGCCAAGTGAAAGAGGTTCTAGGCTGCAGTACCCTGGGACAAGTAAGCACAGAGTAGAACAGAAGGAATAAGGACAGTACAGTTTTCATTCTCCCTTTGGGCTTATCTTTCATGATCACAATGGAGATGCCCAGTGGCCCTGGCATAGCAAGATCATCAGCAGTCTGATCAGCATTTTCAGCAGGAGCCTATGTGCTGGGAATTGGTTCCTGCAAAGGCCTGTAAGAAGCAGTTTGAAGCAGAATACAGACTAATTTTGTTTTACAGCTGAAAGAAATGCAGGTATAAAAGTGCAAAAAACAGAAGAAAACTCAAGCAAAATGGAAAAACTCATGAAACTGGCATGATAGCTTAAGAAAGAGTTACACAAGAAGCAACAAAGCATATGTGAGCAGCTAAATGCCCAATAATAACAAGAAGCAACTAGAAAATAAGAGTCACTACAGAAAACAGCAGAATGGGAAAAACAAAACAACTTTTTTTAAAAGGGCAAAGTATCCTCCCTCCATCTTGTTTAAGATTTTTAGGCACAGTGCTTCCTCCTTATGTGCTTTTAACACCTATACTATAGCCCAAACTTTCAGACACTACAGAAATAAACACTTCATAAGAATCTCAGTGTAGCATGTGGCAGATGGTGCAGCACCAGAACAAAGAAGGCACTGAAAGGCCAATACACTTAAGGTGTCTTGGAGTTTGGTTTCGGTCATGGAGGGGTGGTTTTGTTCTGACTCTCTTTGAAAAGAACATAACCTGCAGTACTGCATGAGCAGCCTCTGTATCAGGCAGGAGAAGACCTCCCTCTGAGATGTTTAGACCCCTCTATGTTTTCCTGAGTCAATCCAATATGACCACAGGGAAATCCAACTTCCCTAAAAAGAGGCCACGAATGACATCAAGCAGCATACCTCACTGCCAGCTTTCAAAGCAGCTATTTAAATTCTGTATAAGGCTTTATCCTAATAGTTTGGTTTGGTACATATATTTTTTTCTTTTTTACTATTAACCAATGACTGTGGATAATTTCTTGCATTTATGTTTTTTAAATCTCAAAATATTAAGAAGTTCCTTAAATTAATACTGTCCCTCACATCTTAAACTATTTCTCATCTGCATGAGCCATATCTAAATAGCATCTTCCAAACACAGACTATGTCATATTTTTATAAAGTCCATTCTAGGCTATGTTAAGATAACCAGGCTTTGGGTTTTTTTAAAAATAAGAAAAGTAAGTATTTTGTTCCTTGTACTTCTCAGTTTTTAGCAATTTTCTTGCTATACTGCAGACATGTTGTGTGTTTCCAAACATGCCAGAGCAAGAGTCAAATGTAAACAGCTGCATTAAAATATCACACTGATTAAATAACACCAAATGACCCAGATTAAATGATGCCAAAAGACCTGGCCTAAGAAAATAGGCAGGAAATTAAAAGCCACATCTGACACTTCATCTTTAACTCAAACGACTGAAAGATTTAAAGGACAAAGGTTCTTTTATCTATGAAATTAATCCAAGACACTGAAGAGTGAGACAGAAGGTGACAGACTGTCTGCAAGTTGTACCATCACAGTCACCTAAATAGTTTATTGTCAACCCATACAACAATAATTGTAATTCTCTTGCCACTAAATAAACAATAGTTTATTTAGTGTTTATTTAGTGGCAAGAGAATACACAGGGCTATCCAGAAGCTGTAAGCAATGGAACCCGACAGTCAGCTACAACAGGCACAGCAATATTCCTGATCACTTAGGCCATTAAATGTTTCAGGGCATTTAGAGGGGTAAATATATCTGTTCCACTGCACTATTCTATTCATTCTTCTACTCTCCTTATAGCACCACTGAGTGCACATCCTCCGTGTCCTTTGTTGGAAATTACATGGCTCTGTTTTAAGAGAAGATAAAGTGATTTCAAACAAATTTCTAAATCTCTTCCAATTGAAAAGCATTATTCAACTCTATGTCTGATGTATTTGGATGTTGTTGAATGGAACTTCCAAAACTCAGTAAATTTTAACTGTTCTTAGAGAGGCAAAACCAAATACAAATTACAAGCCAATTGACAGATCTAAGACCTGCTCCTTTTAGAACAGTCCGAGAGAGATTCTGAAATTAGTTGGAGCTCTCTGAAACACCATCATGGCATCCTTGGTTTCAGTGAACTGGAGGTTTGGAAAGCACTGATGACCAATGAGCTGGTGCTCAATGAACATTCAGAGGTCCAGAAATTATCCAATCACATCAGTCCAAGAGAAATGATCACTTATCAAAGGCAACTGAAAAATTTGGGTCTTTAACAGTTAAGATTTCTTAGATACATCCAGCTGAGCAGATAACCAAACAAGAAACCAGTCACCCCAGTGGAAAGCTGATATATTCCACTGACTCGTTTCATAGTGAGATGACAAGAGGGTATAATAAACCACAAGATGTTGCCTTGAACCATAAAAGCTTTGTTAAGTGGAAGCATTGCCCTAACAATTAATGGACTATGAAGAAATATCCAAAAGGTTATGGGTGAGCTCAGCTTTCTCCCTAAGTGGAAGACAGAAATCAGTCTCCATCTGCCTTTGTGCATTTCTTCTGCAGGAGTTCCTCATCCAGAAGTTGAGAAAATTACAGACACTAAGGCATTAAGCAGTTGCAGTGGATGCAGTGGACACACTTCTGTGGGGATTAACAAGGAGGCACAGCGCTGAAACTGAGGTATCCATAGGTGCTTTTATGTCGTGTCCAGAGGAGCCTGATTGCTGGATATGCTCAGTACTGAGTGGTGTCCTCTCTAACAGGGCAAATGATCATGATGTGATGCTGCTGAGGACCACAGAACTCAATGCACCTGAGAAGCAGAAAGTGCTGTTCTGGGATAGAAATACATCTATTCCAAAGCAGAGCACTTGGACTTATCTTCACCAAAAATGACTAAGAAGGCTTGAACAGATGACTGACAAGAGAAGACTGACAACCAAAGCTATTAACAGAATTTTCTCCAGGTTTTGTATTTGGGTTTTTTTTTCCCCAGCAAGCATTTACATGCGCTGAAGATTGATGATAAAACAGCAGCAAATAACAGTAGGACCAAAATCTTCATAATTTCTCTACATGAGACTTATTCAGCAAAATGTTTTATCCTGCAGGCATTTGAGAGGATGTGGAATTGTTATAGATATACTCCTCCTGCACAAGAACGTGAGGGATAGCAGAGCATGAAAAAAACCACTACTTTCATGTGAAGGCAAAAAACTGGTCAGTCTCAGGAACAACAGCACCGCACACTTGTAGTGTTAATGTACTTACAGACTATCACTTCAAAAATAACATAGTTAGGTCCAATATAGATATAGTATTGTACAGTGTAGATATAATAATGTAGGATCCTGTATTATGTTGCTATGACCCCAGTGCCACTTACTAATAGTTAAAAAAGATGAAATCTAAAACATTAGCAGTCACAGAAAATAAGAAATGAGTAAATAGTAGCACTGTGACCAGACAGGAAACAAAACCAAAATCTCTGTCTTGAAAATAGAGAAGTCAGAAGTTCAAAAGCAGAGAAGAACAAAGGCCTGTTAAGAGTGAAGACCTATAACACAAGCAAGAAAAGAGGGCACAACTGTCAAGAGTGAGAGGCCAGCAGCTAAATGAAAACAGGCTGAGTAAAGACCAACTGAAAACAGGATACATGAAATGTTTGAAAGAAATTCATCCCCAAGAGTCCAGAGAGAGAGAAGAGCAAGAGACAGCTATGGTCTGTGTTAAGCATGACTCCATGTCATACAGCACAGTCACAGCTAAGCAGCTGCCCAGTGTCTCTCCCTCTTTCTTCTCTGCTTAGACTATAACTGAAATTGCACCAGTTGGGCACTAGCTCAAGAAAAGAAAGTTTAAAAAAAAATAGAAGAGGTAGTCTAGTTTAGTGGGATTCTGACCTCTATCACATAAGGCTCCTTGATCCCCTGGCAAGCAGGCATGAGTAATCTAACAGAGCGATGGGATCAAACCAAGCAGTGGAATTAGGAGAACTGAGATGTCAAGTTGGGCAGCCTCCGGTGAGCTTCTTTACATGAAAGAGAGGGGAAAGACCTGGATAAAGATGATACGAAATTCTGTGGAATAGGGAAGAAGACACTGAATGCAATGCACATGTGATGAGCAAAGAAAATACAAAAAATTTAAAAAAATAATTATCAGAAATGTAAAGTTTCAGCTTTTGAATTATCTTCACTCAAAATACACTTTGACAGAAGTACTTTTTGCTTTCCTAATATTCAAAGACTAGACAATTTAAACAAACCTCATCTTCAGTAAAAACACCTCAGAATCTATGGGTAAAGAAAATCAACAAATTTTATGTAGACTGGAAGTCAAACCCCACCAAGGCTTCAATGAATAAATAAGGCATAAGGAAAATGAACAATGGAAGATAGTATTGGTTTATCCCAGAACAATATTACACATCTCCAGCCAGGAGATTTCTAAGCATACGAGAACAGTGTTTACTTTTGTTTTACCCAGCAATTTCTTAAGACTCCCAAAATGCATTTTAAGAGCCCAGAGACACTTTGCCATTGCTAAGCTTTTAACAACCCCACAAGAAATTTAGGTCAGAAAGCAAAAAAAAAAAAAAAAAAAAAATTAAAAAATTAAAAAATTAAAAAAAAATTTGACAGAACATACTTGTAATATAAGGAAGATTTCTGGTTTACTGAACAAGTACTATTAATATTTCTACTACTTGGTTCATATTATATTCTACTCTGACTCAAAAGCTTTTTGCCCCAAATCTCTGTAATTAAATGTATCATGGCAAACACACACACATTCATAATCTCCTATTTGTACTGGATCATGAAATCTTAGGGACTCTGTTCAGCCCCCCAATAAATGGTAAAGGATCTTATCTCTGAGTCTTGTTATATGGGTCATGAATAATACAAGAAAGCAGTGCTGTGTCTCAAAATTGGATGACAACAAACAAGGGAGCTACAGAAGAGGAATAAACACAATAGACCAAAAGAGAGAAACATACATCCAAGGCACTATGTCACTGCCCTACTTCATTTATAAAAGAGTTGGCTAGTAATGAGCATTAATTTAGTTTACATTTTTTAATGGTATGACATTATTCTAGACATACGTCTTCAAAACAGAGTAGTGGCACATTGGGTACTTTTGTACTTTTACATCCAGTCCTAATTCCAAAATTGGCTAAAAAGCAAAACCATTTAGGAAAGAGATGAAACTCAAATAAGATACACGCAATGAAAATCTGTTTTAATCACATGGATTACCCAAAAAGAAGGGGGAAATCATCATAAACAGGTCCATTTTCATCTTGACTCTCTGTAAATGTTTAATGTGAAAAAATGTGATAATTAACGTTTCTATACTCTTATGCTTAAGGAGTCATTACAATCAGCCTTTGTTTGCTACAGAGTTGGCAGCGCAGACCTGCTGCATTTGAGAAGGGAATGTTTTAGGGTCATTTAACATTATATCACTCTTGGTGATCCAAAAGCTGCTATAATTCTGCCAAAGAGTATAGAGGGTTTCCCAGTCAAGTTTCATCCTGATTTTGATTATTGTTTATCTCTAGTCCATGTCTGAATAGTTGTAGTAAAATAGAGGAAGTTTTACTCCTGAATTTGAGGTCAGCTTGTAATGAACCATGGTTTCAATCGCATGAACAGCTGCTTCTTTTATAAGCAAAAAGGGTTCACTTACAGTTCAGGGTAACACAGTAATAATTTAAGGAACAAGGAAGCTTCTATTCATTTCTTTATTTTTTTATATGTTTTTGAAACATTTTGACATCTGAGTGCCTATAGTGGACTTGTCTGAATAGAATGTAATATTCACACTATTCTGCTTTACAAAAAAAAAAAAATGAACAAAGTGAATTTTAAAACCAGAAATACAGTAGAGCTATCAATCACCATATAAAAGCCTTTTTCATTGAGAACTTCATTTTTCATAGCAAGAAAAACTATTATTGATCTTCAAAAACTTTGTAACTCAAGTTAAAGGGGACATAGTAAATCAGGTATGGTCTCTGTAAACCAGACCAAAAATATCTGGAAATTATAAGAAATCAAAAGGACAAAACATCCCAAAACTAAGACATAATTAAAGTCAGTGGGACATAAAATTTCTTACAATTAACCAAGATCTCATCAGAAATAAAGGGGTTGGTGGTTTTTTTCCTCATCTAATTTGTAAATGTCCTTCTGGATGAGCAAAAATAATTTCTACAAATTAAAGAATTAAACTGAAGAAGACTAACAATGAATTTTTCATTTGTTGTCTATTGCTCACTTCTCTGAGAAAATATACTGTTAGGCAGACATAGGAGTGAGCAATTGTCCCAGCTCACAGATGTCCTAAGGAGAACTTTACTCATTCTTCTTTCCAACTGTCCTATCTTTACAATAGATTTGACCTGTGTTCCAGCCACTGTGACTTCAGTTCAGCTTGGACTTTTCCAAGTTATTCTGTACCTGTGCAATGCTGCTCATTGGATTGGTTCCTTACCTACAGCAACAAAAAGGTGAAGAAAACCTGGTGTTTTTGCTTTACCTGATACATTTCATCACTCAGCCATACACATCCTTTTTTCCAGTGTTATTTTACTGATACAGAAAATGCCTTGATTTCCACCTGTCCTTTTAAACAAGATTTAACTTGCCACTACCAGCACACACACTCACACCAGGCTTGCCTGCTTAGGGACATTCATTTAAATGTATCCAATTGCTTTGCAATGCACTTCAATTTACATCCTCTTCTCTGTATTAAGTAGCCATCATCAAGTGTGGTATATGATTTTACAAATTACTAAAGTGTTACTAGAATTTAGTAGTGGGATTAGCTTCTTTGTAATGCATTTCAGCATGGTGATAGCAAGGGGAATCCAAATCCAAGACTCAAAGTTTTATTTACCTAGGAGACAAAGGTGTGCCAACTTCCAACTCACATGAAGGATGACTGTCACAAGGAATTGTCCTGTGTCCCGAATTTAGAGGTAAATTGCTTCTTTACCACTTGGTAAATACTCAGCTGTTCACAGCAGAACTAACTGATGGAGAGAGAATCCCAGGAGCAAAGCAATGAAAACTTAGAATATGCAAAAGGATGCTTGGCCATCACACTGTGCCTTTATTCCTCTCTCATGGTTACTTCTCTGATAACTCAGGCTCTCGGCTCCTTTCTGAAGTGGTTGAGGTAGAGATGAGCTAATTCAGGATTTTATGTGACCTAATTCAGAAAACACGTAGCTCTTTCTCTTCAGCATATACTGTTCTGCAAGTATTTTT
Source organism: Parus major (assembly GCF_001522545.3). NCBI lineage: Eukaryota > Metazoa > Chordata > Aves > Passeriformes > Paridae > Parus > Parus major. The sequence continues at coordinate 15,847,761 of NC_031775.1, forward strand.
ATTCATGTCTATGCATCTCCAAGGCTTTGGAACTTGGAAACCTATGTTCCTGAAGCCTGCTGCTCTCCACATTTCCTCCTTCCTCCCTAACATTTGCTGTAATTCACCTCTTTACCAGATGAAATAGTAACAAATTGGTCAGGATACAGTAACCTCAGATTCCTTGTTGGACTGGCCATTTTTAACATGTCACAGCAGAACAGCAGGACACATTTCCTGCCTTACATTCAATGGCACTACATGCCACAAGGAATAAGTAGCATGATGAAAGCAATCTTTCCACATCTCCTATCTGAGCAGTGATTCTTGCCAGTTCTTGGAGCACACATGTGGCTGCTGACACATGGGATTTATGTGAGTTCTGTATTTGAAATCTTATTTATTCCTTCATTTTTGATGGAGAAAAAGTCTTATGGCATCTTGATGTTTCTAATTCACACCATTGCTTCTTTTCACGCCAAATTAGATTTCTTCCCATTATTCTTCTTCCTAGTCTCACATTTTTCTATTTTTGACACTTCCTAAAGTAAGGATGACTTCCTGAAGCAGAAGCATGACCAGCTAAGCAATGCTGCTCATCATTCTCTTTCACCAGTTCATACTATACATTACAATTTTTTTTTTCCTTTCTCTTTTATTATATCAAACTAAAATTTTTCGTAAGGTAGATGCTCCACTCCACAGGTATGAATACACCCAGTTATTTAAAATATAGCTTGGGATTCTTAGCTTGAACTTAAAGCAGTAAGTATTTCTTTAATAAAAGCAACAAACAAACAAATAAAAAAATAAAATTACACAGATTTGCCCTTCTTAAACTACAAGGCATACTAGTATTGATTTATGCAGCAAGTTTTTAACCTATTAATTCTTAATCTCTTCCGGTAGTTAAAGTAGAGATATTTTACTTCATCAGTGTTCAGCACACAAAACCTAAATCTAAACCTAGGGTCAACCCCTAAAGAAGAAATTAATAAACAAGTATAAACAAAACAAGAGGGAAGAAAGCAGTAGTTAATTTTATTATTGAAATTGGCCTCCTTTGTGTTGTGAAAGAGAATAACCTACATTTGTAAGGTTGGTAAACAAAATAAGAGAAAATTTCACCTCTGGTAAAGGCACATTAGGTGCCAGACTCCTTGAAAGACTTGATAAGATTTAGGCACATGTTTTTCTTAAGTCTTTCAAAGTCTCCCTCAGAACTTGGTTAACAAACTACTCTGTCTCATCTCCCAGCAGTACCACAAAACTTTTTCCTCTGTGCTCCCATCAAAAAATAAATTCAAGATAAATTAGAGGATGTACCAGGACCCAAACCTGAATTCTGGGAAAAAAAAAATCATAAAATTACATTTTATGTTACTCTGCTTTCTTTCTAAGCAAATTACCTGGACTTCAAGAGATCATTGCTTTTAGGCAGCAAGACCATGCCCTCTAAAATGTTCAGTTCTCCCATGTGTCAATTTCTAATATTCTGAAAAGGAGAAATATATAAATCACATTTAAGATGAGATCTGTTAAGTACATGTAGGATTTTAATTGATAAAACAACTGATTATTTCTCAATTATAAACAGCATACTATAAGGAGGCAAATAAATATCCTTGTAATTCAAAGTTTGGTGACTTATTTTTATTTCCATATGAATTATTCTGCATTTCTGTGCTGGGTTAAATGCATGTGAGCTTGTTATGATTTATGCTAATACAGCTCAACTGGCTAACCAAAATACTTTTGCAAGTAATTCCCTACTTAACTAATTGTAGTTGCTATGAAAGCCAGGGAATCTAAGGCTTTACCAGCTATATTGTTTCATTAAGATGTTTGTAATGGCACATCATTAGCTAAATCCATACACACTTAAAACAGTATTAAGACTCAACACTCATTCTTCTTTTCCTCTTTTAGCTATTAAGTTTACTACTCTCTTTAGTTCTTCTACTTTCATTACCATTTGCTTTTTGTATTAATAGTACTTGGGTTTAGCATTGCTCTGAAGGTCTGCTTCTCCTAAGAGTACTGAGGTAGATACCTGTAATTTTGAGGATGCAATTCACAATCAGGATAAGGAATCATCCAAGGGGTAAAAGCAAGTAAGCCCAAAGAAACAGAATGCAAGCTGATCAAAATCTGGGACACTGTTGGTGGGTTAGTCATACAATGCTATTACAAGTAACTAGAATAAAACACACGTGAAATTTCAGGTTCAAAAATGGTGCAAAGAGACACTATACTGTGAGCTCTGCTACTGGAATTCAGAAAACTTCACTGTATCCTCCTCTCAGCACAAAGCACATGACAGGGTATAAAGCAGGAGATGCACTTATGTGTCACAGCAGGGAAAGATTTTTTAAAACTAATCATAGCACTTTAAACAATATTTAGACACAGAATCCAATCCCAGAGGAAAAATCCCAGAGGAGCAATGCTAAGATGTAAGGGTGGAAAGAGGACTTTAATAATGTTCTGTGTGCATAGTAAGAGTGTCAAGCATTACACTTCCACATCAAGCCAAACATGGATTCCTCTGGATTTTTAAAAAATGGACTGAAAACTTTTCAGTTTTCATTCTTTTATGTGGGTGACATAAAAAAGAATGATAATTTTTTAATAACTTACACTTTAAAAAGTAGCTGAAGTCTCAAACTTATTGCAGTGAGTGAAAAAATAACTGCTGTGCATAGGGTTTGCTTTCTAACATCGGAAGTCTCTGTCCTAGTTACAGCTACCATTTGTGTAAAACCAAGGAAACAGCAGCTTACTGACTTTCTGAGTTTAAATCCACAGAAGGCTTAACAGGAGTTACAGCAGCCTAGCTTGTGGTACCTTCAGTGACACTGGCTAGCGCTATAGAAAACTATTTAAAAGCAATCAAACAAACAATCAGGAAACAAAACTTCCAAGTATTACAGAGGTTAGTTTTCTTACTGGACCAATGTGAACATGCAGACCACTCCTGGCCCAGTATAAATATTTTTTTTGTCAGATGAAGTTTACTTATATGCTTCCTCTAAAGAGAAGTTTCCTTTATACAGATAAGACTGCAACATGCACACGTATGGATGTTTGCATATGCTCAGTGGAATGTGTCTCAGCCATGGAAATCCCATCAAACTGTAAAGGTTTATGAATGAAATCCAGAGGCTACACAGAACACCATCAATGATGAGCTATTTTATAAACTGGGAAATAACAACAAGACTTTAAAAACCCTGTAATCTGTAGCCAGAGACACACCAATGTAAAACAGATTGCTTTTTGAATTGTACACTTGACAAAACTACTCTAAAACCTTCTCTTGATGGTTCTATTCACAAACTGTGCTTAAAGTGTTACAGCACCTGCCAGTATGCAATTATGCAGCTATTACACTTCAAACAAACAAACAACCTTCCCCCCCATCCCTCCAAACTAACAGCAACAAAATGCCAACACCATACCAGAGGTACCAGAGTATTGCCATACTTTGCTCTCACAACCTGTCTAATACCGTAAAACCACAAACTATGAGCAAAATATGACAGTTTAGCTTCTGTGGATACACTCAGGTTATCCAGACCCAGCTTCTGCCAACATATTTGAGTCAGTATCGTGTAAATTCGAGCATTGTCCCATCACTCTGATGTGTTTTAGAAATACAAAATTACTAAACCAGGACTCTGCTACAACCGTCTTTAGGGTTGTAAAGTTACATAATGAGGAATAGAGACACTTGATGTAACTAAATACTAGCTGAAATAAATGGCAAGGTGCTTTGTTTAAACAGGTCAAATCCCATGGTCAGCATTCAGAAAAAAAATCAGAGTGAAGTTAATGTGATTCCTCCCTAGACAATTGTAGCAAAATGGCCCCATGATAATGAAAATAAATTAATTCTGTAATTTCAAAGATTTGAAGCAGATTAGAACAACCAGGACATGGTTTTGTACTTCCATCTTAATACATGTGTGACTGCATTATATTTAGAGGATAACTGTTTCTTCGAAGTTATGGGAAAACATGACAACATTGCCTGTTTCAGTCTCTAGTCAAATTACTTCGTTCTACATTGTTTACTGGATCACAATGATCATATCCTTCTTTTGACCTTAAACCTTGAAAAAATACCACAGACTGCTAAAATACTTACAGTAAAAGCATCCATCTAATCTTTCTACTCGAGCAAAACAGTATGCTCTATCAGGAATGAAAAACTGGTTTCACTAAGGCTCACTTGACATAGGAATGAACCCACTGAGTATGTAAGGTAAAGACAAAGGGTGTTAAAATAGGAGTGAAATGTTGCAAGAAGCATTTCCCCTTAATGAATTACTGGGAGATTTGTAGCAGGCCAGCCAGGGTAAGTCTTTCAGCATGTGTATCCAGAAGTGTCATGGACTTGCTGCACTATATCGTTGCTGCCCTTTCCATGAACTGGGCAGTTTCCTTTCACCAGTTTATTTTCACTTCTATTCTGGCAGCTGTCTACAGCAGTAGGCATTTATCTTAAATAATTTGCTACTTGTTGAAGAATTCACGGAGGGTGGGGGGAGAGGGAAATAGCCATTCTTGGTGCACCATATCATAACTGATTAAAAAAAAATCAATAAAGATTAAACAGATTTCCCAAAGATTTTCCCCCTCACTTCAGAGGAAATCTTACACATATATGTACATTCCCCCTCCCCTAAACAAAACACTACTAGAACTTGCTGAATTTATCTTTCCAATTATTCAAAGTAACAAAATTTGTGGAAGCTGTGCTTTCCCTTAATTAATTCAAAGTATTTTCCTTACCAATTTAAAAAAAAAAAAAAAAAAGCTCAGCAATAACTGCAGTAAAGATTAAACTTGGTAATAAAAAAGTAAATGTTTTCATATTATTAACTTTTTCAATAACAGGGCAAATCCTTTGATGCAAACTACCTCTTCTTATGCTTGGCAACTAACCTCAAGAGTAAAGTTTCTGGAACAAAACGATTGGGTAGTGGAAATTCAAAATGTAAAAGCATCATTTAATGGGGAATGTTACTAAAATGTACTTTACATTACCTTAATCTGTGTCATGAACAAAATTATCATTTTCCCAGTTAGTAGAGTACTGTGGAAGAAAGAAAAAATGTCATTGTTAAGTGCCATTGGTAATACAAATAAAGAGAAAACTAAACATTTTCATTCTCCTTATTAGATACAGTTATGGGAGACTGGAAAAGTACAATGCAATGTAGACCTTACAAAGTGTTTGGTAATTTTTATTAAATGGGAGTGAAAGCAAAATGGGAAAGAGTGAAAGTCAAATTATATTCTTATGTCATGTATATGAAACCCACGGGAGCAACCAGTATTTCAGTCACTGGTTGTTACCAATGATTTGATGAAAGACCGGTAGCTGTAAAACTTTAATGCTTTTCTAGGCTTTACACAAATTCTGTGAAGTCAGAAGTTCACTGCAGCAGGTGAAAAACCAGGCAAGCATCCCTGGCCCTCATTTTCTCTCATTTGAATGCAACAGTTTACACTGCGATTTTGCATTCTATAGCCCCACAATAAAGCAAGCAGAACCATAATTCGTTATTTAGAGTAACCTATCATTTCAGACAAGCTAACACTAAAACAAAACATTTTTCAGTGACAGCGGCAAAAAAAAAATTCATTTGCATAACACATTCATCATATTTATATTTCCACTCCACTATCCCAGAAAAGTTTCAAAGGCAGAAAAACAACAGACAATGTTGAAAACCAAAATATTTTCTTTTCACCATAAAGTCTGAGTAATAACTAAATGGCATTCTTCAAATGGAGATTAACAATGTTGAACCAGATGTTCTCCATTTCACAAGTGTCTATGCCTCAAAAGTACCCAAGACAGATATTCCTTGGAAAATCCTACATCCAGAGTTCAAATTCAAGCTTAAACAAAACAAAATCAAGTGGAACCAACACTCCCTCCCTTCTGCAGTGTGTGACACTTCCCCACTCTGCATATATCGGTGTAAACTGATAGACAAAATGAGTTTAAAAAGTTATGTGTGCATGTGATTATATAAAGTCAGTTAGAGAGGCGTTATAATCAGAACCTCGACTGAACCTGATTCATCTAACATCTCAGAAAAAAATCAGCTTCAGCTATGAGAGTCAGTCTCCTCAAAGTTGTTCAACACTGAAAGAACAGCTTTGACTCCAGTTAAAATCAAAACCAGACAGATTTTCTTCAGTTCTAGTCTGTTAAGAGTTGGTTGAAATTTTCATGAGAATATGAATTTCCATAAGGATTGAATTTCAAAGAGCAGACATCTTATAAGAATTGCTAACCTTGAAATATTTCCCTTGGAATCTTATGGCATGTGGATGCCCTTTCATCTGTGCCCATTTTTTTTCAATGCAACCTTAAATTACATTGGGCCTAAACCTCTTTACTCAGTATTTTTAGGAAGCAGCAATGAGAGTGCCATTTGTATTTTCCCTTGTACAGAGACTTACAAAACTATTCAAACTTTTCATTCAAATTTAAATTAAAACTTAGCTGTTTAATTTGTATGTATGGACAGAGGGTCTCAGATCTGCTACAGTGATGTTTATCTGGGAGAGATAATCTTAAGGGAAATGAATATCAATACTGTGTTACAAATTCTGATTTTCAAAAAAATTTGATGTAGGAACCAGTCATCTCCAGACCCTGCTTAGCTGACCAGAAGCATAGAATCATAGAGTCATACTGCACTATAAAAGTCTCTTTTCAACTGCCCGTAACTTCACTACTCTCTTTAATCTGAATATTCATGTTCCTCAGAGGTGGGAGTGGCTTCTGGAAAGCTGCAGTGCAACTGTACCACTGCTCCCTGAATCAGGAATACTTTTTCCCCCCCAATACATTCAGATGATAATGGCCAGCACTAGAATGCTCAAGAACAAAGACTTGGCTTGGGAGACCACTATGTCACACTTGCATGAAGTTGGTTTGGAGACTAGGATGAGGAGCAGAGAGAAAAGAAAACAAAAATGTTTCATCAGACCTCAGCAAAAAAATTTCCTGTCTGCAGAAGATTTCATATCATCTTCACTGAGTTAGACAACAAGGTATAGGTGCTTGTCAGACCAAGTCCTGTGACAGAGGTTTATGTGGGATCAGCTCTATGAAATGGCATCTTGTGGAAACACATAGATCTTGTTCACTAACAAGTAATTTTTGTATTCAGTTTTTACAGAATACAAACAGCCAGTAACAGCCAAAGTCTTTTACATCATAAGCATTAACTTTTCTTTTTTCCAATTATTCAGGCCTAAATACCTCAGACTGGAGTCACAAACTTAGCAGAAACTCTTGAACCAACTTCTCTGCACTTTTGTCATACTTCATAAGATGAGGCTGTACCCTCTTCACACTGTAGAGCTGCTGTGAAAACAAAATGTCTTAATTAAGATATTAGCTAAGCATTCCAGAAGGTACCCTTGGGAAAACTCAATATATATCACAAATAAAGTCATATCAAAGTTATCTAATTAAATGAAAGAGGCACTCAACTGCAAGCAGCTACAAAAAGAGCCAGTCTACCCAAAATATCTGTTAAAACATACCCACTGTTAGGCCAAACATTTCTAGATTTCTTCCCTTTCAAGTTTTGCTTCCTGTATTAGCTGCTGATAAAAAACATTTTGCCACTACTTAGCTGGGCAGAGAAAGAGACAAAGCTAAAACCCAAAAAGCTGTTACATGGTTTATTTACTTAAAAAAACATGTTTTTATTGGAATATGAACAAGGCTCAATAACTACATTCTGGGAATTAAAGATTCAAACCCAGTGTTCTTAATTGGTATTTTTCCATAGAGCCAATCCTTTCAGAGATGCTGCATGGTCTAGTGATGGTCAGAGGAGAAGACTGAGAGCCTTTAGGATACTGGGTACTTATCCAAATTCACAGCACTGACTCATAGTCTGGGACAAGTCACTTGACCTCCTATGCCTCAAACAGTCCAGCTGGAAAATACAGAAAGAAAAGCAGCAATCCTGAATGAGAAACAGTTATTATGACTAAGATCAGCTCCTGGATAAATCCAACATCAAATAAAATGTGTTTTCCATATGGAAGCTGCTTTCCTAAAGTGGAATAAAACGTAAATGCCTGTCAATTACAATGATCTGAAAGGCAAGTGGTGAGAAAAGCTCTGCAACAGAGCAACAGGAAAGACTGATAGGAATGAAGGACACTTCTTGAGGTGCAGAGAGAGGGGAGATGGAAAGCAGTCAGGCATCTGGCAGCAGCAAAGGTGAAGCCATGATTTGAGGAGGTCAGAGGCAACAATGTGTCTGAGTCAGAAAAGGTCACTTATTCAATATTCCAGCTGTAAGATGAAAGAATGCAAGTGGAGATTTTTCAGAGCAGAGATCACAGATGCAAGAACATCTAAAAGGTGGACTGTTTGAAAGTGCCACTGACAGATATGATGAATCCATCTTCTCAGGCTAAAAAATTTCTCAGCTCTTGATTTTACCTTTTCCTTCTCCTCTCTTGCTTCTCTAAGCAGCCATCCCTGTTTCCCAGAGTTTCCCTCCCACTTGCATTCAAGCAAGCCTGTTCCAAGCACTTCAAGTCTGTATGAGGAGATAACCAGCTCCCAAAGTGGAGGCAGAAAATGACATTTCCTGTGTTCTACTCTGCCTGAGCTGTGCTTTCTGTGCATTTTTGTGACAGCCATTCCATTAAAATACAGTGTTACTGAAAAAGCTTATTTTCTATACCAACAGAACAGCTGAGGTAGCTGTGTCATTCCCAATTGGTATTTATATGAGGCTCACGTGAGAAGGAATAAAAGAAAATGCCTGTAAAGCAGATGAATTTTAAGGAATTATACCTTATAGATTAATACCTTATAGAAGCACATGGAATCCAAACTGCAAAAGAAACAAGTACAGCATTATTTGACCTTGGAATATGTACTGATCTCCAGCATGTCCACAAACTTTCAGATTCACCAGCTGAATTTATTTCAGAAGAAACAAAAAACTACCAAAAGTTCAGATGTCCCTGATGTAGGCTGAAAAATTAAGTCAGTGAGAGTAAGGGAATTGTGAACCAAGGAAAAGAGATAGTCTGAGAGGCAGTCAACTACAGATTGCACAGTGAACTATTCGAAGAAAGAAATTTATTCCCTTGGACTGACATTACAAAGCCAAAACCAATTATGGAAGTGTTGCATGAGCAGCACTCTCCAGCTCAAGCTGGAAACGTGCCATCAGAAAGTCCACTACTTCCACAGCTCCTGTGGAAATTGGTAAAGCTTGTTCAAAGCAATAAAACCAAACATATGCAGAACTTGATTTTAAAGGACTGGCCATATCAGAAACTGCAGCAGTTGATGCCCTGATGTTTCAGCAATATTGCCACTACAGAGAAGCAGTGAATCCTCTTGAGTTTTTACGGGAGTGGGATAACATCCTTGGGCACAGGACAAAGCCAGCAACAGTTCTGGCATCCCAATGTGAAGACAAACAAACCAGCAAGGAGGCCACTGTACTGTGTGGCCTCGGGCAGGTCCACAGGGTACAGAAATGCACCCTGGAAGTTTCCTACAATAGTACATTTTCCAAAATACTGTGGTGAAAACTATCAATAGCACAGAGTCTTTTATGGGCTGTGAAGCCAGAACTGACAGTTTCTCACTTCTATCTAGCCAGGAGAATATCTAAGCTAAAAAAAATGCTTTAAGCAGTTATAGTAAAAGCAATTTGAAGAATAGGGGAACAAAGGGTGTCAGCTGAGCAACTGCCTGAGAGGAGACTGAAGGCTTAGGCAACCTATAGTCTTACCATCGGCAAACAATGCAAAGAATTAGACCTGCTAACCACAACTTGGCCAGGTACCTGAGCTGATGATGATGAGGCTATGAAACACATGTTAATGCATGGCTAGCCTGCTGTCAGTGACTCTCCTTTGACAGAAAAAGGGGAAATAAGTTCAAAACAAAAATCTCTCTTGACAGTATCCTTAGCAGGATGTCAAAGTATTTGAGAATCCCAGTGCAGACAACAACCAAGACAAAATTCTTGTTGGAATTCTTACAACTCACATTTATTCCCTTATTTTTTCATAATCTACTCCTTTGCCATTCACAAGTATGCTGCTGTGTATTTCATCGCTCCTGTTAAGGCAATCAGAGACACAAACACTTGAGCAAGCCATGGAAGTAATATCTCACCGCTCCTGTGGACCAATGGCAAAACTGGAATTCCTGCAGGCACTGTCTCTTTGCCCAAAGTAGCACAACACTTGACCACACTGACTTAGAGTTGGGACTGTGTTTTACCACTTCCCTCTTCCCTTCTGGGAAGGCACCTTATTACCAAATTATTTTCAGACTTCTGAGCAGTCAGAGGATCGGGTTCCTGTACCTTTGATGTGTTTTTTGTTAACACAGTAAAGACATACACTAGTGCACAAGCCTGATCTCTGTGCTGTCAGTGCCAGTCTCAGCTTTTTATTGTTCAGGCCTCAGTTAAAGTGACTTCACTTTAAACTTCATGTCAGCCCCCAGAAGACCAGTAAATCTAACAATTAACCAAAGTAACAATGCATTTATGAAGTAAAAAGGTAACACAATATTTACTCTTAAAGGACACTATTTGAAAAAGAAGTTCAAAGCCTCTACTGCATTGTATAGATAAGACCAGGAACCACTGAATTAGTAATTGTTCAACCACTCTGGCAAAAAGTGTACAAATTTTCCACCACTGTCATCCAAAAATATTTTAAATGTTTTTATGTCAAGTCTAAACAGAATGTTTCTGAAATCACCTTAATGGTTTTTCAATATTACTTAGCTTGCAAGCAGAGCCAAAAGGATAAAATACCACTGAAAATTCTCTTTCCCAAATATGTGCATAAGGACCAGTAAGAGGTTAGTATCTGAAATCAACTTTTTAGTTCAGGTTTTCAAGTCAACATTTGAAGTCTCAAGAAGCTTGAGAAAAACTGACACCATTTTAGGTGCTTAAATCAACAAACTCCCAAATTTCAGCATTCTCAAAGTAGGCAATGTGCTTTCTTTCTGTGCTGATCATAAGTAACCCAAATAAAGTTATTGATACAATTACAATTAATAGCAAATCTTAGTAAATGTCATAGTTGTTGAACCAAACAACAAATTATAATTAACTAGAAAACCTAGTAATTCAAGCTTTAATGAGCAATACAATTCTTATGTCCATCTTTCTCCCATCCTGGACTTATTTCCAGTCACTAAATAATCTGATCACTCCCATTAAGAGTAGTCTGAATAGAAAAATGTATTGCATTTGTCACCACTATTATTCTACTTCAGTCAAAACAATATGAGATGAATGCAGTCTAATTTATGAATGCTGCTAGAGGAGTCTGACCTTTTTCACATAGCTTTAGTAATTAATCTCGGTGACTATCTGTTTTTTGCTATTCATACCCACACAGAACTGAGATGACCTGGTGAAGAAACATGTACCAATAAAGTGAGTTGCACTTTTCTTTTTTTTTTTTTAGGATTTCAGTTTTCTCAGTCTGACTCTAAAATACATTAAATGCATGCACAGCAATTACTAAACACTTAAGAGAAGTGATGATGACAACAGGAGCCCTATTTAGTTTTCACCTGTCAAAACCCACCAGAATGAATTAGATCCTGAGCATCTATTTGTGCAAGAGATATCTAGAAGTAAGTATTGTTCTATTATCTCACTAAAGTTGAATAAAAGAAACAATACAATGAAAAGTATGGTATTGCATTAACATTATTAGTGTTGCAGCCTGGTTTTAGTAGAATATTTTTCAGTAAAGCTCATATTCCCAAATGGAAAAAAGAAAACGGTGTTTACAGTCACTGGCCATGTTCAGAATAGAAGAAAAGTAACCTATCCTTCCTAGCTGTTCAATTTCCCCAACAACTGCAATCAGTGAAGGGCCACCTCATCTTTCATTGACTCTCCCTTCAGTTGGAAACTCACACAGGACTCTGGTCTAAACTGCACCTTGCAAAAACAAACCAACAACCAAGTAACAACTACCACCACCCCTGCAATTCTCTTCAGTTTACAAGTTCTACAGCAGTTTAGGAAGGCTGTGCATGTGTTGTACCTCCTCTGCAGAGAGCTCTCAGAGAAATGACAGAATGCTCAGTGGGCTGAAAGCCATCTCTGAAGCCAGTCTGTCACAGTTTCTGAGGTGCCTTGCTGACCATGTTACAGAGGGCTGCCCAGATGTGATGAAGTGATTCCCCTATTACCAACCCACCTCCAGAAATGCTGGAAGACAGGGCAGGAGAGCTCTCAAAAGACACTCTTCCTCACCTAGATCTAAAATCCTAAAAGCTTGTTGTACTGCTCAGTGATTTTTACCCAGCATAAGGAGACTGAGGAAAGACTTATGTGCATATATAAAAACTTTGTTATAATCAAAACTTCCAAGTAGGTTTGTGGATCATGCTGAAAATCAGTGATGCATTACATAAAACTTCTTGCCAGCACTAGTAGGAAACTATTGCCACAGAAATGCACGGCTTATATTCTCAAAATTCTACTTTTCTACTTTTCCTTGCTTTTTCCACGACAGCCTGCCAGCAGGAAGAGAACTCATGACTGCCACAGCCGAGGTAGCCCACGAGTTTGGTGTCACCAACCCATGCAATTGGTGCACTTGGTTAAAATGCTGCAGCAGAAGTGCCCAAGATAACCAACATTTGCAACTATCAGACAAGAGACAATGCACATTCTCACAATGTGTACTTTTTCCACTCAGGAGACACAAAAGTTCAGAAAGAGGAAGGAGATAGGGCAGTGATCCTAGTGGTAATCAGAGCTCAGATCACAAGCTCAGTCACAATCTCAACTACAAGTATGGGCTTAGCAGCAGCACAGCTGGTGAACTGTTGCAGACATCCACTAAATGTGACATTTCCTCACTCTCTCTTTGCTGTTCACAAAGAAGATGATTGCTAATTTCTTCTCTATGTTCATATCTGTTCTTTGCTGAGTAACACAAGGATACATAAATTATTTCAATTAAATTATTCCTTCTGCCAAAAGCATGTGCTTCCTACAGAGACCAGATTTTATCAAGAACGTGTAATTATTTTGCTTTCCTTAAATGAGAAGTTCCTAGAGTGTTATAATCAAATTATAAGCCCCAATATGAGGTCTCAGGTCTTATACAGCATCAAGAAAAGTGCAAAAATTCCAAATTTTTGTAATGTAAATAGCAGAAAATATATGTGATACTGAAAAATATATTTCAGATAACATCCTTTTGGGTTTGGAGGATTTCTGTTCTGAGCCTTGAAATACAGCTTCCAAACAGTCAGGAACAATAGCCTAAAGTAACTTATAATTCCAAATTGAAGTCTGGAAAAAAAAAAAAAAAAAAAAAGCAAAAAAAAAAGCAGCTTCTTCCTGATAGATTGAGACTCCAGATCTACTAGGAAGAAGAAGAGAGTATGCATAAGGAATTCCTTTTCATGGAAAGGAAACTGAATTTATTACAGGCTCTTCAGTTTCTGGTAAGTTTCCACATTTAAAAAATAGTTTTGCACAAACCAGTTTTGTCCACACATTTTTAAATTCTAGCAAGTAGGTGAAAATTGCATTGACTGATTTTTCATTCCTACCAGTCTTATACTTCACATAGGCTAGTAAAACCTTCTCAACTCAAGACTATATCATGAGATGACATAGATTCAAACTTTAAACAAATACATAAAGCCATGACCCATTTGTTTTGATATTCTGCAATGTTCCAGACAGGGAGAAAAGCCATCACTGAAACCATGAGACATACAAGACTTCACAATTTATTAAGAAGATTAGCTGGGTTTAGTTTGTGCAGTAATGATTAGTCACTGAATATGTGTTGGTTTGAAAGCCTAAAAGGTCAGGGATCAAGGAATTATTTGGCTTAATTGTGTTTGGGTTTTTTTGTCTTTTAAATAGTTAAAAGGTTTTTTTAAGTTGAGCAAAACTTTGCAAATGCGGAACTCCAAGTATATTCCACACGGAACAACAAACGCACCTTAAATATACCATGTTTTTTCACTTTTGGATTATATTTGTAGAACTGCCTGCTGTGAAATGACAAAGTTCATGGTTCATCTGAACTTTTGAACTCAAGTGAGTATTTGACACAGCAAAACAATCTAAATGAACCTAACACAAAGTTTTCATAGTTTAAACCTAGCTTTCAGGCCTTTGTCTGGGGCAATTGGGTAGGAAAGTTCTTTATTGATGTTGTAAAAACTACCAGTTTAATAACAGGCAGAGAGAGTGGAATGATCAGTGGAAAGAGCACCTTAGCATTTCTGAAATAGTGCTGGTTTGGTAGTTCATTGAACTTTACCTGACCCCATTACGAAGGCTTCCCCAGGACAAGTTGTAGCTGCATTTGTGACAAGACTGAACCTTCCTATCTTATTTCAAATAGGCTCCAGGGCTGGGAGTTTACAGATAAAGTTAGTTAAAAAAAAAACACAAAACAAACTCTGCACACATGAGTTCACTTGGCTCCTTGCACTGCTATTTCATATTGATGTTAGGCTGTATTCCTTTTATTATGGAGAAGTAGAGATGCTCTTTTCCAAAAGGAAAAAAGCTTGTTACCTTAATTCCTGATATATTCCAGCAAAAGCCTTTGAAAGACTTGGAAAACACAGTGCGTTTAAGATTCCTATGCTGATGTCCCTCCTAAATCTTGGTCTGCATGCCAGTGACTACTACCATCCCTTCTTAATGTTAGTAGAAATTCTACAGCAGTCTTAATTTGTGTTTTATCAGTTTTAGACCTATCAACCAACAAAACCTGGAAAATATTTTGAGGCTTTTAAAATTACTAAGACTACAAGATGTTCTGTACTTCAAGTTCACAAGCAGTTTCAGAACTCACTGGTGCATATGAATGACAAATATTTCTGACATTAGAAATGCTTACTACCTAGGGTTCAAACAAGCCTTACAATATCCAAAGAAGAGCGATAAACTTCTACAACTGCATAAATTCCCTGTGATAATAATCATACCACACAAAGCCCTGTATTTCACCAGCCTGTAAGGCTGCAGTCACTCATTACTTCCATCCAAAAGAATGAGGAAAAGCAACTCAGAGATTACTTACAAAGAACAGCTGTAGCAATCACTAACAGTCTAATATCACTTCTCTGTTGCAGTTTACTAATGCAGTTGTATGTTTTTAATCAGCTGAACTATGACAGGAAGACAGCTCCAAGATTTAGAAAATTCTAAAGCAATTTCATGACAGTTTGCATTACTAACTTTTCTAACTAGGTCTTCCAAGTTTGCCATTTAACTCCAAAGCCCACTTATACAGCTCTATTTCTAGCCCTCCCACTTCCTTTACTGGCAAGTTTTATGTCCTATATCTGCTGGTTTGATTTTTTTTTTTTTCCCTATTCACCCAAGAGCTGAGCATTCAGCAGGAATGAGGAAAGGAAATACCTATCTCGCTGAATTAAAAAAAAAAAAAGAGTGAGAGAAGGGCGGGGGAGCCGGGCTGGCTCGGCCGGGCGGGCAGGCGCGGCGGGTCCCACAGGGCCGGCGGGGAAAGCGCAGCCCCAGCCGGGCGTTCCCGTTCCCGTGTGGGCCCGCCGGGCCTTTCCTCTCCCCGTACCTCCCGCGTTACCCTCCGGAGCCTCGCTCCGCTCCTGGCCGGGCAATTAGCAGGGTGCACAGATACAGAGAGCCGTGAGGAAGTGCCTCAGCTGGCTCCCAAAGCCGCCTGCGGAGCCGCTTCGTCCCAAGCAGCAAACGGCAGGGATGCCGTGAGGTTCCTACGAATCACGGTCCCGGCATCTTCTCACGGCACTCGCAAAGGCACCGAGCCCGGCAGGCTTTGGCAGGGCCGGCCCGCGGGGCACGGCCTGAGCGGCGGGGCCGGGCCGGGCCGGGCCGCGCGGCTCCGGCCGCCTCTGCGCGCCCCCAGCCCGGCGCGGGCGAGGCCTGGGCAGCGTCACCTGGAAAGGATTGTGCCACCTGCGCCTTGGAACCAGCCCTGCCTCATAACCAGGATGATGGCTCAGGATCCCCTTTATTATTATTTACTTACTTTCTTTTTCAGAACCCACCTGTGCTACTGAAATATGCGAAGTAGCTGACAGTGAGGCACTGTTGAAGGGCAGCACTGAGCTGAAATTCCATCTAAAGCAATAAGATTTTGTACATGCCAGTATACCTATATAAATGTTATATTAAATATAAATGTTATATTAAATTAGATATAAATTGTATGTAAATTGTATAAAATTATATATAAATTGTTCTATTAAATATAACAATATATGTAACAATATTGTTACCAGAGATAGGAAAAATAATCACCTGAATCGCCACTTGATTAATTCTGTACAGTCCCCATGAAGTATCCAAACTGACACCCCAGACGCTCTATGAATTAACCTTCTGAACTTTCCAAGGGATAAAGCTGAGTTTCTCCATTGCCCTGCCCGATTGTTGAACACCCTGAGCATTCCCTGTCAAGAGCCACAAACGCCACCAAGCCTGAGCCCCAGGTGCAGTATGCACACCCTGCAACTGTGCCATCACAGATTCACCCCACGGTTTTAAAGCTGTCTCTGCTAAGTGAGCCTTGCTGGGCACGGCTTTCCAGTCAAGCCTTTAGGCATGCAAGAAGAATTTCTTTTCATCTCAAATATATGGGAGTGATTTTGCTGCTTCCTGCCCCTCTCTGAGCTGGAGGAAGGGCTGTTGGCATCCATTTTGTGATCCAGAGAGAAAGTTAGCTCTGGCATTTGGAATGATAATGCATATAATGATTTTGTTGCCAGCACCCCTAACGCTGCTGTTGCCTTCACAATGACAGGTGTGGATGAGCAATATGTGTTTAATCCCTCAGATCCCCACATCTTTCTTCTGGGAAGTTCAGAACAGTATATCAAACCCATTCCCCCACCGAAACACTGAATTCTCTGTGAGACTTAGGAAGCTGACCCCTGCTCTGTAGAGCCTGTGCGTGCCCCTGCTCTCCCATTTCTTTCTAATTTGTTGTAGGACTTGTACTGGCAACCTATTACAGAAGCATCAATCAAATCAGCTCCTAAAATAGTTTGTCAGGCTGCTGTGTTGATTCATGCATTTTTAAGAGTTTTGGAGGGAGAAAGTTAGAATCAAACAGTGCCACTGAAAGGCTCAGACCAGTTTTATTAATTTTGGAGTAAGCAGAAGCAAAGTAGCAAAGTGTGCAGAATACAGCATTTGAAACTATGAAGCAAATGCCACAAGCTTTTTAAAAGTCTGTGTTTAGACATCACATCTTTAAACCAAACAGAATCTCCCTGCTTGATGCTAAAGAAAGGTTGGGTATGCAAGGCAATTCAAGATAGCCAGTAGATCAAGCAAAAGTTAGTATTTCCATTTATGGGCTGTTGTGTGTACAAGTTTTGTATGAGTGTTATTAATTGTTCTTCTGTTGGCATTGCTGCAGGCCTTAGCAATGCAGCATAAATGCAAAGCAGGAAAAAGTTCCTGAGTCCCTGCCCCAAAGAGCTATACCATTAAATAAAAGACCACAAATTATAACAGAGCTTTACAAAAGAACACCAGAACAATGCTCATCAGCTTGAAGAGCAGGCATCTCAGGACCCCAGCAGTCTGTTGTTGGCAATTTTTATGTAGGCATTGTATCTAAGGGCAATGAAGATAAATAGGTTGTGTTTCTTTAGAAGTTCTCAATGGAGGTTCTACCAAATATATGGATGAAAGCACACCAGTGCTCTTTTGAAAATGTAACAAGTGGAAAATAGACACTGGCATCATTAACAGGTTAAAAATAGAAGTCAACCTTTAGATGCTGAATAAGATTACATAAGCTATGAAACTTCTAAAGGACAGGTGAATGAAATAACAGTATAAGAAAACAATATTTTAGCTATCTTTCTGAACAGAAATTCATGTGGAAGAACTGAATTTGTGAACACCAGACAAAAAGATATGTTAGAAAAGATATGAGAGGGTGAGAGTTATAAAGGTTTTAGAAGTGTAGGCATCTGGAGGTCACATATCAGGAAGAATCTGTAAGATAAATATAGCACCTTGGTCAACCCTGGTACTAATTTGAGCGTGTGGTGTTGTGCAGACAAATGGGTGAGGGTTGATTACATGGAACTTAGCTGTGTACATGGTCTGTAGACCAATTCCTTGGACCAGACTCTAGATGTGATCATCTCTTTGGCAGCTAATCCCAGTCATTTGTTCTTCAGATTGTATGTTGCCCTGGGCATTTGTTTCTTCTCTACCAGTTTTGAACTATTTCAGGCAGTAGTAGAAGTTAAAATGTTAACAGAGGTAGAAATACAGACTTGGCACTGAAATAGTTCAAGGCTATAAACTCCAAGGCGAAGAATATTATGTTTTATAACCATAATGATATATTTATGGCTAGGATTTGAAAGAATGTATATCAGGTCTGTGCTCAGACCTTTCTGGAATATAAAACTGAAAAATATTGTATGGAAGCTAATTATTTGGTTCCTCCCACTGATCTCTTTGCACTTCTCTAATCACCAATTACACATTTTATTCAGTTAGGTTTGATGTACCTGAATCATGCTCTAAGTCAATTATTCTAAAGCACAGAATCAATACATTAAGAAAGATGTGAAGAAATGCACTGAAACCATCCACATTTACTACCATAACTACAAAGATGTATTTTTCATATATTTAAACCAAAGGATATTTTTTTATCTACTCTTTCTGGTATTTCCTGTGGCGCTTTTATGTAATCAGTACCAGCTGTATTGTTAATACAGTTCACAGCAATGTAGATTTCCAGCTCAAATAATTGACAGCTTTCTCCACTGACCTCATCCTCTATTGAGGCATCATCTCTAAAACGCTTTCCACAGACACAATCCTACTGTTTGCAAATTCTTAACTCTTGCCTCTGGTTACTGTCAAGTTACATTTGGGCCTCCATTTGTTCATCCATTGTTCTTCTGAAGTTTGTAAAAAATTAATGGGATGATGTTGATACAGTATTATGAAATATTTTCTTGGTCATCCTAATATCCACTGCAAGACCATGATTTTTGCAGAGCATCCTTCTTATTTAATGTTCATGCTTTTTTTTTTTTGTCACTAACACTCCTTCCTCTGTCAGCACCTAATACGGTCTCATATAACAATCTTAACAAAAACTCAGGGATCTTTACAGGTCACTAAGTTTCTGGGGAAATGGCCATTGACTTTAGCCAATTTGTGGTCTTCTCTACTGATTTAGTTCTGGTTTCCACTTTCTTAATTCTCTCAGGAGTATGGTTACTCACTTAAGGACAAATTCTGCCGACCAGGGTCTGCCCTCCAAATGAGTTTTTAATGGAAAAGATACCACTGGAGTCTCTTGAAACCCTCAGTTTGTGGTGTCAGCCCTGCCCTTGCTGTGACCATATTTCTCTGATATGCTCTCAGATAAAACTCTTAAGAATAGATGAGGTAGCACAAATAGTTTCTCTGCCTGATCATTCAGCAAAGATTTCCCACAAGATCATCTTGCATCTTTTATCAATACTGATAGAACTGCCTGCCTTATTTGTAGCAGTAGGTTTTCTTTTAGGGCCTTTGGCTTATACATTTTATCTGTCTCACATTTCTCCATCTGATCATGTTTGTTTTCAAATCTGTGTGCAATCTTTAGAAGCTGTCATTAAAAGCAGCTAGTACCAAACACTGTTAACTGCTGCCTCCTTTTGCAATGAGCCATGCTGTGCTGCCTCTGGATCTATTGCCCCAATAAACATCACATCTGTGACCCCAGCTCATTCTCTTCTATGGACCTCTGTGTTTCTCTCTTGGGAAGCACATTTTTTGCAGAGGGTTTTTTTTTACTTTTTGAACACAGTTTCTCATAGTTTACCCTGTGCTGGCAGTTTTGATTTTAATGGGATGATTAGTGCTCCATTACTTGCACCAATTAATATTCATATACCAATCAAATTAATTTAGGGGCTACTATTTAGCATAATTATCCACCTGGCCTTTCTATCAGATATCACCCTATGTGACCTAAGTGAATTCTGGACTGGGACTCTTAGTATTTAGTATTTAACCTGATGAAGTTAGATTGTACCTAAGAGTAGTTGATTACACAGTTTTCAATGGTTTTTTCCTGTATAGTGGAAAAGTAAGTTCTATTTGAAGAGGTCTATTTCAAAAGACAGTCACAAAATCAAACTTTATCCTACATCTCTCAAAAAGAAAAAAAGGGGAAAAAAAATCACAAACAAACAGAAAAAAACCCCCAACAACAACAAAAAAAAAACCCAGAAAAAAATCCAAATCCTTCTGTGAACTGACCTGTGAAAGCTATACTGTTCATACATATCACTGCTTTTCATGTAACAGAATTCACTTTGATCCATGGATTCTAAGCTGTCTTGGCACAACTGAAGCAGGATTTTGTTGTGCTATTTGTGCCTGAAATACAGATTACTTTATGTGATAGGATGAACATCTTGCCTTACAACCTATGCAGTGTTGCTTAAAGATAGCAGGAGTACATTATGGCATTATCTAGGAACTGCTACTTCAACTTTTGCAAATTTCCACTGAGGTAAGTGGGATTACTCAACTGAGTAGTGTAAGCAGAATTCACTACCAAATGGATGTTTTCAACAGATCTGTACATAGAGCACACAAAAGACTGACTATTGCAACCCTTTTCAATAAACATCCATCAAAAACTTTACATATTTTGCTGCTGAATTTTCTGCTTAATTTTTGAAATTTTCTGTTTAATATTCTACCATTTTTAGTCTATCCAAAAAGTAAACAAAGGAAGAAGTGAAGGTGTTTCACAGACACAATTGCTTCAGGCAACTGTCAAATGTAAAATTCAGTGGAAAACTTCAGCATGTCTCTAGTTTAACTCAGTTGAGGAATGCTGCAAAAACAGGTGTTGTCTGACACAAGCAATAATTATCTTTCACCTTGATGGATGTTAGTTTAATCTGTTTTTTACATGGTAGCTAGGTCTCAGCTGGGTTAATGCCAGAAAGCAGATGAGATACTTTGCGTACTTTATGTATGACAATCTCCCAGACTCTTTTTACTCACATTTTTTATTTATTAAATGGAACGATTTTAATAATCTCAATGGTTTATCCATTAAATTTTTTGCTCTAGATTCATTTTATTTTACATTGTCAATGTATTTAAAATGAGTTTAAAATTATACTGCTGTCTATTGAGTATTTTACTGAAAGAGACTGATGAACAGAATATGCTTCTAACATACAGATGGTTGGTGACCTATGCAATATTAACAAAGTAAAATAGCTTAAAGAACAAGATTAAGGGAACAAACTTTAAAAAACAAACAAAAAAAACCCTGACTTCCTTTGCATACATTTAAACTAGAAAATAAAAACATGTAAATTCTACGTTTAATCTAAAATGCTTTACTACTTTCTAGTACCAGCACTTAGAGCACATCCTGCCTCATATTAAGTCACTCCAAACTGGACTACACCCTTCCTATGGCCTTGGGCAGAATTTCTAGCCCTGTGGGCATGGGAATAGTCTGTGAACCATGCTAACATTGAACTTGGCATACAATGTCAGGGATTCTCTTTGCATAAAAGTGTTTAGCAATTTCTTAAAGGTGTTAGGCAATATATACAGCAAGGTAAACAAAAGGCATGCAGGGCCTCCTGATTTGGCAATGTTTTTTACAAAGCTTAAGTAAATAGATATGTGGTACACCACTCCAATATAAGATTCTTGCTGGTAGTTCTCACTTGTGCACACACATGGTGTTAAAATTATTTTAAACTAACACACATACCAGTCACTAGTGACTTCTAGCAGAACATATACAAGTAAATTTCCACCAGTTCCTGTCATTAAGTTTGCTTTTAATAGCTCTTGTCTAACACAAAATTTCAGCATGACAGGAACCTTGTGCACTGAAAATGGTGGGTTAATATTAGCAGCACTGGTTCCCTCTGAATGTACACTGTACTTCCCCCACTGTGCAGAACAGCCAATGGTTTAAGTAAATTCCCTGGCCTACATACTCTTCTCTGCACAGTCTGCACCTGAGAGTCTCATTTATTTGCTCTCAGAAGACAGCTACCATTACTATTCTGTTCTGGCATTAGGCTAAAACAATAGGAATAAACTGTTTCAAAAGGACAAGGCATAGCAGGATTAAAAGACATGACTACCTGAAAAGCAGTGTTGAAAGCAGACTGTGTTCTGCAGATCTTACAGATGCACAGGGGAAAATTGTCCCAAAGCCATATTTCTGAAAGAGACCATTAAAAAGAACGTATCAGCCCCCACAAAACAAAACAAAACAAAACAAAACAAAAAACCACCACTAATGGAACATGGGTACTTTCTATTAAGAGTTACCAGTAAACTTGAATGCTCCAGGCTGGTGGTAAATTTTGTAACTCTGCATTTTTCCTCAGGGAAAATGGAAGTCAGGTAATACAAAATACAAGATTAAAAAGTGCAAAGAACTTTACAAGAAAGACCTACACAGAAAGGCAGAACCTATCCATTCACCATAGAATAGAAAACTAGAAAAATGATGAAGCAACCTTCAATGATGATGTATTTGATTTCATTTGGGTATACCTACATGCAAAAAATATGGAAGTACCATTGAGTTATTTAAAAGTCCTATCCCATGTATGTTTTCATTCCTTATTATTAAAACATGGGTAATACTTATTCTCTAACATACTCCAGCAGGAAATGATTCTATGATCATGTTTTCATTTCTAGAGAGCAGCACAAGACTCTATAAATAAAAGAGAAGTGCCTACATTTTATGTATTGCATATACAAACATAGTTTCATAGTTGTACATCCATTTTATAAACCTTTCTGGTTACCCATTTCAATATGACCCCCAAACCACAAACTTTGCACAGAGTACAATACTTGGCAGATGATTTTACACTCTATGGAAAAGAAAAAAAAGATAAAAAGAGATGGCCATGTGTGCTTAGGTATTTAATAAAAATACTTACGGATATATTTTAATTAAAAGTGAAGAGTAAGTCTTATAACAGGTGCCCAGGAATTTCTGTGAAAGACATTCATATGAAAGATTGGCCAGCTTTCAATACGGAATCTGGTTCTATTTTTTCAATGTTTTTAAGATGGCATTATGATTTATTTAGCAGCAGCTGGAGATATCATTACTAACATGTGCGCCCCTCCCAGGGTAAGTGTCGGAAATGCTCAGCAGGCACCTCAGATACAATATTAATGTTTTTGGATGTTGCTACAATAGACAGAGAAAGTCCACACATGTAAAGCCAGAGAAGAAAAAGCCATGCACCTGTATAGATAGAAAATATGACAAAGCAGAAGGACTCAAAATTTGTAATCAAATTTGTAAAATTATGCATAAACATTTTTCATCCAAAAACTCAGGAATTCCAGGCCATGTAAGATCCTCTGTTCTTAGGAGTTTTTCTTTGAAAGGTCAAGTTAGAAACCACACATAAAGCACACTAACCATAGTAAAACTGCAGCAGTTAGGACATGAGTTGAGGAGTTGAAAATCTGTGTTGAAGTATGCAGGCAGTCATAAACTGAAGCATGCTGAGCGATATGTGAAACAAGATTAATGGCAATTCCTTCCCTCATTAATAAAAACATAAAACACACAGGGACTGCAGTACTTGGGTATTACATTCATAGTGGCTCGATGCAGGACAGACCAATCTCAACCTGATCTCAAACTGCTGCTTGGGGGCTGCTTGGGAAACTCCCAAGTTTGGGAGTGAAAATTGCAAAAGGATGGTTGAGGTCTGTGTAGTCATCAACCCAGAAACACAGCCTGCTCACTGGATTAATACATCTCCAGGTACACCTGGCAAATATGGAGGAGTTGCAAACCTCTCAAGGACATATAAAAATCAATATATTCAACTTTAAAGAGTTACCAAAAAATTACTCTAACCCTGGAAAAATGCCACCTTTTGTGGAATAATGGATGAATAAAAGACTGAACAAAGTCAGTGAACTTTGAGTAAAAAAGCAAGTAAGGAATAACTCAAGGGGACAAATACAAGGACATGTGCACCATTTCTTAAATGTTTTAAAATAAAATTTAAAGACCCAAGGAAGAAAGAAAACCAACTACCCTTCAGAGATTGGCACCACTCATGGAGCTCAGAATTTATGGTAGAAATACACAATCATTAAAATTAATGAAGAGTATGGGGAAAAAAACAATGTGAGAGAGATGATCTGGCATATATTTATAGATATAGATATAGATATAGATATAGATATAGATATAGATATAGATATAGATATAGATCCCCAAAGAACTAGAATATACTGTCATTCTAATCCTACTCTGCACTCTGTTTAAAGTAAAACACAATAAAGCCTTTATTCAAAATAAGTGAAATTAGAATGGGGGAAAAAAAGAGACAGTAAACATTATTTGTAAAATCATTGTAAACAGTATGAGAACTATAAAAAGTAAACAATAACAACATTTGTGAGAAGAAGCCAGAGGTTGATTTGGAAAAAGAAGTTTATTTCTTTCCCTCTACCTCTTCCTCAATCAGGCCAAATTAATTGGAGACATGGAGATTTCTGCTGGGAAATGGGGATGAGATAAACCTTCCCAGAGCAGCAGAAGTAATGTGACCAATCCTTGTTGCCACTGCATGTTTGGATGCACGTGCCTTGGGAAAAGCTGACCACTATTCCTGATTATATCTTAATATAACTTGACTGCTGAATATTCAGATTTTAATTAGATCTTTGATGTGATATATCTGATGAGAGCTACAACCTTCTTTTATTTCCCACCATGTAAAGAGATATATGGTAATGAAGCAACCATTTTTAACTACATAACATTGTCTTATTATACTTTAAAACCAGCAGTCTTTAAAATGTAGCTGAAATTTAATAATTTCTAGCATTTTTTCCTTACTTACAGATTAAAGGTTAATAGTAACCAAAATGGTGTTACACAAACATTTATTTTCTCAGCAAGTTAGATGTTTAACAGTGCTATTACAGCATTGACATACTACATGATTTCTTCTCCCTTCTTTTTGGAGAGAACATGCAGATTGAACAAAACATCCCAAAAGGCTTCAGCTGCCATTTAAATTATTTGTGTTCAGATCGACTATGTTATTAAATATACTGCCTGCTGGAGCAAGTGAAGCTGGGCCAGGCAGGTATAAAACCTCACAACTGCTGTTTCTTAGGCTTGGTTTCAAATGCCCCTGAGTTTCAGAAGCAGGACTTTTTAAAGAGAACCACTCATTCACTCCATACTAAAGGCGTAAGACTAATATTTTGAAAACCTCTAATTCAAAGACCTGTTATCTTTGCTTGACCTTATTTCCTGTCATTGGCAAGAAGTGAGTTGCTTCTATTCACTCTAATAGCCATATAGTATAACCCTTGCTGTGAACAACTGCTATTTATGCATCCCTTTGTAGAGAGCTCCAGTCTTGGGAAGTCATACCCTGCCTCAGAAGGGTCATTTACAAACAGCCTCTTGCTTGACCTAAGGGATACATCACATTGCCTCGCCCTGTACTTTTTACCTTGTGTACTGTACTTCCTTCCTCTCATGTTTAATGCTGCACAGGTGGTTCTGTGCTGCAAAACCAGGTGTCTGAGTCTGAAGTCATCTGCAAAAATGTTTACCTTCTAATGATTTTTAGCTGGATTTCAGTAGTTATAAACGTACTGTTGGGGTTTTTTGTTTCTTTGGGCCTTTTTGTGTTTTGTTTTTTTTTAAATTTTGTTGGTTGGTTTGTTTTTTTGAGGAGGAGAAAAAGCCTATTTATCATGGGTTCTTTCCATTCTGTAAAGAAAAGATTCTGGTACCTTGCTGCATGTATTTGTCATCTGATCAAATGTGAGTCCAAACCACCTACTCATTCCCTTTTCCAAAAAAATATTAACAAATAAGTCATGGATTAAAAAATATATAGGAACAAACAAGAACTAGGAACTTATATCTAAGAATTATAAACCTTTACACTATCAAAAGAATGGCTAACAAACAAACTACAGAAGGTATTTTACAAGAGATTCCAATCACGAAAACTTTTTGAAGCCTCTCTACATTTAATTTCTATTTTCTTTAATAGTATATAAATGGCTTTATATAGGTAACTCTATCTGCTTGAAGTTGTCCATACTGGAAAAAGAGAAAATTCTTTTACTTTCTCCATTCCATTGTGCTTCACAATGTGCTTTGAGATCTAGATCACAAAATAATATAAAGTCATAAAATGGTACAGAATTGAAGTATTTAGTTTATACTCTAAGAAGATAGTATATACATCATCTCTGTGTAATTAGGAGAAAATTAGTATTTCTTGAATCTTGTTTTTCTATTAGGACAGATCAACTGTGCCAGGTGTTTATTCCAAAGATTTAATCAATCAATAAATAAAGTTGATTTTTTGCACAACTGTAGTTGCAAAAATGTTTTTCACCCACTTTGAAAGAATTTAATCATTTTGATTCTCAGTGGAGAAACAAACAGACAAAAAAAAAGCTAGTCAGACAAGCATTTAAAAAGCATTGTCCTGCTTCTTCTGCATTCTATCCCCTCTGTTATGGGAGGAATAAGCTATTGAATATTGCACTCATGTATCACAAAGCTGCAGCTGTTAACAGTACCGTCTCCATATTTGAAATGCATACATTTTAAATTTTTCCTGACAAGTAAAGAATTGTTTCATAGAATGTTGTACAAAATTAACACATGAAGCTCAGTTCTACCAGTGACAATTCATGGTAAACATATTAGACTGGATGAGGCATTTCATGGATGATGGTTTGTTTTGAAGACATAACAGAATTTCTGGGCACAGAGGAAACCTGCAGTGGAGCTCTTGGTGCTGTGTTTTGTACATGTTTCTAGTTAAGGCAGGAATTGAGGGTTGTGAGGTGGATGAGGATTTTGCTAGGGGGGAGGTTCTAAAAGAAGTAATATTTGGTCAGAGGTGGTTGGGTGAGAAATTACTACTGTAATTTCACAGTGATCAGTTTTGTGACCATCTCATTTCATAAGACAGCAAGAAGTCAAGAGGGTGGAAGTGTCTAAAAGAGAACGGTACTCAAGAGTGTGCTAGTGGCATGAAAAGTAATGTATAAAGGGAATGTTTAGCAACTAATAGCAAGAATTAAAATTAGACTAAGATGAGACCAATAATTCTCATCAGCTGGAAACCACTGAAGGAAAAATAAAAGGTCAGGAGGTATTACCTGATCGTGGAAAGACTGAGTTGCCAACATGGTATGGCTGTGAAAAGTCAAAAGTGATCCTGGAATATATGAGGTGAGGCACTTCCAATGGAAATAGGCAAACATTCATAACACTGGAGAAGGTGTTGTTCGAGCCTCATCTGGAATACTGTTCACATTAGTCCATATTTTAAATTCATCTTTGTTCACAATTGAATGACTAAAGTAAAAACTTGCTGTACTGACAGGACCCTGGAGAAGAGAATGAAAAGGTTAGTGTGGTACAGTAGAGTGAAGTCTGCTAGAATGGTTCTCTATACTCAAAATGGAAAAACCTTTATTAATTTTAAAAATTTGTGTGAGAATAAATAGTTACAATGTAGCTCTGAGGAATTTTGTTTTTTAGATTTCAAAGAAGGTTTTAACTGTTAGAAAAGGGACACTGAAGGAGAGTTTTCCTTTAAGAATTATAGAAGCAAGTACCATACCTGTTTTGACATCCAACTTTGATACATTTTGAGAATGGGTTTTGCAACTAAATAGCAATTACCTGCAACAGCAATGTCAAAGAAGGTCTTTTATAGAGCAGTGCCATGATAACATGCATTGCTTTTGGTAAAAATTACTAGCTCTGATATAAAAATTACCACATTGCTGCCAAAGTAAAGCTATATGAAAAGTAATTCTTGCAAGATGCTGACATATTAATATAGTTTCTCTCAAAATTAAAATTTAAAACCAAGCTCTTTCTCCCTCCACTTCTTCCCCCCACCTTGCATCAGCAGATAGTAAACTTTGCAAGAACCACTTCACCAAGCAATAGTAATGGTAGGAATATATTATACATTACTTCCAAAAGAAAACATACCTTAGGATGTGGTGAAGTGTAGAAAGATATTTTTATGGTCAGTGTGAATTTTTTAGTTTCTAGTTTTTGTGGCACATGACGATATTATGTTAAGAAGTTATTATTCTGCAGTGTATGACTTACTGCCTGGTCCTGCTGTTTTAACTCAGACCTTTCACAACTTGTTTTCAGACAAGGGGATTCTTTTACACTAATTGTGCATTTGAGTATGGAATGCAAAACTGGATCCCCATTTACTACATTGAAATAAAATTAACAAACCAAATAGGGTATGAGAGAACAAGGAATTTGTATTTTGCATTGATTCAGTTCATAACACAGCTGTTTTCCAGATTTAACCCTCATATTGAGAATTCCCCTACTACTTGATAAATCACTCAGAAGGGTTCAGGTCTATGACTATCTTTTATTCAATTCCTCTTTCCAGACAGAGATAATAAAGTGGACAATGTTCACATTCAGGCAGAGAAAAGGTGATAGTCCATTAGGAAATCTGAGCATTTCTGCAGTAAGTCAGTGTTGCTGTTTCTTGCCTCACTCTTGTCAGTTTTAACCACTATTCCCAGGACTGCAATGGGCAGATAAACTCCCCAGTGCACTGGCCCATGTTGTCATCCTAATAAACAACTGAACTAAATCATGGAGGGTAAAACCTAAGCCTTTGGAATTAGGGCCCCTAGGAGCTTAAGTTTCATCTTTTAAAGTATTCTTTTCTCAAAAATCATGCACACTCATCATTAGAAAGCTTGGGTTATACAGAGCTAAGGTTGCAGGTGGCACTGTGAAAAGCAGGGTTGAACACACCAGCTCCATGCTCAAGTAGCCATCTCACCAACATGACCAAATTGACACCAAACTCATCCTCAGCCTAATCAAGCTTTCTGCAAAAGATGTTCAACTTCATTGAAGGTACAGCCAACTTTCAGAGAAGCACTCCAGCTCCTGTGATAGCATCCTGCTTCCTGACCAGACCAGTGAATATTTATAATCATGGTCTGGCACAATTCCAGGTAAGGTCAAACTTCTGTCCTGGACCTGAACACTCCACCATGCTGCTGGAGGCTCTGTGGTTAGGAATATCTTCCCAGCAAGAGGTCGAAGCGTGTCACCCAGCCAAGGTATGACTCATATTTCCTATGTCTTGGATGGCAACTTGCATTAGAAGGCAATTAGATGAAAGCGAGACATCATTGCTATTTCCCCTCTTCTGAGTGACATCCTGAGCATATCTAGTAAAAAATTAATGCATCTAGGGCCCTCAAGATTTGTAGCTTATTGAGAACAAAAGTGTGTCGGAAAATGCTCTTTTAGACTCCTAGTTCATGCTACAGATTCCTAGATGCTATGACATTTTAAATAGTAATAAAATAAATAAGATAGTCTCTTTATAGGACTCCTGTATAATGATTGGGTTCCTAGATAAGTCCTGCAAGATGTTTTGACTAGATACAGCCTGCTTTTTCAAATCCAAGTGAAATTTTTCTTATCAACTCAAATTATGTTGTCCTCCGAATTATACCTTGCTTTTGTACATAACATTGCATGGTCCCTGTGTTAGACAATGCTATCTTGATATCATATCACTATCATTATTGTCTTCAATTTAGTCTGCAAAAGCCTTCTGCATGGTGTAGACACTGCTTAAAGACAGGCTAATGTGCAAAATCTGGTTTTGCAGGAGAAGGATGCAACACCCTCAGTGTTCCTCTGCAATATGTTTGTATGGATATGAAGGACCTTGGCTTCTTATATACTGTCAGCCTGGGGTATAGAAGCTATACAATTCCAATAATGTAGAAATTAACCACCCTCTCTGTGAGGGAAAAGGTCTGATGATCAAAATGCTTCTTCAGAATTTAACATTGTTAAGTTTTCAGGGTGCTGATACACGGTCATGTAAAACTAGAGGGTGTATTTGTACTTAATATACACCTAAGGTATCCTAAATTAAAAGTTATCCTAAACCAGCCTTTCACATATTTATAGGTGCAGGTAGAACACACCATTTCTTTAATAATAACATGCAGTTCTTCTATTGAGTGCTCAGTCACCCATAATTCTGAACACACCAGCCTACATCATGGCTGGCACGTGCAAGAGAGAATGTCCATCTGGAAAAAATATATGCCACAAATTACCCATAGCATGCTGACATTTTTCCTTACCTTTCCATGCACTTTGAATTGAAAACAATTAGCCAGCTAAACTACTAGTAATAATGTTGCCTAAATACTGTGTATACTACTTCTTGTGCAGGAGCTCTGAGAAACCATTCAGCCTTTTGTCTGAAAAACCTGGCCCACTGACTTTTTCACTTTCTGCTACCATAAAATGCTTCTGTTGTGGAATTGCCAGCCAAAGCCAGACCCTGTGCCTCCATAGTTAGCAGGCAGAGCAAAACCTCCCTCCAGGTGCATAAGGAAGGGATATATGGGATATATAATACTTCTTGCACAGCTCTGCTTACAACAGGCTGATTGTTTGAGTAAGCCTAGGCACCTTCCCGTCAATGAATCCCATGTATTACGCTTCGGACAATTTAACAGGCAGCAGATATTGCTACCATAATTTTACATTCAAATAAAGTATGACATGTGTAAATACATGGGTTTTTGTGACGACATGTGTAAAGGGCTAACAGAAATAAAAGTTTCACCATCCCCAAAACAATTCAGTGGCTCCACTTGTTGGCCTGGTGAGAGGAAAAGCTATCTGAATCCAAGCTGGGTGCTAGAGTCACTGTTCAATGCACTTTTGGAAGGTGCTTAAAGGGATTAGCATAGCAAGGAAGCCTACAACAACGTAACAAATGATAACCTGGCATAGAAAATAAACAGAGCTCTGGACTCAAGCAGCTAATATGATAGAGCTGCTGGTGGAGGTTTCCTGACAATAGCATTTTGGTCATTAGCTTGGCCTGTACACACCAATCTCTTCCTAGTGTCAGGACAGTCTGATAGCAACATTCAAAAGAGGATGACTGGTCAGGGACATTTGAAAAATGTTTAAGACTCTGTTTTAGTCATCTTACTGCATTGTACACCAATGATAATAAAGCCACCGTCCAGTTACTTCAGAGGTCTTACACTTTCCAAGGAGAAAAACATTTTCTGCCAGGGCACAGAGAGCTAAAGAGCCATACCCAAGGTGACAAAGAGGGAATCCACAATCCCAGGAAGGGAACTCAAACCCCAGCTGAGTAGTCTGGGACCTACTCAGAATATGTGGAAATCTCTTTTTTCTGCAGTAAAGAATGGTGAAAAGGGTACACACATTTGTCAATAGATAGTGCTATACTCCATGTCATAATGGTGCTATAATTGGCATCCAGCAGCCTCTGCATAAGGCCACATGGCTAGAAGAAATTGCTAAATTATTTGACTTGTAAACCCAGTTTGAAATGCTAACTGAAGAGTTGTCTGAGTGATAAACTCTTTAAGGAGAAACCTTTGATCTCCAGTCAAGTAAAGACCTTTAAAAGTCCTGAAGTCTGGAGTAGCCAGCCCTAAAGACCTTTGTTTGTAGCCATCACTGGAAGAGGGGGAGGGAAAAAGAATTTTGCAGTGATTGCCCAGAAGGTTGGCTTTGCTTGTAAAGCTGGAAGGTGAAAGGCCGTGCAGCTCCCTTCCCTTCCCCCAAACAAACAAAAAAAAAGGTTATCCAGCTTTATGGTATAAGGCGGTCCTTAAATTTAAACTAATGAATTTGGCTTAACAAAGAAGATTGCAATAATCTGAAGAAAAAAAAAAAAAGTTTTATAGACAGTGAATTTTCTTGTTCCTGAAAAAACACTTTAAAGATCAAATTTGAAGTAGCCTGTGGCAGCCTTTAAGCACACCATGTTGCAATACAATTTTCTTTTCTATCATGAAATTGCTAGAATGGAAAGGGTTCAGTCTGCACACAATTTCTGCTAGCAGCACTTACTCACTTTATCACCCAGTTCAGCTCCACAGGGCCAGGGTTTGCACGTGTGCTGACCGCCATCCTTCAGCATCACTCCGGCTAAAAGCAGCAGGGTGTTGGACTGCCACTGCAGTCAGGGGACACTTGAACCAGATGTGAACTCTCTCCTGCCACTACACAGGCAACCTCTAGGTGAGGCAGGAGGGGTTACTAACCTTTTCTTCCTCACGAGTTTATTCTTGGGTAATACCCTTCTTTGCCAAAATTTCTTCTGACAGAAGGAACTAGAGTTTAAAAAACCTGACCATTAATTGGTAAGGCCCAAGTGTCACCCCTACTTCCTCCTGTGTCCTTTCACCACCATCACCCCCTGGATGAAAGTTCACAGCTCACTAGCAGTGTCTGTAAATGGCAGATCTTTTACTGCTAGCTTTAGCCTCTGCTGAGCTCCCAAATGGGATGGTGTTGCTTGATGGGGTCATCTGTTTACTTAAAACAGGACTGGGATCAAAAGTTCATTTTCATGGACCATTAAAGGACAACGATAACTGCATCGCCAGCCACTGCTGAGTTGAGCTGGATGTGACTGGAAGGGGAATAACACCATATGCCAGCCACCCTGCTTCTTATAAGATTTATTTCAAGTGCCTTCCTTGTACCTATCAGGGAATATGGAAACAGCCATCTTCCATACCACTTTATAAGATGTATCTGTAGGCAATCTCTGACACGTTATCTTCCCCTCAGAGGTCACTAGTGATTCATTACAGCATATTTACAGACATTCCAACAGCCACTTGGATTTGTTTCAATGAATCAGTAACAGTCAATTTCTGACCAGCAAAATCTTACTCATCTTTCACTTTTTTTGGTCACAGGAAAACTCTGAGAGGCTTGCTGCTCATGTTGAGCATTCAAGTCAGCACTTGTGATCCAGAGAGGGGGTGAGGCAGAGAGAAAAAATGGGAAAGGGTGAAAATTTAAGTAACTTTCCAGTCTCCACCCAGCAGAACTGAAAAACTGAACCAAAATTCACATTGCCTCTAACAGGCATCCCCTTGAAAAGTAGTAGTATGACAATGAATGATTTTTGTTGTAAAAGCCCAAGTTATTTAGGCTTTTAAATTGACATTGGTTTTGCCTAATAACCATAAAAGCCCCAGTCCAACCATGAGTTAAGCCTAATTTCTAGAGGAACGCAAAGAAGGACTTCCTTAATCAAATAAGGACACTCAGACCATGCAGCTGACCTACACATCTGCTGAAGGCTGAGCATCTGCCTGTAAAAATCATATTTGCTCCTGGAAAATTTGGGTTACTTTTTTTTTTTTTTTTTTCTAATGGCACATTGAAATGCTCAGGAGAAAATAAGGGCCTGGGCCACAAAATCCCACCCTGTCTCCACAAAGCCAGCCAATGGCCAGGTGGCTCCAAGCGGAGCCGGAGGGAGCCCTGTCTGCAGCTCCATCCTCCAGTCCTTCCCATCCAGGAGAGGGGCTGCCAGCTCTCCAAAGCCAAAGCCTCGGGTCTTTGATAACAGGCACTTCATAAGGCATTTTCTCAACTCGGGAGTGTGTCTCCCTCTGTGGTGAGGTGTGTTTTGACTACCCCATCAAATTCACTAGAAAATGCCAAGGAATGGTGCCAGACCAGTGTCAACAGGACGAAAATTTGAAAACTGAGAAGAGAGAGTTGGGAAACCCTGGTGGCCTGGGCAGTTCCAGCACTGCTTAAGGGACTTCTGCTACATCTGTAGATCGCACAAGTGTCTGGTGGCACCCATTAACTGCTTTCAGCATAACAATGGCCCTTTCTCATCCCTGCCCATCCTCCCTGTCCCAGTTAAATGAGCCATTTCCCAGACAAATAAAGACTGGAGAGTCTGCCTTCACTAGGGATAGGAGACTGAGGAAGGCAATTGAGACGGGAACGGTGGGAGACTACCGCCAGGGAGACAGGGCCACGGTGAGCACTGCTGAGGGACATGAGGAGAAAGAGAAAGCTGGTACAGGGGAGAGAGGTGCAGGGAACACAGGGAACGTGAACCTCATTTACCCTCGGTACAGTGTCTAGCAGGAGGGAAGGAAAGCCACAGTGCAGCAGCAGGTATAAGGGATCAGGGACATGCAGGAGATCACAGGAAGACGGGAAAGGAGGAGGCTGGCAGGGAGGTGACCCTGGTGCCTGTGCCCTGCAGGAGCTGCAAGGTGCACCAGAGCTGGGGAGAGCCAGCAGCAAAGGGCTGGCTTTCTGTGCTCCCACCTGCTGTTTTCCTAGCACACTCATGTCCCCTCCATCTGAACAAGATGAGCAGGCACGAAGACACCTACCTTGTCACAAGCTGGTGGCCTGCCTGCACTCCTGCCCCTTTTCTGCTGTGGCTGCAAGGACAGAGTGTCTGATCAAGAAGCTGCTGCTAAAATTCTTGTCCTTCCTCCAACCTTCAGGAAAAGCAAGAAAACAAGGAGCAGAAGCCAGGTGGGACACACTGTGCTTTAAAGGTGACAGGTTAAGCTTCAAGTCCACAGTGCATCTGTACTTTTTTTCTTTGGCTAGTGTGGGTAATATGAAGTTAAAAATAATTTTTCATATTTCTACCTGACTTTATATAGCTAGGTGCATAACTACATTTATTTGTCCATATATCATGTGAATTAATATTTCTGTGTCTAACCTGACTTCAGGCTTCATTCTACCAGAAAAAACAATCAGTTTTAAGGAATTCAGGAATACAAGAAAGGTTTATAACATCTCAGTTGTATTTTTGCCACTTGTGCTGAGAACAATGGTTCCAAAACCATAGCCAGCCATGCTGATAGAGCAGAGCCCAGAAATTTGGCTTAGAGAGCATGAAGTTCAGTATATTAAGAAAAAAATAGCAGGACAAATACTTAGTTTGTTAAAAAACATTAGGCCAAATCTTCCTCTACAGCAATGTTAACTATAAGGACCCATTATCAAAATATTTTTTTTTAAAAAAAAAAACAAATTAATTTTGAGTCTGCAACACTCACAACCCAGAGAGAACAGAGAACCTTGCACAAGACTGGGGAAACATACTTGGGAGCATGTTATGGTAGACCTTCTCAAGCATAATTCTCTGCCGAAAGGATGAAGCGGATCAGCACAGCGATCAGGACACTATTGACAAGCACTGGCTTAGCCATCTTCTCCCCAGTCCAGCCACTCCTTAACTCCCTGGTACACAGGTACTGATGCTCCTGGATTCACTTCTCAGCCTTTCTGCAGGCTGCAGGAGCAAGGAACTCAGCTGAGGGCACCCTCAGAAGAGTTTGTGGCATAGTTTCCCCTTCTTCCAAGTGCACTCTCTTCAATATACCTCTTGTTAATATTGTCATTACTTTCTTCTCTCCCTCATGCTGTAAAGTATTACAGCATGTGCTGAATTTTGATGAGACAAAACCAGGTGTAGCAAGTGGCATTTATTTATTTAGAAGCACATACAAAATTTCTGTAAATATTTTGGAGTTACAAAGAAGAACAATAGGTGAAGTGCTTCTCTCAGTCCAGAATGGGGTCTTATATTTTTATCTGTCAATTAAAGGAAATACTTGCCTTGAATCCACAAGTTATTTTTCCTTTTAGATATTCCAGACACTTTTGGTCTTACATTAAAGTTAGTGTTGGCTCTTTATATAACTCATACAAGTGGCCACAGGCACCAAAAAAAAAGGTAATTTCTTAACTGTAGCTTTTCTCTCTTTATGTTTGCAATTTCAATTAACTGTTCTAAATAACTGACAACATAGAATATAAAACATTCCTGCAACAATGTAGGTCTAACAGCAATTACGTTGATTTACTCTGGACCATGTTAAGTTCAGGGAGTAGGATAAAGAGACAAGAGTTTAAAACTTCTTTCACACTGATGTAATAAATTCAGTACATTGCTTTAAAGTTAGGGCAAAATAGCTGGTAACTGAAAGTCAAAAAAACCCCCTTGTTTTGTTTTCCACTGTGATAGAAAACAATAGATTATGGGAAAGTTCTTCAGAAGGTGATCAGAGGAAAAGTTCACCAGCATCTATCATGGACTGTGTCTCTGTGGCCTGCTGGGATAGGAGGGAGGGACATAAAGGTGTCAGCAGTTGAACTGGTACGGTAAATCACAGTAGGGCTAGTAAAGCACGATGGCAGCCTAGTGTAAATGCCTTCAGACTTCTATTTCTTCTCTGAGGTTGTACTCGGGACACGTCCCCTCTTTGTGACCTTATCTCTGGGGCAGTGGGTTGTGCACTGGTCTCTTCTCTTTAGTTTATGAGGACTAATCCATTTGCAGGTTAATAAAAGGTGAAAAGGACAATCACCAAAGAGCCACCAAAATAAACAAGTACCTTTGACTACTTAAGGATTCTTGGTTTTCCACATCAGCATGCTCAGCCTGTCTCCTTTCTCTCCTCCTGAATACTTTAATAATAAGTACATCTGCAAACTGTTGATTAAAAAAAATTCTAGCAGTATGCAAAAGAGGAGAATAATAAGAAAATTCCATAAAAAGTGAATGGTTCCACTTTGCAGGCAAGTAACTGGTCTCTGTAAAATGTGCTCTGCAGTGCATGTCCTTGCAGTAGAAATTTGTGATTTTTTTCTAGAAATACTGACTGACAATTAGTGAATTTCAGAGACCAGCATCCTCTTAGGCCCAGTTAGAGGAAAAGTTTCCTCAGCAATATCAAAAATCTGAGCTATTTCATGACATAAAATGAGCAAAAAGATCATAATATGCCATCACTTCAAGTAAAATTAATTAATTTTTCTCTTTAACTGCTAGCTTCATAATGCATGTGCTAGCTTGCTGCAGTGCTGTAGGCAGCATCATTAACATCAATAATATATATTTAATATAATGACACCAAGAGCCAGAGACAGTGGGACAAGGAGGATGGATGACACCAGGGTGAAAATCACCTGCATGTCAGGCAGCCAGGGCAGTAGTGTGGTGCTGTAGCAGAGGGGCTGTTTGTCTCACTGCTGGTTCCCCTTTGTTCCCACCCTATCTCCTTCCATTCTTGTCAAAGTTAAGGACAATTCACAAAAGAGGAGGCTATTGCCAGGTCAGGGAGCAGTTTCCGATTACTCTGTGGTTCCTAAGCTTCCAAGGGAAGCTTTGGAGGGAAGCAGCGTGTTTGATGAGCAGATGTAGATTTTAAGTAAGAGAGGGAAAAAAGCTATTGACATAGGCAGCCACTACTCTTACTAGGAGGGTAATATGCAGTCCCTTCCTTGCTTTCCTACAGGATACAAGCAGTTAGTTCACTCAGAAGGGTTCAGATATAAAATAAAGGCTATTAGGTAAAGCACACCACAGCTTCTTGCTTCTTTAAGACAATTAAGTCAGCAAGCCAAGGAAACCAAGACCTACTATAATTCCATGGAATGTTCAGATTCATTCTTGAAAACATATTTGTTCTCCTGATATTTTACAAAAGTAATATATTTCTGATATACAGATAGATCAAATTGGTATTGACCACATAGAGCCCAAGCAGAAAAAAAATCCCAAACCAAAGTTACTGTTTTCCCCCTCAAAATAGCAATTCCAGAAGGAAACTGTTTCATTGAAAGCAGTATTAACAAAGATGACTTAACGAATATTGGTAGATGTGTGCCTATGTGCATCTCCTCCTAAACTGTACCTAGTGCACTGCTCAGAACCCACATCTCTGTATTGACACCAATCTTCCCAGCTTCCCACATCTCAGAGTTACAGGCCTGCCTCCTACCCAAGAGTGCAAATGGTCCTGACTGCATTTTGGTTACTTTTATCTCTAGAGAGATTCTGCGAGGGGGCCTCAGCTCTGGAATTTATTCCCCACTTTGCTCAAAAACAGCCTCCAACAATCTTTGACCTTCTGTGTAAGCTGTAAGGCCCAAATCCAAGGATTTGCTTTGGGAGAAGCATAAGAAAGGTTGGCATTTGTGGGTGTGGTAGGAGAACACGTTGTCTATACCTGATTTGGTCCTGGGTTTATAATTTTCTCATCTTGTGACAGTTATCCTGCACAGCAGCGTAGTCTTAACCCACAGATTTTAAGACTTTCCTAAATTGTCATAAATTGGGAAAATAAAAGCATTGAAGTCTAGCAACATATGAATGATTGTGTATTTGTGAACAAAATGACCTGGCAAACAAGTACATCATAAGTCACTTTTGCTAAAATGATCCTTCCAGCCTTGCAAATCACGTAAGTTCTGTGTGTCTCTGGGGCACTAATGGCATACAAGTGAAACTGCAATGTTGGGACTGCTGATAAAGGGACAAATAACACTTTAATTAACTGAGAATACTTAATATCTTGCCCTGCCTATGTTGCAACTGAGAGGCAAGCTGTAAACACCTATTAAAACAGCACTATAATGTCCTCCTATGAAAGTTCTCCTGTCTGTCACCTTTTAAATATTTAAATCTCAGATTCTTTAAAAGCTGCTTCCGCTGCTTTTACTCTTTGGATGTAAACAGATTTGTTAAATATTTTATTTCTAACCCACCCACGAAGCTACATTCATTTACATAACTTAATGAAGGCTGCATTATTCATTGAACTTCTCATATAACATTTTTTGTAAGACATTATTAAACAAGTGAAGCAAGCCAGTCTAGTAATGAGTCTTCTCTAAACTTGCTGCCAGTTACATTTCCTTTCTCCTAATCTATCACTCTAATGGTTGCAACTAATAAACTTTTTGAATTTTTGCTGCTAATCTGTATATGTTTTGCATTGTATGCTGGATGTATAACTTGACAGAAAATTTACAATACAAACCACCTGGCAAACAAAACTATCTCAACTAAAAATGCTATCCAAACCCACTCCACTTTTTCTGTTATAATAGAGGACAACTACATGTAACATAGTACCTTTAAGCCATAAATAAATTCACTAATTTGGGCCTGGAACATACCAGCAGTACAACTCAAACACAAGATTTGTGTCTGCATTTTAAAATTTCTAAATCTTTGCCAAAAGTCAGTAGATTAAAGTTTATGCAAATGTCCTGCATAGCCTTGTAAAAGATCCAGGAGTCTTGCATACAATCCTGTTAGACTGTTCTAGGAAAGATGGTATGGAATAATTTTCAGGTAAAGAAATTCAGCAATAGGTTGCTTACATATGGACTATCTGTATTTAGGACTACATCAGAAGTAATATTGGATTTTCAGAGAGTCTAAGCAGTGCAGCTCCCTTTGAGACAGATTACAAATTTTCAAAATTTTTACCTCATTAAATCAATTCCAAAGATTAAAAATAAGAAATAGAGAGTTGAATCCAGGGTTCTAATTTTATGCATATTAGTTTTTAAAAGACAGGAATGTTATTTTATCAGCATCCACCTACAAACCTCTGCAGATATGTAGAATTAACAAAACACAGCAGTGTTCTGTTCTCAAAGATGGCTAGATGCAGATTTGTAAAAACATTTTTAAAACCTTCCTATAGCACTTAGAAAAGTACTTAAAAGTCAAAGATTAATTATTTTACATATTATTAAGTATTTTTCTTGGTACCTCTCCAAAGGTTATTCTAAATCACTGAACAGAATAAAATAAGAAAACATACAATAGATTGAAATGGAGTAGAAAGAAGGAAAACCTTTTTATCAGCCTCTCATCTTGCAGAATGAGACTCCTGTAAGGAATGTAAAAAAATAAAATAAATAAAATGTCAGAAAAGTAAGTTCAAAACCTTAAGCATACAAGGCTTCAAATTATATTTTCCCTGGAATAGGTGCTTCTATGAACCAAAACAAAAGAAAATCCTTCCCAGCTCAACTGCTGAGAGCAACATGCAACTAGCACATCTTTTTTTCACAAGGACAAAATAAGCAAACCTGATGAAGTTATTTTTAATCATTTCCAATGAGTCTTCAGAATGTATGATTTCTTAGTCATATAACCACTAGCAAAATTCACTTTTACCTGTTCTGACCTTATCTGGAAATACTCTTACATTTCAATCAAGTACTGATTTATCGAGTATTCCTCAATGCCAATTTACATCAGTATAATTCTTAAATGTCCTTTCAATTAAAGAATAGATACAACTGTGTGTTGTTAAGAACAACACATTTAGCACTGAATAGATAGTTCAAAAATTCTAAGCTTCAGAGATGCTGCTGGCTGGCAGGAGCTGTTACATGGTTTTAGGAGAAGTGTGTGTTCTATTAACTCACTTTACCCTCAGGGAAGAACCAGCATGCTACATATAAATCATGGCTTTTTACTCCAGGACCAAAGCACAGCACCTTTTAAATTGTGTGTGATTTTTAGAAGAGAGACCTGGTCAAATATTTTTCTTTTAAATAACAGGCTAACCAAGAGGGAGGAATACAAAATACCCTGCCTCCTGTCTCAGTGCAGCACCCCAGCACAAACTGAGCTCCTGTGGGGAGCTGAAATAAGGAGCTGGCCCGCCCAAAAAGCAATTCATTTTTTGATAGGTAATTTTTCAAC
The DNA here is from genome assembly GCF_001522545.3 of Parus major. NCBI lineage: Eukaryota > Metazoa > Chordata > Aves > Passeriformes > Paridae > Parus > Parus major. Next base: position 15,888,232 of record NC_031775.1, read on the forward strand.
AAAACCAGTTCCTGGACCCAGCATAACAAGAGGGGTGGGAGCTCAGGGTGCAGCAGACAGGCAGCACCTGAACAGCAGCCGCAGTCTCAGCATGTGCCCACGCCAGCCTCTGCTGAGCAGGCAAAGCTATGCTCACACCAGAGCTCACCTGAAACTGGTCTGCAGCCAGCATCCAAGCTGTCAAAATACAGCTGCATACAGGAGATTAGCAGGGGTTGTAAAACCTGCTAAAGAAGTTGGGCAAATATTTTAGCAATTAACCCGCACTGAGCTCCGTTTTACTGTAGCTACGCTGCTACCATTTCTCAAGATAGCTTGTTTAATGCTAGCTGCAGGATGCCTAAATTGCACAGCAGTGACAGACCGCTTAGCTACAGAGATAAATTATTGCAGGGGCAGTACCTAACATAGGTTATGTTTTCATGATTTACAGCAGCTGAGGATGTGCCCCCAGATGTCCAGACAAAATCAAATTAAGTATATGATTTTTTTTCTTCTTCAAACATAAAAGCCATGCAAACTTGACTCAAAACCAAAAATTAAAGACGTGCATGTATGACCTTAGACTTACACTGTGTGAGTGTTTGCATTCTCCAGACAGCACTTAGGTTCCCATTCTTTATAAAATTAAAATATAAACCAAAATAATACTGTGCAAAAAGTTCCCATATATAAAAGACTTTAACTAAAATGAAACAAAACATTTAAAGAATATCAACATCTATTTGGATTTGGAGAATGTTTTGATGTTACAGAAGAAAATGTTAGTAAAGAATACCAAGACAAGTCCTGCTGTTCTCCAGACTCCAGATCACCTCCAAATCAGGATCAAGGTTTGCAAATTTCCACTACTATTGCTAATAAAGAAGTCTTAAACAAAGGTTATTCATCAAGTCCCTGAGAAACATAACAGCACAAGGAGTTTGCACAGGAAAAAATATTTAAGGTTTTAAACATTGCCAAGACGACTCAGGAGCAATCTAAAAAGAATGTCTTTTGGGGCTACAAAAAATTGAATATGAAAAATTCTTGATAGTTATGGTCATATGTAGGTTGTATCTAAGGTCATATACTAGAAGCCCCCATGTTTAAAATGCTAGCTGGAAACATATCAAATGCATTATAGAAACACCCCTTAAAAAAAAAATCCAAACCTTGTAGATGCTGTTAAGCACCTGTAGCTATTTTGGGTAGCTTAGCTTTGTCCTTAATTTTGATCTTGGGAGAACATAATGAAAAAGTGACTGTTTTCCAGAAGCAAACAAAAAAATTAGTTATTCTGTATGGTGCTACAAGTGCTCATGACGCTGAATTACATTGGTTTACTTTGTAGATGTTTATAGAACCATCCTATGTTGTTTGACTTTTGAGGGAAGACTAATAGGTGTAGTGAGTGGGGGTGGCCACAAAACCCCTTATGGTTAAGCCAAAACAGGGGTCATGCCTAGGGCATTTTATCTGCCCTGCTTACACACCCCTGGGGAATTGCATCTCAACAGTTGATTCTCTGTTAATCAATTCACATTAGTGCCTGCCTCTTAGTTTTCACTTTGCTGAATTCCAGGAAAGAAGTTCTTAAACCAAATGCATGCTCTATCTCTGACCTAGTCAGAGCTGTTGCATTTCAAGGAGAAATAAGCAGATTTTATTTGCTCTACCAGCTGATAAGAGACACCTTCGTAAGTAAAGATTCATAGCCAGCAAGCTCAACACAGAACAAGATTCAGTGATCTGTTTACACAGGTCAGCAGTAATATGGGAGGGGAGGACATTTATGGAATTTTTTTCCTCAACCAGCTCCAGAGAAAGACTTGTGTGGCATTATTCTGTTTTCTTTTTCTTTCTTATTTACTGTGACTCGACATGATCTGCTTGATAAGGAGACCTGTAGCACTTGCCATCACTCCATGCAGTTTTCAGCAAGCATGTGTTTTTGTACTGTTCTTGCATTTACAAGATGAAATTTGTAACAATTAACTACTCACAAGCAACTTACACATGAAGGAGGGGAGAGTTATGAACACAAAACCAGCAAATGCCTCATTCAAAAAAGCAGATCTGACTTTACATCCAAACCCTAAAGCCACATCCATTAAGTTACGCTCTAGCATACACACAGATCTTCATACAGAGAATCATCAAAAATAAACTTTATTATCAAACTTAAAATTCACACATGAAACATATGATCTAGACACAAATAATACTGAAAACATTCTCAAACAATAACCATTTCAGATAATTTGGATGAGTATCTTGTTATCATTGTTTCAAATGCTTTTTGAGTATTTCTTAATACATACGCCATCCTGAAATGTCTTCAAATGATTAGCTGGCCTGCTCTCAATGATGTTTTTAAATAGGGCAAAACTTATTTCTATAGAAATAACATTATCTAATTATGAATCAGAGATCCATAATTGTAGTGCTTGGGGGGAAAAAATATCATAGCCTCTTGAAATATTTAGAAGACATAAATAACTATAGTACATTTACAAGTTTTAAATATTTAAAGGCCTTTGTTACTATAAAAAGTTGCTATGTACATATTAAATGCTATATAGAAATCCAGTCTGAGGTGAGTGTTGAGCTCTCAAATTTGGCCGCTGAAACCTATGAATTTGGTAGGCAGATTGTCCACAGGGTACACTATGGGGCCTGTTTTCATTGTAGGAGGTCCATTCAGCAGCTGCCAGTCACAGCTCCGAGCCAACTCCACTGTAAATATTTTTAGAAGGACTTTTGCAAACTCTTTGCCCACGCAGCTCCTCAAGCCCCCACCAAAAGGAATGAAACTGAACCTAGAGGAGTCCTCTGGAGATGGAGACATGAAGCGATCTGGATTAAATTCTTCCTTGTTGGTAAAGAGATCTGCCACATCATGTGTATCACAAATACTGTAAATAACATTCCAACCTTTAGGGATCTGGTAACCCTATAAAAAAGAACAGAAAGGAGATGTGAAGCACCTTGCTGTGTTAAATAATGTGAAGTGACAGCACAGTCATCAGTGCACCCCACCTCCCCTCCTGCTTCCTGCAGGTCACTCTGAGGCAGGCAGGCCAGACGAACATGAAATATTTTGCAGCTGCTCTGAGGAGTTGTGCCCAAACCTTGCTTACATTTAGCTCAAGGGTCTTGAGTGCAATCCGAAATCCTCCAGGAACAGGCGGGCTCAGCCTGAGGGTCTCTTTGATGACACAGCCTGTGTACTTCAGCTGCTCCAAGACCTCCATGTCCAGCTGCTTCTCTTGGTTGGAGCTGCACAGTAACCCCTGGAAAGTAGAATGTTGCCATGACATTTATGAACCATGCAGCCAGGGCTCCTGGCACTGCAAAGCAGCTGCCCCTCAGCTGCAAGCAGTATTTTCCTGCCACCCCTAAAAGAAGGGCAGCACCTGGGTCAAAGGGAGCCCTGTCTGGGATACCTGTCCTGGAGGTACCTTCCTCCCACTGCCCCCTGCTGTGAAATGCCTCTGAGGAAGACACGCACCTTCACCTGCAGTTCTTTCCTCACTTTCTGCAGGACTTCATGGTGGAGCCCTAGGAAGGCAATCAGCGAGGTGGCAGCACTAGCAGTGGTTTCATGGCCCCCGAACAGCAGCTCTGTGGCAGACTCCTTCAGCTCCTTAACACAGAGGATAGAAGAGGCATAAACCAGGCCCTGAACACGGTATCTCTACCAGGCCCACTCTACCACTGCAATGCTGTACATTGTTCCCAAACTGGAACAGATACCCAGGGGTCAGGATAGGGGTGGCTGGTGGTGCTTATGCTCCCTGTGGACACGTCTCCCCATCCAACAGCCTGAGTTCAGCCTCAGCACCCTAGTGCTCAACACAAGCTTTATTTCATTGGGAGAGAGGGTATCTCCTGATATTTCCTTTTGTCCCCACAAGGTAGTTATGATGTTCTCAGAGGGCCTGAGGGAAAGAAATTAATCCAGTCCTGGGAAACCTTACCTGCATGTTGAGCTGCTCCCCGTTACCCTGTGTGTGTTCCATCAGCAGCTGCAGCGCATCCTTGTAGCCACCCTCAGGTTCCTTGCGGGCCATCTTGGCACGGATGTTCTCCTCGATTTTGGCATGGATGATGTTGCGTGCCCGCAAGCCCTGACCGAGCAGGAGGGAGAACAGTGTAGGTCTTAGGCTGCAGTGCCATCCCTCCCCCACGATTCCCCCGTGCCCTGGCCGCAGGGGCACCCCTCTCCGCCTGGCCCGCCGTGAGCCTTACCCTATAGAGCCCACTGAACGGCACATCGATGGGCAGGGAAAAGAGGTTGCGGATCATCTCCTCGAAGGCCTCGACCAGCTGCTGCTCGCCGTCGGGGCTGGCCTGGCGGGGCTGGAAGCCCAGCAGGATTCTCATGGCAATGCGAAACATGAGGCGCTTCACCTCGGGGTACACGAGCAGGCAGGGCCCGGCGGCGCCCAGCCACCGCTCCAGGCAGGCGCTCACCTCCTCCTGGATGACGGGCACGTAGTGCTGCAGGGCGTCCCGGGAGAAGGCGCGCATGATCACCTGCCCGGGGGGACGAGGAGGAACGGGACACAGGCTCAGCCGCCGCGCCCGGGGCGACCGCGCCCGCTCCCCGCCCGCCGTCGGGCCGTACCTTTTTGCGGTGCTTGTGCTGCCCGTTGTGGAGATTGGAGAGGCAGCCCGAGCCCAGGATGGTCCGCACCGAGGCGGGCCACTGCACGGAGACGAGCCGGTGCTCGCCCAGCAGGATGTGCCGCACGTTCTCGGCGCCCATCACCCGTACCGTGGGCCGCCCAAAGAGGTGAGTCTTATAGATGAAGCCGTATTTCCTGCGTTTCATCTGCAGGAATTTCCGCCTCTAGACAGGGGACGAGAGGGGGGAAATGATAAATTGTAGAGAGGATAAGAGGAAGAGGCAGGGAGAGTAGCTCTTTCCACCTGGGCACGGGAACCTGTCAAAGTTGTCGCTCATGTCCCTCCCCTGCAGCCAGAGGAACCCTGGCTCCAGAGGGGCTCCTCTCCGCTCCCCGCGCCCTCGCCTCGCCTTACCTGCAGCACCAGCTGCAGCGTCTCCCCGAAGAAGGGGAGCCCCATGGTGCCCGGGGGCAGCGGGAGCGGGCAGCTGGGATCGCGGCTGCTCACGCAGTACAGGTCCCAGAGCTTCACGGCAGCCAGAAAGAGTAGCAAGGGCAGCAGGAAGGTGCACAGGGCGCTGGCAACTAGGGCGGAGAAGCCCATGACTAGGGAGCGACTGCCGCCCGGCCCCCCGGAGCTCTTGAGTGCGCGGGCTGGGCTCGCCGCGGGCCGCCTTTTATACCCTTCCCAGGTTGCTGCCCACCCCTACCTTGGTCCGATAAATTAGTTCACCCAAAGTTCATCTTTAATTGCGGATTGCGGCCTAGCTCCTCCCCCCGAAATCTTTAACTATTTGCTTTGCGTAGTGCATCCTACCCGCCGCAGACCGCTGCCGGGGAAGGAAAGGTGCTGTCGGGGGCGGCGGCAGCGGCTCCGGGCTCGCTGACCCTGCGCTGCGCTCAGCGAGTGGGCTGTGGGACGCCGCTGACAGCTGACAGCCAGTGGTCGGCCACCGCCGCCTCCTCGTCCTCGGATTTATCACCGGTGCTCGCTAGAGACCAGCGGTTGCTCCCAGAAATTCCCGCTCCGGTACCCGGTGGCCCGGCTGTCCGGAGACACCTACCCCGCGGCGCTACCGCCCGGCGCGGTGCGCTCTGCGCAGCTCCTTCGCCCGCCCGCCGTCGGCCGGGAACGGCGAGGTAGCGGCCGGACCCGGGAGATGCCGGGCCGGGACCGTGGGGCGGCCGGAGCGGACGGTCCCCCGTGCTGGGGCAGCCTGGAGACCCCCTGAGCAGAGTCGCAGCTGTGCCGGCGCATCGGCAGAGGAGCCTCCTCTGTCCCCTGGCTCACCTTGAAAGGCACGGCTTATATTTCTGCTGGCCGCGGAGGAAGGAGCCGCCGGCAGCAGCCCGTCTCAGCCTCCCGATGCAGGTTCAAGCGCGGGTCACCGAGGGAAAAGGAGGTGAGAGCAGAAAGGAAACACCAAACCTGCCGTGCCCGGCTCCTCTCCCCGGGATCCGCTGCCCACCCTCGCCCGAGGCTCTCCGGCATCCCGTCGGGGCTGCCGCGGCCGGGAAGAGGAGCTCGGCACGGCCGGGCACCCCGCCTGCAGCCGCGGCAGAGGGGCTCCGCGCTGGCGGGCGGGAAGCGGCGCTGCTGTCCGGGCGGGAGCGGCGGCTCCGGGCAGGAGGAGCGGGGTAGGAGCGGGGCAGCGGGAGGGCTGCGTGGGCTGGGGCTGCTGCCGGGTGCGGCGCAGGAGCCGCCGGCCGCTGGGGAAGGGGCGCCCGGCGAGGACCGCGGCTGTGGGGCCGCGGAGCTCTTCGCCGGCCACGGCTGCTGCCAATACACTTCTTTTATTTTTTACGGTTTTTATATTTTCCCTCCCTGTTACTTTTGCTTTCTTGTTCCCAGACAAGCTCAATAAACGCTGGAAGTTTTGTGTGTGTGCCTGTGTATGGGAGAGGGGGATGTCACTTTTAATTATTATTTTTCTAACGATCAGCACATCACACGAGACCCGCCCTCCTGTTACCATGCCGTGTCGGAGCGGGGCTGCCCGCCTCCGCAGCCCCTTGCCCAGGACGGAACCCCCCGAAGGGTGCTCCCCCTGCCCCGGGGGCCGTAGCCCCTCGGGGTTCGCCGCGGGCCTGGGGCGGCTCCGCGGGGCCCGGCCGGCGCTGGCCGGGAGCGGCGGCCGCGCCCTGACCCGGCGCTCTCCCCTTGCCGGGCGCTGACCTGCTTGTGACCTACAACACGGACCGTGACATCTGAGTGAACCCGGCCGGCAACCGCGCCAAGTTCACTGTCTATCAAAATAACGAGATACGGTGGCCTGAGCACCGATAATTGCCACAGGAAGGCTTTATTATCTCCCCAGCTGTGTATTCCCCAGCCATCGGCTTGAAAAGAATCAAATGGTAAAGAGTGAAAGGGATAATTAAAAACATCTTGGAAGGGGGTCAAGAAATTAACAGCCTAATATGAACAAACTTTGATTACAAGTAACAATTATTACACTTCATTTGTAAATGCTCGTGTTTATCTGCAAACAAAATCAGTTTATCAATTTCTTTTTGTTTCTTTTTTTTTTCTTTTTTTTAACTAGATTCATGTTACATTTTTCAGCGGGCTTGTTGGTGCTCAGGGTAATTTTTAAGTGCGCTGCTGCAGGAGCCCTGACCTTCCTGCACTGGTTGCTGGACACTGCAGACCCAGCCCTGTCCACAGCGAGACCCTGAATCTCCTGCAGTCTCAGTCAGCCAGTAGCTCCTGCTAATTAAAGTTAGTCATTGCCACTTGCAGCCACCATCTACTGATTTCACCTCTGATAGGCAAAAAGATTCACCTTTCAGGACAAGGTCAGGAGGGCCAAAGGCTCTGGTTCACTACAGGGTCGACTTGCCAATAGCACTTAACTCAGCCCTGCAGTTCAACCTCTTCCAGATTTGACCTGTCACATTTGGGAGCCAGGTTTCTGCCTGAGGTAGCGTGGTGGTCACTGCAGAGCCCTCCAACAGTTAAGGATAGCACATGCCTTGCTGCAGTGCCCCAGCACAGACAGGCAAGGGAGACTGGCCAGGGCAAGGCCATCTCTAGCACTGAAGCAGGATGATGATAAGAGTTTCAGGAGATTGGAGAGCTCCCCAGAGCCTTTCCAAAGGGACGCTGTCTTCATGCCATGTTTTGGCCCTCACAGGCCAAGCTGGTTCTTCGCACAGAGCACATGACACTACCAGGCATGGGATGCTCTGGAGGGACAAGGATGATTGTTTTCCCACTGCATTCACACAGAATGCGTGACAGTGGGGAGTAGAAGTGAAGCTGAAAGAAATGTGTAAACATGTCATCATGGATCAAGGACCATGGCTCTGTTCTCAGTACACAAACAACAGGACTCAATTTTATTTTACATGGGAAAGAAATACCCTGTGGAGGTACTCAAAAGCCATCTAAAAGGGTGCCTTCAGCACCCACTTTTAGCCTCAGGTACCACCGCCTGGATGGACGCATGGAGCTGCTGTCCTGATACTTTCCCTGGCAGAGCTGGGCTGATGAGGTGACAGTCAGTCTGGCCAGCCAGCCAGCTATCACAGGGCCTGTGTCACCTTGCAAATGTCCCCTCTGCAATGTGAACAGCATCATCAGAACAAGGAACTTTCTACCACAAATCAGATGTATTCAGAAATGCCTGTTTTCCAAACATTTGCTCCCCAGAGCCCCCTCCCCTGCTTCAGTCCAATCCCATGGGCAGGCTGTGGCTGGGGATAATATCCTGGGGGGGACCTCAGAGGGGGCTTCATTACAGACCCCAAGCAGCAGCACAGTGCTCAAGCACAACATACACAGCTACTGCTAGTGGATAAATGAGAGATATCCTCTTTGTGCCAGCTGTAATGGGAAGTGCATGAATGAGATTAAATATTTACAATAAAAACCACTTTACACCCTATTATTCTAGCTAGAGCTGATGCCATGGATTGGGCAACTCTGGCTTGTGTTTTCCTGCAGAGCCCCCCACCTTCTCTCTTTTACCATCTAAAAAGCTACAGTGTGCAAGATGTTTGTCCTGCCTCTCCTATAACACACCTACAGGAGATAAACCTGGGAGTCTTAGCTATGGGTTTGGGAGTTTTGCTCCCCATCCCTGGTAGCTGGGGGGCCAAATGGGGCAGGGGCTGACTGAGCCCCCATGGCATATGCACCCTGTCAGCAGCTTCAGCAGGTTTTGCCCCAGTGCTCAGGAGTGGGATGCCCTGCTACAGCACCCTGCACACCCTACCAGCCTGTACACCAGGAGAGAAAAAATAGAAAGACCTTTAAGGTTTTGTTCAGCAGTGATCCAGTAGCATAGCCAGCCTGGGGCAGCAGAGACCTGCTCCTGGCAGCTGTGGAGGGGCATTGGTTCCAGGGCTGAGGGGAGCAGGGCATCCCTGGCTCAGGCCTCATGGCCTTGGCTGGGCTGCAAGGGGTGGAAGTAGAGCTGCAGCCCATCATCGACAGGGTGCACGATGGGCACGGTCTGCATAGTGGGATAGCCAGGGGTGGCCAGCTCCCAGCGGGCTGTGCTGACCAGCTCAATGGCCAGCAGCTTGAGGATGGTCTGTGCCAGCTCCTTTCCAATGCAGCTCCGTGCCCCTCCACCGAAGGGGATGTAGTGGAACCGGCCTGCAGCCTCCGGCCGGCCAGCACCGAAGCGGTCTGGGTCAAAGCTGCTGGGGGGGCTCTGGTAGACAGCAGCTGTCTCATGTGTGTCACGGATGCTGTACATGACGCTCCAGCCTTTGGGGATCTGGTAACCCTGGGAAAGGGAGAGAAGAGGGAGGAAAGGACTGTTACATACCTGTGCTACTGGAGGGTGAGCAGAGGGTGCCTGGGGACAGCCCCACTGCACTGCCCACCTGCTCTGCAGTTCCATTTCTCCCCAGCCCAACTGGGAGGTTGCTGGGTAACGCTTCCCCTTGAGCTACACCACCAAGCACCACCATTGTGCTGGACACAGGGTACTCGCACACAACAGCAGGCAGCAGCTGTTTAGCAGCCTGCCACAGTATGAGGTACTTACATCGAGCTCAAAAGTCTGCAGTGCCGTCCTGTAGCCTCCAGAGACCGGGGGCAGCACCCGCAGCACCTCCTTAATCACACAGTCCAGGTAGCGCAGGCGGCTCAGCTTCTCCAGGCTGATGTCTGAGGCACAGTGACAGCTTTGCCTTGGTGGTGCCGGGAGCTGGGGGCCAGTGCAGGAGTTGCTCCGGGGGACAGTGGGCTCCAGCACGGCACTGGACTGGAGGGAATCTTCCTCCACTGGGGCCAGGGGCTGGCTCTGGTCCTTGAGAACGTCTTTGGCCACAGAGTGGGAAAATGGTTTTTCTCTATCCCTGGTCTGGATGGTCAGGGTGTCCAGGCAGGGTCCTGCAGGGCAGCACTGACTCTGCTGGTACAACTCATGGGATATCAGCTCCTGCCTTATTTTTTCAATCACTGAGGGATGCTTCAATAGCAGGAGGATCAGAGACGTGCTAGCACTAGCCGTGGTGAAAAAGGCAGCAAATATGAGCTCAATTGCTGATTCCTGGGAGAGGAATGAAAATGCCAAGTTTGAATAACATTTCAAAGTGCTTGTGTCTCAGACTGCTCTCATCTTTTGCAGGTTTTGCTGCTGTGCAGAAGGCCTTGGCCCCCACTCTGACCCCCAAACCTGCACCCATCTTGGGTTGGCAGGGACCAAAGCATTTCCTTATGAACTGTACATCCACTTGCAAAGTGTCTGATGCAGAACCACAGCTGGGATGAGTATACATTACCTCCAATCTAGCTCTTCTGAGCTTTCTTCACAAGATTTACCAATTTTAAGGCAGCACTTTAGCATACATTATAGCACATGGAATGAAGTCCATTTCAAGTATTATGCTTTTTATCTTCATCTGCCAGTTCACCTTTGTACCCAGCTTTTACTTTTCTGCCCAGGCAGTGAATATGGGCAGTGGTTTATGCACAAATACTTAATGTGCTGTCAGCTAAAATGGGTTGCATTTCATCCATCTCCAGTTATGACTGATCTGATCTGGGAAGGTACTCAAGGCAAGAGGCAAAAGCATAAAGGCCTCTATACTAGAGTGGGTCAGCCTGGGAAGTGCTGTAGCCAGCAGGGAGCACACACCAGGCAATGGACTTGCTTGCTTTTCAAGATGTACAGTCTGAAGCACAGCAGAGTTCCCATTAGCTCCACAGCTGATGTATCCATAACAAATTAGGAAGTTAACCAGCTCAGATACATGGACCACAGCACAGTCAAATCTGTAATATGTGCCTTGTCCAAGGTCAGGGGCCCCTTGCAGCCTCCCAGCCTTTGTGTCTGCAGGGTCTATATGGAACAGCACATGCCAGGTTGCTGGGGTCTTTTGGCAGCACCCTCTGATCAACTTCTGCAAATGGTTTTCCTGAAGTTAAGGGTTGCCCAGAGGTGGTCCATGGCATGACACATCTCTGACAGCAAACATAACCCTCAAACCTACAGCACCATCTGAAGGTGCCAGTGGCTCCATAGCACAGCGCTGGGATTGCTGAGGCCAGAGACAAAAGGCAAGGAGAAACTGAAGGCAGAAGTTCCCCTGGGAGGCTTGGAACTGACTGGTATTATAGAGCACTAATTGCTTCAGCCCAGGGGCAAAGAGGAGCAAAATCCCCCAGGGACACAGAGCAGTTTCTTCTCACGTGACTGTGTCTGGACTTTAAATGGTTCTGACACAACTGGTTCCAGTTGTGTTCCATCTCCAGAGAGATGAAGCCATAAACACAAATAAGAACACTTGAAGACTGAAGGTACTTGGATTCAAGTCTGGTAAAGTTAAGGATAATATAACAAAGATGACTTTTTGCTAACATCCCTAGTGCCATATATTGGCTGGACTAGATGCTTTGGCCAAAGTGCAGCCCTCAAGGGTATCTTTCAGCTGAAATAAAACCCCTGGAACAACAGATCCCTGTCAATCCCTATCACACCTCCTGCAGGCATTAGCAGGCATTTTTACATTCACAAGGTAGCAGACCCAGATGAAAAGAAACCTCTCAGTTCCACCACATGCAATTAAACCCCAAGACATTTCAATAGCATGCAAGGAATTTAGGGCAAGCTCTTAGGTTTGAAATAACAGCCCTTATGTTCTTTTCATCAACCTCTGACAGTGCTGCTGCAAAAGTTGTGTCACAGCTGCTGTCACAACTTTCCCTCCCTGCTTCTATGAGGCCAACAGAACCAGTGACTAAAAGGCAGGATATTCTCAAGCTTCTTCAGCAGTACTGTCCCTGTCCTGAGAGGCAGAACAGGCAGCATTACACCCAGCAAGTGACAGCATTATTATGCAGGATGGGGTTTTTTAAAATCTTCCCAAGGTTTAAAATATTTTAAAACAGTATTGTTGGCAAAGCAGTATATTTTTAATGAGCTTTACATTTCAAGGGCCCTGATGAGTTCATGGCAGCAGGACAAATCACAGTGTATTTTGGAAAATTTCTGGGAAGACTGTCTTTCCAGATCATTTGAACAAAAAGCAAATTAGTGACTAGTTTGTGCCAGTGTCTGGAGGGTCTCTCAAAGACATATATCCACAACTCTGAGACAGCTTTGGACTTTTTATCCAATTAAACTGTTTCATTAAATTAGACCTCTACTACTGTTTCATTAGGGTGGAGAATACTGCCATAATTGCAAGCATAGGCAGTTCAGTTTGCAAGTAATTTTGTTAAATACATAAAATTTCCAACCCTAATGGTGCAGAACAACATATGAATGTATTAAAATTTGAATCAGCTGGCCCAAGGTCACTGCCATGTTACTCAGTCCATGTTACATTTAATATCTCCTCATTCCATTTGTGGTCAGAGCCAGGGACATGATAAGAGATTGTGAAATTATTCTTGCTTAATATTCATGTGACTATTAACAGAGATTAATTAATCTTAATCAATCATATTTTGAATATGTCAATTTTTAAAAAATTACGTTATAATAAAACGTTAGACTAAATAATGTAATAAATAATTACAATGAAATTTATTTAGGAATATATGCTAGTTCTAATTCTATCTAATAGTTGCTCAAAGTTTTTCAAATATTTTAGATTTAGAGATTGCATTTTTACAAAATATTATAAAATATTAGTCTTTGGATAGTTATCCTGAAATACTTTTATAAATAGTAAAACTACCTTTAAACTATATTCAAATACTTTAAAACCACATCCAGCTGCTGTACCTATGCAAAACTGCTTCAAAACTTGTTATATAAATGCAATCTTATCTATCATTCACTGATAGCAAGTGACCTGGAACTATGAAGGATGCAGTACTAATGACAATTTTTTTTTCCCCAAGATCTTTGGCAAAATACTCGTCACATTCACTTGGTGGTTTTGGCTTAGTAAAGACTACTGGGTTCATCTCTGTGTCACAGTCATGTACCATATTTCATCATAGCAATCCACAGGCTACATGATCTGATGAATGAGGAGGTGATAGTGATTGACCTGGAATCAGTTGTTCCATTCCTGGACCCATTCTGATTTATCACCTCAGAAATTCCTGGGCTCACAGCCCTGAGGAGTCCAGTGATGGGATCAACACCCTGCCCTAGGCTGGGTGCTGGGCTGTGTTTGAGAAGCACACAAATAGCTCTAAATATTTCCAAGAGAGTGTCCTGGAGGTTACTGAGTGCACAGATGTGCAGAGCCTTAACACAGCCACATAACCCTACCAGCATCCTACATCAGGCTCAAGGCTGGTGCCCATGAAGAGGAAAGGTAGAAGGGACATCCATTCCCTTTTAAAAAGGTTCCTTTTAATGCAAAGCGACACAAGACTACAAGAGCTTTAGAGTGTGCCAAGTGCAAGCTCCCTCACTTGTACAGGAGCTGGTGTCCCCACTGCTGGTAAGAGGGGCACAGGAGCCAGCAGCTGGTGGTGGTCCCCACACAAGCCTTCTCCTGGCCTTCAGCCCATCTCAAACAGACACTGAGTCACGAGTGGCACTGCAAGGCAGAGGTTCTCCTTACCTTTAGCTCCTGCATGGTGAGTTCTTTGCCATGCTCCTTGGCACCGTTCATTATGAAATCCAGAGCATCACTATGGTCTTCTGGGTTGTTTCTCTGCAGTTTTTCCTGTATAGCCTTCTCCATAAACTTATGTAGCATGTCCCGTGCTTTGATTCCCTGCGAGAGGCACACACAGTTCAGGAGAACCTTGGGAACTGCCCCCCTCTCTAGAGAGACCAAGGGTACCCAAGTGTAGCAATCCTTTATCCCAGGACCTGTAACAGCAAGAATTGTTTTATCTGCTGCCCAGCCTCAGAGCCTTGCAAGAGGCAGCAGTTTTGGGGGAAAATGCTGCACATTCTGTTGCCTTGCTGTTGTGAATCAAATGCAACAAAATCCCAATAAACTATGTGGGAGGAAAAGACAGCAGTAAACCCATGCTACCAAATTCAGCGGCATCTGCTCTGAGCAAACCTATAATTGGGTCAGGTCCAAAAGAAGCTTATCCCAAGGGACAAGAAAAGGTAACAAAAAAACTGAGTCCAGACAGCAAGGCATGAATGGTTTTACAAGTATATAGTGGATAAAGACAGATTAATCACAGTCAGCTCATTTTCAGGTGTGTTGCACTCCAGTGCACCAAAACTTTCATGTAAGATTTCAGCAAGTCAAGTGACCAACAATGTCTTTGCGAAGTGGGATGGATGGAGTCACAGAGTGTACAACTCTCTATCAAAATGTCTCCCGCAAAAGCCAGAAGGACCAGAAGTTTGAAATTAAAAATGGCCATGACCAGATGTTGGGAAGAAGATACAAAGGCTTAGATTTGAGGTGCGAAGGACTGGACAAAGTAAACTGGGCAGGGAGTGAGGAGAAAGACAAGAAGACCGAAAGGCAAGATAAAGATATTGATCTGGGACCAGGCAGGCTTTGGCTGACCTGAAAGAGGGAAGGGAAGGATAGGGAAGGAGGGATGAAAGCTCATACTGGTAACAACCTGCAAAGACAAACTGGACAGGGAAAATAAGAGCTTTGATGAAGAGTAGCAGAGAGGCTGGGGGAGAACTTGGACTGTCTGGGTAAGGTGATCCAACAGGGCAGAGCTCACACTGGAAATACGAGGTGAGGGAAGACCAGGCTAAAGTTGACAGAAGACTTCAGCTGTGGTAAGGGTGGAGCACACAAAGCCAGAGGAGGGAGGAATGTGAGATGAAGAATGGTATACAGGATCTATACCTAGAGCAGGAGTGTGGAGAGGCAGGCAAAGAGGGGCAGAGCAGCAGGGAAGAAACTGCAGGTTGAAAGAGGCTCTCTCCCTGAGTTGTCTCTAGGCTGCCGGACCACAAGGGACCGAGGACCATAAGAGGGTCTTAAAGTCCTCAGCCTGCCTGAGTTGCAAGAGGAGGTGCTAAAGTGAGGTGTGCTGTGCCCACCTGTTTTTGTGTTTATGCCCACACACTCCTCGGCCATGGGCTGACATGAGTTCAGATGGGGTAAGATGGGACAGGGTCAGACATGATGAACTCCCCAGAGGCAACATATGGGATGAAAGAGAAGAGGAGCCCTGTGCTGTACAATGAGCTGGAGCCAGTGTCCAGAGGTGTTGGAAGCCAGGCAGGAACAGGTGAGAACTGCAGAAAGAAGGGGAAATGGCTGGGGTAGATAAGATACCAAGCCCTCAGACCTAGAATAGGATGTTGCAGATGTCCTGGCCCATCATTGGTGGGCCTAGGGACAGGGGGTCTGTGCCGCCAGGGCAGAAGGAATAGTCCAGGCAGCAGTACCTTGCGCAGCCCACTGAAGGGTAGGTTGAGGGGCAGGGAGAAGAGGTTCTCCACCAGCTGTTCAAAAGTTTTGGCCAGATCCTTGAACTGCTTTTCGTCCAGGCGAAGCCCCAGCAGAATCCGAGCTGCAATGCGGAAAGTTAAGGTTTTAGCGGAGGAATAAACTGCGATAGAGCCTGGCTCCATGCACCAGCCCCGCAGCTCCCAGCTCACAACCTTCTGGATCCGCGGCAGGTAGCTCTCAAGGGCGGCACGGCTGAAGACTCTGGCCAAGATCTAGGAGGAGAAGGGGGGAAAAGAGGCAGGTAGTTAAAGTAGGGGGAGCACGCATACCACCGAGGCCCAGTTCTGGGCCGGAGGTGCCGCCTGGGCTGTATGACCTGTCGGGTGGCTGTGAGGCTCACCTTGCGGCGCTGGCGGTGCAGGTCGCCAGTGGAGCTGAGCAGAGTATGGGAGCCCAGGATGATCTGGGTGCTTTGGGGCCACTGTGTGCTGACCAGCGTGTGCTCACCCAGCAGGATCTTGCGGATGTTCTCAGCACCCGTCACCCGCACCACGGGCCGGCCCAGGAGGTGGGTCTTGAAGACGTTTCCGTACTTCTCCCGCCGAGAGCTGTGGAAGCGGGGGCCCTGGGGACGAGCTGCGGGTCAGCCCGTGGCTCCCGACAGCCCCTTCCCACCCCGACCCGTTCCGTCTCTCGGCGCCTTACCTGGAGCAGCCAGTGCAGAGTCTCCCCGAAGAAGGGCCAGCCCATGGAGCCCTTGGGCAGGGGCAGGGCGCTGGCGCGGTCCCGGCTGAGGCTCCAGCGCAGCGCCCACAGGTGCCGGCACAGGGTGACCAGCAGCGCCAGGGCCAGCAGCACCAGCGCCGCCGCCTCGGGCCAGGAGAGCCCGGCCGGCATCCTCCTCCGGCGGCGGGGACGGGGCGGGCGGAGGCGGCTGTCAGGCACGGGGGGCCGGCGCCCCCCGACTCGGCTACGGGCGCTGCGCGACGGGCCCTGCCGGCTGCTGCCCGCCCGGCCCCGCTCGCCTCCTGCTGCCGGTTCGCCCCTCGGCCACATTTATATAGATATTGGCCACTTACGCCCGATCCACCTTCGGAGATGACGTATCCGCTGCATATTTAAGCAGCGCGGCCAAGTGCGGTGATTGGCGCGGGAGGGCCGGGGACAGCGGCCGAGGGGCTCGGGGCGGCGGCCGGGCAGCCCCCGGGGCTGAGGGCCCGGCGCCCCCTCCCGCCCCCGCCCACCCCTCGGGGCGCCCCAGCTGGAGGCGGGACGGCCGCCCCTGGGAGCGGGGCACCATCTCCGCCCCGCCGGGAGCTCCCGGCGCCCCCTCGGGCCAGCCTGCCCAGGTAGCGAGTCCCGTACCGGGCTTCCCCGACCAGGGAGCGTCCCAGCCCTGCTCGGCAAGCCTCACTGCCCCCCGGCTTCCCGGCCTGCAGCGGCAGTCGGGGAGGGCCTGCAGTGCTCCCGGCCCGCACCCCGCCGTCGGGGCCGCGCGGATCCCCGGCCGCCTTCCCCGGGGGGAAATCACCCATGAGTGGGGACCTGCACGGGTCCCGCAAAACCGGCTCCGAGCGTGCTCCGGTGTGTGAAATTAAACAGGAATACGGGTGAGGTTTATATTACTGTATTTAGACCGTCAATAACTTAAAAATACAGCGAAAATGTACATTATTTTTACACGTTCCATTTGGTTTGTATTTGTTAGACATTCTCTTAGTGTCTAAAACAGCCAGGAGGGGACAGTGCAAAGACTGGTAGTGGGACAAAATGCTAATCGCTGGGATGGGGCTGGCAGGAGAAAGCGCAAACTAACAAACAGATGCGGCACAAAACCAACAGCGGCAAACCTATTCCTTACTGCAACCTGGGATAAAGAACCCGAGATCTTACGAAAGTACAGTTAGAAATAGTAACCCTGAGGAACAAAACCAAACGAAACAACAACGTGTCACATTATAAAGAACTCAAATGGTTATTTACATTACAACTTCGAGATTAAACCCTTTTGGAGAACAAAGCCTAAGTCCTAATGCTAAATAGATATCTAGTTCTCAGGTAGTTTTCAAAGGTACTAAAAATCAGAAGACTTTTTCATACCTCCAGACTACAAAACCTGGTATACAAAATTATGTCCAATCACTTTAAGGCTAATATACATTTAATGCAGGAAAACAACAGGCGGCATCTGAAACACAAGTATCTCAATGCTTAAAAACATTAAATTAGGATTCAACCAGAAAACAGCAACTAAGGGATCATTTCTCAAATAATTCCTAATCTGAGCAAAATTTTGGACACCATATCTGCAGCTATTTAAATAACATATTTACAGTTCAGCTGTTCCATGTACAATACAATTGCGCTGGTTTTTATTGTACAACCTCATTTTTCACCATTTGTTTACAATATACAAAATAGTATTCGATCCATTAAAAATACGTACAAAGAATTGCTTGTTGAAGACTACATGTACAATCCATCTACTGCATTTTTCTTTTTCTCTGTCAAACAAAAGTCCTAACTGGTATCACCATTTGCTTAGTAGAAATAGTGGCTAAGAAACACCTCGGTGTGATGAGATACTGTCGATTTAAGAGGCCTATGTGTGCTGGGACATACCATTCACTAAACTCCTAAGTTGCTTTACTACAGTCTCTATTAGCTTCTGCTTGTCACGGTCATTCTTCCTGAACTGAGCAAAAATGTTGTTCTTTTTGCTGGAGTCTTTCATTCTAGAGAAATAAAAAAGTAAATGACAAACACATTAGAAACACAAATTGAAAAGGAAAGATCAACTATTTTGATTGGTTTACTAGTGTTCCTCTTTTGATCTTTCCACTAATAAGAACTGGAAGATTACAAAACCTGTTCACTATGTGTTCTTAAATTAAACTTCTGCAATGCAGAATTCGTTTTATCAAATACTACTTCACAAATAACCTGTAAGAATTAAGCAAATACCCCTTCAGCAGGACCCCGATCCTACCAATTGCCTTAGGAGGGAAGCAAGTCAGAAAACCCGTTAGTATCATCTGCTTCTACGGTAAATTCAGACTCGGCGAATGGGTGAGTTTTGTTCACCGTCAGAAACGGGCATATATATTGCTGATTTCCCGTACCAACAGATACAACAACGAAATTCCGGAAATTAAGGAAGTTAGAGAAACAATATTTTGTAACAATATAGGCGATACGTACCCTCTGTGAACTCTGCAAAAGACATTTTCATCGCGGGCAGGAGAGGAGAGAAAACACTGTTAGAAAGCGTATTTAAACCGCAGCGCGCTTTGATGCGGTTTTTACAAGCAGGTTGGTACCGGGCTGCCGGTAACGTGCCCTGCTCACCCTGCCCTCCCTGCCCGCCCGCCAGGCCGGCCGAAACCTCGCACCGGCTTCACTACGGCCAAAGCTCAGCGTCTCCCTTCCCTAGAGCGGCAATTCGGGCAGCCGCTGGCTGCTCCCGCGGCCCCGGCCCCGCCGCTCCCGGCAGGGCGGCTCCGGCTCCGGCGCCGCTTTGCATCCCAGCGCCGGCAGCTCCGGCCCCGGCCCCCGCACTTACTTCTCCAGGAGCGTGAGGGCCGTGCTGGGGTTGACCCGCAGATACTTGGAGGTGGCCTGCCCGTAGTCAGCCAGGTAGGTGGACCAGTCCCACACCATGAAGAGGTCCAGGAGCTGCGGGGGGGAGAGACGGATGAGGGAGTGTGGGGCGGCTCTGCAGAGAGGCCGGGCGCAGCCCCTCGCCGAGCCCGGCCAACACTCCCCCTTCACCTGCCCATTTCCTTCTTTAATGTCTCACACCTCCCTCAGTGTGCAGGCAGGCGGCTGTGCAGGTTTGGCCCCAAGAGGGAATGCTAATGGCTTCACGTTTTAGTATTTGGGAACTTGCTTTACCGTGGGGAGCAAGACAGGGATGCTCCTGTCTGTTGCTTCTCAAAGTAATTTAAATGAGAGGTTCAGGTAGTCTCAACTAAGTGAATTAAACACCTTCTGGCTGCACTCTCCATTGTGACTGATCCCTGAAACTCAGTGCCAAGCCCGGGGCACACTTCTGGCCCAAACAAACCCAATCACTTCAGTGGAGGAACAAAAAGTCTCCAAGCACAGTCCTACACTTGGCTGCAGTTTCAAATCAGGTCTTTGACTCATGCTCTCAGAGCTGCTGTTCAACAAAAAAAACAGCCTGCTTTTACAATCAGACGCAATGCCGAACCTTCAGCAGCCAGCACCCTCTCACAGCCCTCAAAGCCTAATTCCCCCTCCACCATCACGGGGTGCAGGCCAGGCACCGCTGGGCACCCTGCCCAGGCTGCCAGGGGCCAGGGCACAGGCAGCCCCGCTCGGGGATGCCTTTCCCACGGCTACCTGCGGGCCAGCGGGCCCCACTGCCATTGACGTCAATGGCGGGGCGCCTCAGCTTCCCCCTGCGTCTGGTGCCGGGCCTTGTCCTGCTGCTGAGGGCTAACGAGGGCTTGTTCTCAGGCTGTCCCGTGTTAGCCAAAACTACTGTTAAAATAAGCGTTGGGAACCATTAACAACACTTTGCCCCAGCGTGTAGTGCCTGTGGCTGCTCCACTGAGCTGGGTCCTCAGTGTAACCTAGAGCCCTGCTTGCCTGCAGAGCTGCTGAATCAGTAATGCTGGAAAGGTGGGCTGCAACAGGATTTTGTGTAACAAAACCACTTAAAAAAATGTAACAGAATACTGCAAGTCACACCATTTTGCTATTTCAAGGAAGAACCCTCTTCACTTCAAACATTTGCTTCTGCTAAGGAAGACCAGAGCTGTTACAGCTGGGACACAAAAGTAGCAGCCCCTACTCCCACAGGCAGAACTGCAGCAGGCACCCGCTCCTCTGACTTCTCAGGCTACACTAAGAGGAGGACTGCACCCCAGAGAACCTTGCCTTCCTCAAATTTCTCAGCCCAATAAACCATCAGAGATGTCCAGCAATGCTCGTGACCAGAATTATAACAATATAATAATAATCAATTTATTTACAGAATAAAAGGATACATCTAGTCCTCCCAGGTTCAAATTTCTATGCCTCCCTTTTGCAAATTTTTCCACTTCCAAACCACTCTATAATGTTACTTTCAAATATAGGGTCTAATTTAAATACATAATTTTCTAATTAATTACTCTTTCCTTATTTGTAGTGCAGTCTTTTAGGACTAGGTAGCAACATTTCCTGGTATTATAATGGACCTCTGACACACCTACTGCTCGGTCATCCCGAAGACCTTCAGGGACCCTTACAAACCTCAGTGACATTTACATTTTACATTTAACTATCTCAAAGGGGTGAAAGTATCTAAAACCCAAGGAGGCTATTTCATTCTCTGCTGACCAGATATCCATGATAACCACCAAGGTCAAATTCAAATGGTTCTTTCCCACAAAGCCCTTTCTCAAGATGGACACCACAAATTTTACTGAGTTGCTGAGAACATGCCTTCAGTCACCAAGCAAACAGACTTGGGAAGGCTTGACAACTCAGAAATTAGCATCAGTTGTGAAACTCACAGCCTCAGTTGCTACTGCATATTACTCATCACTTGTTATTACCTGCGTAACACAGTTTGTGGTGCCCAGTGCCCACAGAGGTATTTTAAAGCACAACCAAAAGAGTGGAAAGATAGGACAGGCACATACACAAGACAAGCTGTGAGGATAAAGCTGTCAGGAACCCAAACTATATAATCTGGTCATTACTATCTTACTGCTACTTACAGTGCTACTTGTCATGGGCTCCACATGGGACACAGTCCTTAAGGATCGACCAACATTCCTGCAGTTGTATTCAGTGAGTCCAAGGTGAAAGATTTCATTTCTTACCCCTATTGTACTACTGAAATTGAGGATTCTGGGTAAATCCTAAATAACCCTGAAGCTCATATGGGTGAAAGGTATCTAAAGGTATCCTGCTAGCAATGTGTGGCCCAAAGCCACTGACGACTGACACGATTACAGTGCTGACAAGTTCAAAGAAACTTCCCTGACAATAGTGCATGAGTGAGTTTCATATGATGCTTTCAATGGTTGACTCAACTGATTGTGCCACAGCTCTGGGAAATCTCTGTCATAGTGATTACTCGAAGATTACATCTCATTTGTCACCTGGCCAAACATAGGAAGCATGTAGGGCTCTAAACAGACCATGAAGTCTGTTGTTTTTCCAACAGGAGGTAAAAAAGTATATCATATATGAAGTATATTCTGTGCACTCCCAGACAGTCCTGGCCCTAAAGAATGAACACCCAAAGAGATTGGCAAGGGGGATGTACCCAGAGCTTCTTCCCTGCACCATGCATGGTCAAAGAGCTGCACACAACCAACCTCATGTTAATAAATCTCTTAAGTTCAAGCAGCTGTCATGACATGCGGCAGGTAGCTCAAAGGTTCAGACATGCAATCAAATGACACATGCCACTCAGTCAACAGCCCCTTCCCTCCTTCTGTGCATTTGCTCAGGAGCTGCAATGTGACAATCATGTCCTGGTTCTGGATTAAATGTGGCAGGGAGCTGCAGACACTGCTGGAAATCAGACTGCTGCTGTGCATGACTATGCATTGTGCATTTTGTCCCACTCACAGCTGCAGTTCTGCACTGTTGCATACTGCCGTATGCAGTGGGCTTTGACAGCAAGTACTGCATGCTGTGGGGTGGGCAAGAGCTGCCTGGTGTGCAGCACTTGGGATCTATGTCCTGGCCGTTCCTATCACCTGCATCTGCCCTGGCACCCAGGCTCGGTGGGTGCACAGCCAATACAGGCGCTTTGTGAGGGGATAAAGTTGGCAAGCAGCCAGTGGCAGAGAGGACAGTCTAGCAAAAATGACTCACTGGCCCCAGGACCACCACATGGGTGGGAAATAACTTCAACCCATTCATGCAAAGCTTCACTTGAGCACAACACAACACTGAATTCACCTTCAATCCCGCAGCAACAATGCAGAGGTGCTACTCACCAATTCGTCCCACTTTCTGCTGCTCTGTTCCTTTCTGATTTACACCATCTTTTGCTACACAAATGTGTGCCCCATTTAAATCAATAATTTTAATTCCTCTCCCTGATATATAAAAAGTGGGACTGTCTTGGCCACAAGCATGTGATGTATATGAAGCACAGGACAGTTTGCTTGTTCTGTGACAGTAGTTTTTACTGCAGCATCTAGGATCAAAAATGATTAAAGGCCAAGTTAAAGCAACATTTCCCTACTACTACTTTATCTATTACAGCTTTCACTATTGCTGAGACAGAAACTGAAAATGAGATGTATTATCTAACAAGAAATGCTCCACACTGGCATACACTGTCAAAAGACAAATGCTGGCAAACAGTAGGTCCTGGCAATAAGTATTTCCCAGACTCAAAAAACAGTCAATGGCCATAGAATGTATCACATCATACTGGTGCACCTGGCTGTGACTCTTTCAAGGTTAGACTGTGCACAGCTTGCCTTGAAATGACAATAGGAAAAATGTTTATTTTGCACATTCATCTTTCCTAAGTTAACACATATGGAAAAAACTTCAGACAGAAAGGCAGTCTCTCTCACTACTCAGTCTGGAGGCAGCACAGCCCATTTTGGCTGAGAAAGCTACTCAGCCCCCACCTAAGGAGCCACCCAAGGGTGTTCAGTCAGAACCAGCTTATCATGCAGCCAAAACACTGTAAAGCACCAAATAAACTAAATATATGTACTCTGCTACCCAAGAACAATGGCACAGCTGTGCTCTTTATCCCATAATAACCATGAAAAATAAGAGTAAGCTCAGACAGGCAATACTATACCTGAGTATTTTATAATGAAGCTGAATATGCTTCCCTAGGAGCAAGGAGCAATTATTCCCTTCTGACTAGGAACAATTTGCAGAGATGTAAGAGATGTGCGTGTGTCTGAGTCATTATGTAAAAAAAAAAAAAAAAAAGAGGAACACAGCAAAAAAAACAAAACAACAAGCTTTAGCTTTTCCTGCTTTCCTGTACACCACACAGAACATCCTATATATTGTCAACTTACTTACATTTACAGGATAACAGTCCACACTTCCACCTTATTTAGAGGATTTTGCCTCTTCTATAGGTGTGATATAAGGGGAAGCTTTAGCCAACATCTTGGAACCATCAAAGCTGGTGATCAGAGAGCAGCATGTTTCTTTGGCTGTACGTGCAACAGTGTTGCTTTCCCAAACCATTACATTATTAGTCACATACATACTTCTAACATTATAGGTAACTTAAGCCTCTGGTTGCTGCACTGCACTTTTATTTTGAATTATGCTCTACAGTGCTTTGATTTTGTAATTTTCCCTTCATGTGCAGGTATTTTCTAAATGCCTTTTATGTCTAACATTAGGTCTCTCTGTAGAAACAAACATCACTTGGAAAAGGTGATGTTTATATGTACTTATGTAAAAGTTTATAGTAATTTCTGACATTATACAGACAACACTGCTATTTTTAATTTGAAGACTTATTTTAAAAGATACTAAGCTATGTTTTGGTAAAAGACCTCCGACTGTAAGACCTTGCTAGCTAACACAAAACATTATAATATTGATGCTATGAGGGATCTTAAACTGATATGAAAGATCTTAAACTTTTAGGGACAGAATTCTGATTTCAAATAGAGTACTTGCACCTATTCTTCAAAGTTAGTACTCTAAGTTTTGCCAGTATCTAGGTGATATGGCCATATTTGAATAGAAATTACTCTTCATCATTGCTCACTAAAGCTTTGTATTGTATTACCTAAAGTTCAGAGCAGCTCAGCCATAGTCCTGTATTTAGGCCATCTTGTAATTATGTGAGAATTTTGTGCACTGGGAACTGCTGGAATTGATCATCCGGTCCTTTCAGTGCTGTTTGAGCCTCTTGTCACATCCTCAGATATCATACAGATGCCCTTTCCTTTTTACTTTTGGGCAACTGTCAGGAATAATCTTGGAAGAGAACGCAACTTTGGGAACTTGCTTCGCACCGAGTGAACACAGCAACAGACAGGAATAGGAGACGTGAGCTTTACTGATGGAAATGGGGGCAGTGTCCATTAAACACTGTGCTGGTTATACTAAAAAAATCCTAATACTAAATTATCAAGGTACCTTAGGGCAAGTTGGAATGGTGCAAGTTGGAACCTCTTCTGAAGCAGCATGAGCATCAGCAAATAGCTTTGGTTGTACAAATGGCACCAGTGATTCAGGAGCAGGAGATAAAACCCAGTTGTGTGTTTAATTTCCTATTTACCTTTCAGTAAAGTCAAATATTCCATACAAAGAAAAGTAATTCTTTTAATATATCACTGTCAGTTATGTCAGTTCTGGCCCACTCTCCTTTGCTCACAAGCTGAATATTTCTTATGCTAAACAGTTTATTAACCCCTAATCACCCAGTTACTTCTGGACTTGATTGCATGTGTAATTACCTTTTGTCAGGTACAATTTGCCTGATAAACATGTCAGAACACTTGCTGCTTAGTCTGTTGAAACAGATAAATGCTGTCTTTCCACAGCCTTGGGGCATAATTAACAGGGAAAAAAAAGGCAGTTATAAAAACACACAGAAGCTGATTCAGTGAGGCAGGAGTTCACAGCGTGCAGCCCGCCAAGGCCCATTGCCCGGCCCGCTACGCTTGCCTGAGCTCTTATTGAGTTCCAGCCTGCTGTGACAGGGCAAAGGGGGCAGCCCTCAAAAACTGAGATTTAAAGTAGGTTTCCACGTGAACTTCAAAAAAGAGTGGGATGATGCCTGTTTGGAAAGAAAAAAAAAAAAAAAAGAAAAAAAAAAAAAAAAGAAAAAAAGAAAAAGAAAAGCCAACACAGCGAAGCAGCAAATAATGAAATTGGTAGAGTCCCTGTCATCACTATGTGTTATATGCTCAAGCAGACTCTCTGGGATGGGACCGGGAGCGGAAAAACTAAAAGAAGGCAGAGGGGGAAAAAAAAAGTCAGGAAAAGCAAACCGGTCAGGATTAACTAAAATGCTTTGTGGCATCCTTGGGCTCAATTGCTTCTGATTTCTGCCCTGTAGTGTTTGCAGGTTATGTACCCATGCGCTACGGGGAGTGCGAAAAAAGAAATCCTTACCTGACCTCTGGATAACCCAAACAGGAGATTAGCCCATTTCCAAGCAAAGCAGGTTGTCACACTGTTAGGCCAATTGCTTCTATTGACACTTTGCATAAACATCTTACACAGGGTGATCAGAAAGGACTGTTACGCCATTAATGCTCTTTTTATTTTTTTATACCTAAGTCTTACAGAATAAAGGCCTTTCTGAGTAAGGGATAACAAAAGGGTCAAAAGGTCACAAACATTCTTTTAAGTAGGCAAAAATCGGGGAAGTTTAGATTCATTGAAAAGTGCAAATTGGAATTTTTTTGCATCTTGAAACATTCCAGCACACTCAGCTTTTCCTATTTTCACTTCTAGTAAATTCATTATCTACTTAGTTGTGCGTTTTCACTTTCAAATAAGAAAAACTCGAAAGTCTTCATTTTAGGAAATCACAAGCTGTCTAACCTTCTCAGCTAATCAGTAAACTAAACAGACTTAGACATTACCATTGAAATCCTTGTGAGGACCAGTGTGAAAATATATAGAACTTTTTTTTGAAGTGGGATGACTGAACAGTCTCTCATGTACAGTTTCTACATAATTTACACAGCATGTGGTTTGCACTGTGTACAGCAAAATATTCTATATTTTCTTTTGTTTTGCTTTCGCTTTGATCAGAGATGGAAACAATCTCCCTTTAATAGTATAAAAGCCACCTGCTGGGCATCACAGACTACAGCTAATTGGTAAATTCTTTGAAATTTTGATATAATGGATTTTGACCTCTTTAATTAAAAAAAACCCAAAGCCTAGAATACGGTGAACTCTTCTGAGAAATGAATAGTGCCAAGCATATACAACTGCAAGCTACACCCAATCTTTTCCTAGGAAAGAATACAGAAGTAATATCACAACTTTTTCCTTGAGGATGCATGGCTTTTGGCCTACAAAAAAGTAGACTATTGCTAGCTATGTATCATTTAAGTCACTAAGATAAAGAAAAAGCAAACACTATAATATTTCTATTATTACTATTTTTATTTGGCTTTGAAGCTAAAAAGCACCAAACACGAAGGTGACTTTTTCATTTTAAACACAGTAAGCTCACAAAAGCCACTCACAGATGTTCCAGTCCTCAACATTTCCTACCCTGTGGAGCTCACACTGTACCAACCCACCCCACCTTATTTTAAGAAGGACAAATGGGTTTCAGGACTCAAAAGGAAGCCTGTCAGCCAGAATCGTTGCTGTTTCATAATCTCTGACATAATGTTAACCTTTCAGTGGAGCTATAATCTCATTGCTTTGGGAACTCTGAGGCAGCACTGTCTTTCTTTTGTTAAAACACTTATTTATATTCTGCCCAGCATAATGGGGCCATGGTCCATGACTGGGACTCATAGGCACTGCAGTAACACAGCTACACAACAACAACAACACTTTTTAAATCTTTGCTTAGGTTTCATGTACAAGTATACAAGAACATATCTTACACAGGTATACACTTATTTCCAACAAAAACTGTCTGCATGATGAAGATCACACCATCATTATTTACCAAGTTATGCTCCTGTTAATTAAAGCATGCACACCATGAAAGCCTTACTAAATTGGAAAACAAAACATAAAGGACCAGGATCAGAATCAAAACTGGACAAAGACAAGTCTTGTTTACTCTGAACATTTCATGGTTGCAAAGGAGCAACAGAACTACTTAAAATATAGATACCTAAATCCAGCTTGAAAGAAAAAAAGACAGAGTTTGCTAACTGTAGAATAACATTGTACCAACCAAACACAATTATCACTTAATCAGTAGGTGTTCATTACTGCTGACAAACATCTTGTTAGCCTGGTTATCAAGTCTGCCTGCCACTTGGCAAAATATTTTGTTTTATTTACACCTGGTGACTTATTTTGTGAATGTGGTGAATTTCAGAATCTCCCCTACTGATCACATAACTGGAATAATGCACATTGGTCTTGTATTTCAAAGTGTACACTGATCTCTTGAACTGTGAACGTCTCCCTGTAGTTTATGCTATTCTTCTGCATTGGTACAACAAATGGATTTTCAAAGTGATGTTATGGAGACTTAGCTATGCAATTCCCATTAGTGTCAATGGGGGTCGCAGGCTAAATTCCTAGACAACGCTTTGAAAACTGAGCCCTGGATTTTCAAAGGAAGCATAGTCTGTGTTAGCCAGCGTCTTTCAATTTTTAAGCCACTGCATTAAGACATGCCTTTTTCTTTTAAGCACCATGCATTTAGAAATTGTGTCTAAATTTGGGACATTGAAATGTTCACAAGAATGAAACAATTTTGTATTTAAATGCTACCATCTGTTTCAAATTTATAAGTGAAATTTTATCTGTCACTATCTTGAATGTTGGGATACAATCTTCAACACATTCATAAATGTACAATGTATAATGTTATGACAGCTGAACCACTGGGATTTGTTGTTATTCTAAGAAAAAACCGTAAGTTATTTGTGTTCATTTTGTAAGAATATTCATTCTTTTATAAGAAAAAAATCCTTGCAAAGGGCAGAATTCTTTCCTAAAATTTGGACCTTGTGGTACACTTTGAGAGATGCCTGGTCTTGTTACATTCAAGAATTTATTCTTTTTATTCTTTGGCACTTCAAATTAACTTGGGCCTGCCTACAAAATTGAATACTTGCTGTTGAAGTCAGGTGAACAAGCTTGTTGCTGTTACCTTAACCAGAAAAACATTCACAATGTATAATTTTTACAAATACCATTAAAACTTCAAGCAGCCCAATATGTAACATCTGAAGACACAGAAAAGTAGTTTCTGAGACAAATATAAATAGCTAGGCCTTATGAACCACACAGTATAGCAACAAGTAATACCTCTTCAAAGAAGATTTGTTTAATTACAGTGAAAATGTTTATTATGAAGTGTGTTGCTCTTCATCATTAAAGAATAAACTGGACTAGTAGCAAAAGAACCATCTTTTGAGTCTAGAAGCAGGGAAGAGTTTGAAAAGCAGGAGCCTGGCAGACAGTCAGGCTCCAGAGGGCACGGGCTCGGGCCAAATTGCTCCTGTCAAGCGTGTTAGTCCGTACACAAAGTCCCCTTAGACAAAGCATAAACTATGTCAATGGCAAAATTTGTGTGGATTAAGAATTGTGTATTATGCAATGGTCAGGTCATTCACCATTTTTTCTGGTTTTGAGCTCCTGACGCAGAGGTGTACATGCTCAAACAGCATGCAGGGGTGACAAGTGCAGACCCCCAAAACAGGCCATCTGCCTCTCACCTGAAGGAGACTTTGAAAACACAATTTCAAAATTTTTAAAACACAATGTTAAAATTATGAAGTATTTAATATAGCACAGTTAAATCTCTCAGCTGACATTTTCACTTGGCTTCTGATTGTTTTTTTAAACACAGGCTTGTCAGTAGTACTTAAACATTGACATCTACCAAGAAGAAATTTTATAGTTCAGTTTATTTAATCTTTAATTTTCTACAGGCACTTGTTTTTTACTTGCACTAGAGTCACAAGAGGTTTGCTTTAAACTATTCACTCATCTATGAAATAATGCCATAAATTGCACATGATGAGGCACAGTATCCTAAAATAAGCTTCTCAAGGATTAAAACTATCATTTGTCTCAATCCTTTCCTTAAAAGTCTATCTGAGATGATTCACTTAAAAATGTCATCAAAAAGTTCAAAATCAAAAGTCACATTTTAACCACCTTCTCTGGTTTAGAGACGAGTCTAATTCAAATTAATCTAATTTGGTGTAAGTAGAATAAAATTCAAACATAAAACACATCCACTTTTATACTGTGTTCTGGAATTGAACACTGTTGTCTCATGTGTCACATTTTATATTTAGCATTCTCCATGAGGGTTAACTCTAGATGCCTGCAGTCTTACAAATACGTATATGCACCATACCATAAGAAATCACTATCTGACAGATGCTGATTCGAACTCCCCCAAAACTGTCCTTGTATACACATGCATCTGATCTAGACAATCAGGCTGCTGTACCCTAGAACTAATCATCTGCAGTGGTCTGCCCAAGTATACATCTGCAAGTTTAAATTTCAGACCAGTTACTTCTAGAATTGAAGAAAGGAGCTTTAGATACACAGCCCGGCGCACAAATGCAAACTGATGCTTATGGGAAGACAAGTGAGCATGACACAGCTCCACAGCATCAGCTTTGTGCTTACAGAGGAAGAGACTTCAGCTCTTTGTGTGAAGCTGCAGCTCAAGAACAGACCCAGCACACCACCAATGCAGGCACTGCACTGACTCAGTGAACAGGGCATTTCCCTCTCCCAACTTTCCAGTCTTGTCATATTCCAACTTGGATAAAAACACCAGAGAAAATTACGTCTATGAAATATGCTGAAATTACATTGCTTCAGAGATTGATTCAACTTAGCAGAAGGTCTGTAAGGTTTATTAGCACTCTTGAATATGCAGCAATTGCTCTCCTCAGAAGTCCATGATCTGCAGTGTGTATTATGAATCACACCATTTCCAGAGAGATAACCTGAGGTTCTACTGCAGGTTTGGTTCAACACAACAGAGTAATTATTTTTTAATTAACGACTTTCTTTTGGTTTAGTTTCTTTTAGCATCTGTGCATTTCTCAAAAGCTGCACATCTAAAATAAAAAATTACAGCCACAGTGTGCCAGATTCTTCTCTTAGGCAGTCATCAAAACACTTAGACTTTTATATACATGGTATCTCTCTGAAAAGCTTCTGCAGGAAGCAGATACAAACACAGCAACTGCTCCATAAAGTCTCTCAGCTGATCTTGGGTGCTGAGCTAGAATATGTGAAGAGCCACTGGAATTCAAGACATAAAAGGCCACAAAACAGCATAACTTTGTTTGCATCCAGAAACAAAAATCCAGTGCAATCCATAAGGCACAGATACTTACAGATGTGGCAATCATAAGTTTACTGTAAACAGATAGTTATTTCTTCCGAAGTAGTGCACTCAGGGAGGGTATGGCTGCATAACCACCCTTTATAGCAGATGAAGTTACATCCCTTAGGGAAAGCTATGCTAGACCTGAGAACCTCTGGACAAGGAATTCCACAATCGGTAGCTCAGGAATGTAAATAGAGACAAGTTAAAAGGAATGCCAAAATCACTAGGAAAAAACTTTCATATTCTTTCATGGACAACCTTCACTTTCCCCTTCAGCTACAAGAAAACATTTACTTCCCTATGTATATCTATCAAATGATTTTCAAAACGTTTTAGCAAATACTAATAGCTCATATAAAATCCTGGTTTTGTTCCATTAACTTGTTGTTTAGATAACTTCGTTTAACAAATGCTTCCAAGGCCAGCAAGTTGCAACCTGGATACCTCAAAATGTCCTTTTTTAAACTGGGTTTTTGCAAAAGATCTTTCTCCTCTAGTTGTTGCTCGTAAACATATTAGGAAAAACTCCATTTTGCTTAAAGGCAATAATCCAATACAATTTCTCTTCTAAGAAATACATCTTCAAGAAATTAATCTCCTTAGAAGACAGTCTTTTTCCTTCAGATTATGCATTTTCTCCTCAGTTCTACAGACAGTATTTTCTTTAAATATTTTATCTAAAAAAATATTTCTTATGACTTCCCTGGAAGACCGAGTAATTACAAATTATTATATATGTCATTTGCAATGACAATCTTCATATTTTAGCTCCAACAGATCTCAGTACATATGGAACTTTTGCTGAGTAATGATGGCAAAATTCAGCCTCTAATGCCTCCTGCAATTTAAAAACATCTTCCCCTTATTTTACTTGCCACTTTGAAATGTTATCCCTTTCTAGTGAGTAATCCTGTGCTAGATTCTTTCGCTTCTTAAACTAAGTTATTCTCACCCTTTATTGACTGACCAGATCTATTATCACATGTAAGCAGTGTTAATCCTCTAGTAATTAACACCCTTATTAAAGTAATTTTAATTCAAAGAAGTTTAAATCACATTATTGGTTTTATTTAATTAAGCTATGAGGGCTGTTTTACAGTGTCATTTGAATTTTCAGCTTGTGCCTTTTCTACAAGTTAGGCAGGTTCCCCCTGTAGCTGCCACACCCTGACACACACAAACCACCACCACCCCACACAGTTACCAGGGCATTTCTGTCTAAGAGTTATTCAACATTATTCCATTTCACTGAGAACTTCTTCAGCTTTTCTGCACGTCAATGGATGCAAGACATAGACACTATACTAAACATTTTACCATTCCTGGGACTATCATTTGGATGTGCATTGGAATGATAGCGTCACATTCATCCTTCCAGAGGACTCAGTATCTTGTTAGTGCCTGAAGTGAAAGAGCCACTTTTAATGTCCTTTTCATACATCCTAAGCAAGGGAGAACATTTTTCTTTAAACTTCAGACTGGCAAAAAGAAACAGAAATCTGAATGCACTGAGTTGTGCCATTTACAATGGCCACTATTTCTGTTACTTTGAAAGTAAGTCAGGTTTTAAAACTGTGGTTTTGTGTGTACATCCTACTGCATGCTCCTTTCTATCAGAAAATCCCTGATGGCCTATGTTGTCTTACAGATCTCAGGTAAGCTACTCAACTGACACATTTGACACAGGGTCAAAAGATGAAAACTGTCTTCTGATTTAACTGCATCAAGTTACACTGTGCACTCTGGAAGAGTGTGGGCTAATTATGTGTCCTTCTGAACGATTTCCTGGAGGCACACTACTCAAACAGGGAGAGCTTGAGTTCTCCTGGGAATAAGGCAACCTGATGGTTTTATGGACTTTATACACCATTATCTGTGTACTGAAAGTTCTTTATTTTCTTTTGATAAAAACATCTATTCAAATTTCTACTGTTTAAAAAAGAAATGTTCTTACTTGATCTCAGCATAAACCATGGAAAATTATAAACACAGAAAGAAAAGGGAAAGAATAACAAAGTGCATTTAAAGACACAAATTGACTTTTTATCTTTTTTTTCCCCTCATCCCATATTTTTATGTTTTTCTTTTCTTCCCATGATCTAGTGCTTCCATCCACTCATATTTTGATTTATTTCTGCATATTTGTTATTACTCACTCTTTATTCACACTTTCTGTAATTGCAGGGTCTTTTAAGTTGCATTGTTTCTTTGCTATTAATGCTCTAGGGAGAGTCCTCTGCAAGGAGGACACAGTCTATATACGAATCTTCCATGTAAACTTTGTTATTTCAATGTTCTTTAAAATAGCACAATTTGTAAAAGGATAAATTGCTCCAAACCTGACACACCCGTAAGAACCATAAACATTAACATATATGACAAGCTGTGCCTACGAATATGCTGGTTCAGTCATATTGCTTACAGTACAACTAGTACACTTTGTTCAGATACCAGTTATAACAAACCAGAATGAAATTCAATGATTTCTTTTGCCAGTATCTTTGTATTAACTTCATCTCCCAGATTTCACTGACTGACTGAAGGCAATCTAGCTAGACAGAGTAATATTTTTTAATTTGTATTTCTGCAGTTCTAAGACAGACAACTGCAGAGCAGTGTCACATTATGGTATATCCTATACAAACACTTTTGAATGTATAATCTTTTTTCCTAAGATAGTATGATCCATTTCACCAATTCACCATTGCCTTATTATGTCCATGCAATTCCTTCCATGCATTGTTACTGCTCTGAAGCAGAGAAAAAGTCTTGTTTTCTTGATGTAAAAGATTCCTTTGATTTTACTGGATTTTATATTTGCCCTGCAGTGACTTCCAAAGATGAGATGGACTTTCTTTTTCACAGAAGAAACTAGCAAAAGGAAAAAAATGTGGTATTCTGTCAGCTGTGTGTGATTGACAGATAATTTAGAAAAGGAATGGAACCTAAGTATGTTGATTGATGCAACTGAAAAAAATATTGAAGGCAAGTCTACTGGGTTAAAGGGTTAGTAGTGCTGCTCAGTACATATTACATACCAGCAGTACTACCAGGTTGTACAAGGCTGAAGAATGTATGTGATTTTGGGGCAAAAATTACTTAATACACTAATGCAGCCCCGTGACTCCCCGATCAAAGACTAGGACTTAGAAACATTAAGAGAATACAATTAACAGATAACTTGAAATAAACCAATAATTTTCTTCTCTTGTGTTGCTCAATTAACAGTGCTTATTCATTAATCATAGGAGCCACATTTTTGCTCACAGAATTCAGAGAAAGTACTGGAGATATGGGGGCTCCAAAACTGAACTCCATCAGCTCAGGGCTACAAAAGGGCCCAGATAAAATGATGGAGATCTTGCAGCAACTGGCTGTCACCAGGAAGACAACAGCTTGATATAATGCATTCACAAACTTTGGGAAGTTGTCCACTCAAATCTTTCTTCCTTGCATGTACATAATTTCTTACATGACAAAGGCAAGGATGGTCTGGATGGGAGCAAAACTGCTAGCAGAAGAATAACTAAAGAGAATCTTCATTTCATTTGGTAACTTTCACTGAATGGAATGTGTAGCACTGACTCAAAGGGTAAGTAGGACTTTACAAATATAACAGGCACATAGATCAACTTCTAATTCAAGGAAGATATTTGTTAATTGAGAAATTATCTGGAAGTGAACCTTCTGAAACCTTCTTACAAACAGGTCCTTCTGCAAAAGAATAAAACCTTCTCCAGATAAAGTTTATTTAGTGCCATCTCTCATGTCATTGGAAATGGCTGCTTCACAAAGTGTTCCACAGCATGCCAGTTATTAAAGAAATTTAGTGTCATGCTCAAGAAAATTGAAGCCTTTTAGTTCTAACATTATGTGCAGAGTATTCTTGGGATTCCGCTTCAACTACCAAGGATAAAATTTTGTTCCATTTAAGCCCCAGTCTTATAGGAATTTTCTCAGTAAGTATGGGATAAGCTCTCTTGAATAGAAGGGTTTTCCAGAGATATGAAGTTTTCATCATAAAACAGCTCTGTAGGTTTTGAATTAATTGATTAACTATTTCTAAACTGTGTCTTGCAAAAGTAATGATGACCAAGAAGAGCTTAAAGCTGATTAAATGTGACAGCTGGTAGTATTCATCAGGGATTCAGATATGTCCATCTAAATAGTCTTAACAGCAGCTTTTGCCAACTTTCTATTTTTTCTTTTTTCCATATCTGCTTTGATCAAGCTCTCCAGTGAAACTTTTAGTGATTTCCATGATGGTAGCATTTAAAAGATGAAACTCCCCTGCCCAGTTCTAAGTCAAGTTTTCACCTGCACAAATGAGATCAATAAATGTGATTTCCTGTCTGTTCCCAAAATTATAAATTCATCCAACAACAACAAAAAATGCCCCAACTAAGGCTTATACTCTTATTCAAAGACTGTTATCTGCAGGTCTCAAAGTCAAGCTGAGTCAGTGCTTCACAAGTTCTGTGTAGTTTCTGAATACACAATACAGATTTCTTGCCAGCTCATTTAGCTCTTGTGTGTATCTTGTTAAATAAGAGGAGAACTCAGAGAATTGTATCCCTTACATTAACTAGCTTAAAGAAACAATATGGAATTTTCTTATTTTTTATAACTTCCATGACTTAGCTATCTATTCCATTCTTTACTGTTGATTAGGAGATGGCATTCTGTTCACACATTCCACCTTTACACCTCACAGCCTTTTGTGCACAATATATTATACTATACTTTCCTTTGGAGAAACTGCTAAGGTCCCCATATATGGAATGGGATATCTTGCAGTTAAATGGCCTTATGTATATAATTTTTGTTAAGTGAGGTATTGATAGAGCTAGTGAAGTAACAGCATTTGTACACTGAGGTTTTTCAAATCTATTTTCAAGTATGCCCCTCATTGTTAGTACACCATGATCTAGAGCAAAAACCTGGTACATGATCAGCATGTTATTTACACTTCTCTGCTGAAAAAGGGGCATTTAGATAATCTAGATACAATATTTTGCACTGAATTTGATGAATGATTTAAAGTCCCAAAGAATACACAGACACCTAATACCCGGCATGTGCGCTTTTAGTTTCTGGCACTAACAGGGTAGGCATACTTACTTATCAGGAAATTACTAACTTGCCATTCTTCTTTGATTCTGCAAATCCCTATCAAGATAGTGAATCCAAAGCCATGCTTGTTTTTGACTCCCTGCTGCTAATTTCTGTGCATTTGTTTCCCAAGCTTCCTAATTCTTACCAGCTGGCAGGTATAAATCCCATCCTAGTAATGAGCCAGCTTGCTTCTGTGTACAGAGCACTGATTGAAGTCTTCCTCACAAATATCTATACACACAGCTTGTGATCTGAGCCTCCTGTGATTAACTAAAGGCTTTGCAGAACCTAGCTGAGAAGAAGAAATCAGAAGTAAGAGATTCCATTGGGGAATATAAGCATTTACAAACAAGTTGTCAGAATTGTGTGAAGAATTCCTGTTTACTTGGAAGAATATAGTACTCTGAAGAAATATGGTGTCTTCCCTGCAAGCCAGGTAACACACATGTTGCTTGCAGTTATACTCAAACAACCATGTCATTTTAAACCCAGAGATGCATATGCATGCTACTGCTGTATGATGCAAACACATGAGATCTGAACCTTGAACCTTGTGCCTCTTCTGCCCACGGTATGTATCAAGCCCTTCTGCCTTAGTTTTGCCGAGTCAATTTGAGAAGGGAAAGTCCAGGAAGAATTGCCTTCCTCTTCCAGCAAACTAAGGCTCTATGCTCTAAAATCCAGGGAGATGCAACTCCTGAATTGTTGCTGTCTGAAACCTGAGCTCCTTTCTTTAGCTAAAGAAGCAGCATTGCACTGAAAACTAGAGAAGCACAAATCCCATTACATAGCACCCTGAGGCTGGGCTTCATGTTACAGATGCTCCTCTGCTTGTTCAGAGAAGATGGGGAGTGCATAACAGGGGGAAAGGGATCGGTAAACATTGTGAAAGAGCCTCTGTGAAGATGAAAGTCAGCAACCATTTCCCTCAGGAAGGAAAAGATGAAATGTTCTATACTACTTTCTAATTAAAAATTCAAACTGTTGCCTTATGAAAAAAGTCTTACTTTTATCTTCAAACTCTGAAGTTTTTAAGACTTACTCCTAAACATTCTGTTGGGGATTTCTCCCTCTTGAAAACTCCTGATGTTTCTTCAGTTCAAGACTCTTTCTCAGAACAGAGGTCAGGATGGGTGTACCCCACTAATTTCAAAGCCTTGGCACTCTGTGGGCTGGCAGCCTGTAAAGGAAGCCAGAGCACACCTTTAGAGCCCCCAGCCTCCAAGAGTTATGGCGAACAGGTTTGGCAACAGGCTGCAACCTATTCTCTGAGGTCTACTGACGGGCTCAAGAGCATTCTCCAGAGGGAACAGAGATGGCAAGAGCTTTGGGAGGCTGCATGTTTGGGAATCAGAGACAAACCAGAGCTGAAACGTAGAAACGTACTGACACAGGAAATTAATTCAAATTAAACACTGCAAGCAATGGAGGAGACAGTTCATGACTGAACTGTCACCCTGCCTTTAGTGTCAGAAAATCCTGTGCCTGGGACTGAAGCCCAGTGGTCTGTAGTTCCTACCTACTTCTGAGTTTATCAGGACAATGCTATGTCTCAGTAATGAATGGGAAGAAAGAGGAGGGCTGTATTAAGTAGTAACACAATTTCCTTATTCAAATAAATATACATTACATGTGTTGCATGGAACACTACAGTTCACAAAGTTAGTATATTTCTCACCAGAATACACATTACAATGTAAATGGATAAGCAATCCAATAAACTATTGATGATTCAGAGTTAGAAGAAAATGTATTATACTTCTAAATATCAAGTATCAATTTGCAAATGGAATACATGTTGTATACTACCAATAACTTCAGTTCATAGAAGTGGCACATGCTTGTTTACACACATCATAAACAAAAGTCCGACAAAAATGTATATTCTGATGTTTCTATGATAACTTACTCCTTACATTAATCATATTGATTGTGCTATGACTTTGTGTCCAATTTATCTCTAACACTGAGAAAATGCAAACAGAAGTTGTTGAAAATCTTCTAAAATTTCCCCCCATGCTAAAGCAGAACTTATGGACACTGCTGATCACAGCCCTTGGTCTCCCATGTGAAGGACACCACTATTACACTGTAAACTCTGCCATGTGGGTGGAGATACTGCTACTGTGGTTGCTTAACTCTGGAGTTAGCAACAGCATATGATTATTTTCACTTGAGACTTGCTGCCCATTGCAGGACTAACACCACAGCAGCTGGAAGGTGTTAACAACATGTACTTAAGTGCCAAAAGAACACAGATAAGACACAGTACTCCTCAACCCAGCAAAACAAGGAAATTCCACAAATCATCAAGCTAGCTGAGTACTTGTTTGAGATGAGACAACAGAGGAAGAAGCCTCTAAGCAGTGCTGATGGTGGAGAGAAACATCAGAAACAACTTGTTGAGTCAAAAGTGAAACATAGCCAAACTATGTTGGCAGCTTAGCTGTATCTCCACAGGAAATAATTTGATTTCAAGAACAGGTATTTGTTAGCACCCACTTGGTTAAGAATCAGGACACTGGGCCTAGGACAGCAACTGCTGAACTCTCAGCCTACCACAAGGTTATTGTTTTTGTCCACAACATATTACACTGGCTCTCCAAAGAATAACACACAAATTATAATATTCATGTCTTATCCACACAGTACTTAAGTGTACAGGACATAAAAGAAACTGCCTCACATTCCAGAACTGTAACCCTAGTCTTCAGGCACTGAAGAACTGATAATAACCAGGAAAAAACTAATTCATGTCAG
This sequence comes from Parus major, assembly GCF_001522545.3. Classification (NCBI taxonomy): domain Eukaryota; kingdom Metazoa; phylum Chordata; class Aves; order Passeriformes; family Paridae; genus Parus; species Parus major. Next base: position 15,926,470 of record NC_031775.1, read on the forward strand.
AGGCTGTGCTTCCTCCTCAGAGACAATTCAAGTAAGACAAACTAAGATTTGTTTACTCTAGAAGGTTAATTCCAATTGACCTAAGATCTAAATTGGTAGCAAAATCCCCAAAGTTTATTCCCCCTCACTTTGGGCCAATGCACTATTTACCCAGGTTCCCTGTACAGACAGTAGCAAGAAATGTTTGTCATAGAGCAATGCAAGTTGCAGGAGAGCTGGGTCATCTTCACAAGATGCCTGAGACCAATCTCTGTAAAGCAGCACATGCCACTTTGATAATTGCCTTGCTGAGATGGCCCCTCAATGGCTTTAAGTGGGGTCAAAGGGTGCACATAGGTGTGACCTCAGGTCATATGCTAAGACAAGTGGCATAAGGCATGACACAATTACTGCAGCTGCACAGAACCATGAATCTGCCCCAATTTTCTACCTGCTAAACTAGCTGGAGCTGCAAATTTCTTTCTAGATGATCAAGTGTAATCAGCTAACCCCACCAAGTCACCTGTGTAAAATGCTGAGATACCATGGTTACAGAAATAGCACAAAGCCCTTTTTTGACTAGGATTTCTTCAGATTACTAAAATCTTTAAGAGCATGCTGAGTATGACAAAAGCCTAAGCGGAGAACAGTACAAAGAGACAGAGGTGGCTCAAATGGGACACTGGTAAGTGCTTTCTCCTTTGTGATTTCCTCCTAGAGCCTTCTGCTACTAACTACGGTTGTCTTCTCAGGCACAACTCTTTCTCATGCCTGCTGTTTCTGTTTGCTCTTCTATGTCTGTGGAAGGGAGAAGGAAAGTGGGCTTGCTGGGAACAACATGCTGCCTACACATTGTCTTCAGGGAAAGACAGAGGATGAAGAACTGTTAGGCTGAAAATACTTATGGCAATTCTTTTGAAAGCTGGTCCTCCCTACATGGTAATCATTCAAGTGTATCTCCTCTCTCTGTATTCCAGGCTGGCTCCCGGTAAGTGACTTTACGTCGTTAGTAAAACGTGGTATAATATCCTACTGCCCAATCCTTGTTAATCTTACACATTGCACTAGTACAGCACAGAGTAGCTGTTGTTGAGATAACTGGCTTCCATTAGCAACCATGTGATTGGCAGGACGATAAAGTCTTTTCCCTTGCAGGTCAGCTGCTTTTTAAGAAGAGGGCAATCCTGCTGATCCATCTTTTAGCTACAGTCTCTTACTGAGTCCCAAATCTCCTGCCTTTTAGCTTTGATACGGTTCAAGCTTTCCCCCTTGTATCAGCCCCTACCTGTCATCAGCTCCTCTGTACCAAACAGCCAATATCAGGAGTTTGACCTCAGGGCACAGTCCGGGTGGGCAGGTAAAACCTGACCACTGGACCTACTTCCTTATCTTTCATATCCTGCAATTCATGAAGAAGTATCAAATTCAAACTAAAAAACAGAAGCATGACCTTTTATAAGAACCTTCTGAAAAAGGCTCTGTTGCCTTTCTAAGTATTCTTGAAAAGAACTGTCATCTACTCTGTTAAGACAGAAATGGATCACAAATAAGGAGAAGAGGGAAAGCACTGAAAATCCTTACTAAATGGTGTAAGTTTTTGATGTGTGCCTGCAATACCTTTTGGTGATGCACACAAAAATATAGTAAAAATCAAACCAAACCAAACATGCTAGAACTGTTCTACATCTGCAAACTCCAGTTCCAACCCAATAGAGAGCTGCCCTAACCTCTCCTGTTTATAAAGCACATTAAGTTAGTTAAATTCACATGACATACAGAGCATCCTCTATAAAGTGCTTGAGAGAATTCTAAATATAAGTTGCTACCATAAACTAAGAGCTATCATAAACAGTGTAATACCTATTTAAGTGACATACTCCCCAGTTAGTGCTTAAAACATACAAAAAACTTTATTTCCTGCAGCAAGTATGTACACACCCTGCCTTCTTGCATAGCTGGAAATCATTTTTTTCCCTTGAAACAAAAGTAGGCTCTGCAAGGATTCCACAAGGATGACAAAAACGGTGCCAAAATCTCAACATACTTTCCCTTCAACTGAAATAATCTAAGTACAAATTGGAAGATGTTTAGTTTCTTTTAACATGGACAATAAAAAGAGAGTTAAAAAAGAATCCAAAAGAGAAAGGCTGCTAGTCAAGGCAAGACTTGTGGCATGAAAAAGTCTTGTAGACATAATCCTGTATCTTTCTCACACAGGACACACTTATCCCACTGTAGATATTGTTCATTATTATGTTACTGTGAGAACATAACAGAGAACCCTACATTTTAACTTTTTCATTTAAAAAGACAGTTTAATGAAGTCCTTTCTAACTACCAGGTGAAATCTGAATACTTTTGCCTCAAGAATCTTCCCTTCTGAATGCCCTTTAATCATCTTGCTGTGAAAAACCTACTAAATTATTAAAAGCAAAAATATTCTTACTATAATTTGGTATAGAATTCTTTCTACTATATCTTATTTTTAATGACTTTGATAGGCTCATAATGGCGCCAAAAAAATATCACCAACATCTGCAGAAGGCTAAAGATCCTCCATGTGCAGTTAATGATTCATTTCACTATTTTAATTATACTTACAATTTTGTGATTATACAATTTATTATTATAAATTCTTTGTAAAAGCTAACTTCAAGCATGAAAGGGTTTTGAAGATCATTTGTTACGGTGGTTATAATGTCCAAATTTACAAAGATTTTAATAAATTTTAGTCTGGGAAAACCTTCCTTTGGGCAAGATCTGTGGAAAAGTGCTTCCAATTTTACAGCATTTTAAATTAAATTAAATTGAATTAAATTAAATTAAATTTTATGTAGAATAAAGATCATCCAGTTGGAATAAAGCTGTTTTCCAACAATTTTAAAGCACTCTATGTAATAAATTTAGGAAAGGAAATGTTAAATAGTACCATGCACGATTCTGCTATCCAGAGAGTAGTCTTGTAGACAGGAGAATATGCTCAGAATGGAATCAGACCAGCACACACCAGGATAACATGTACACTCTTGCAAAAAGGCGTCACAGGATCTTCACAAAATTGTCAGGACCAAAATTCAATCCAATATTCCTATAGCAGTACTATCAGGAGCACAGTGCCCCCTAACCACACATAGGAGAAACAGTTTTATGCTAAATTACAGGGAATAGTGCCACTAACAACACTTCAAATAACTGCTTTTCACAACTAATTACATGGGAATGCAAAAACATGAAAGGTTCTTGAATTTAATAACTTCAGCATTGGTCAGAAGGGGAAATTAGTAGGATAAAAAACACCAACTAGTGTCTTACTTGTCTGAGGTCGATGAAAGCTAACTGCAGGGTGTCTCCCTGGAATCCTGGCACAGGCTCAGAACTAGCAAACACTGCAAAAAAAAGGTTAAAATATTATGGATGTAGATTTTATTTTTTATCAAGCTCTATGTAATATAAATCCTAGATAGCATAGTTGCATAGAAATAGCTTAATAACTTAGAATGATTAAAACCAAACAAACCAACAAACAACCTTTTGACAGTTTTTCCAATAATCCTAAAGAATAATACTTTAAGGAGTATTATTAGAAATTTTGCTTAAAATTCTGACCTAGTAGTAATGCTATGACCACAGAAATCAAGGTATTTTTTAGCCTGAGGTGCATGATTACTGAAGAATTTCAAAATAATACCAAATCCATAGCTGTCAATGTAGTTTCAAACATCTGCCTTTGTTGCAGCATCCATGCTACAAAACCTGCACCTCCAGCCAAACAGCATTAAAGGACAAACACTAAGGTGGGAGTTAGTTTCATGTATAGACAATGAATAGAAAGCCCTATGGTCAGAGCAGAGCTGAAATTCTTTCTTATGCCTTTTAGCCTACTTATCAGTATGATAAATGAACTTCTGCTCATTTTGAACCCAGAACTGGCTGTCCAAATTGGCAAGCAAAAATATATTCGTAATACAAAAAATAGCAACATGGTAAGTGAAAGAAATCTATTTATTTAAATCAGGAAAAGATCAAAGTTGATAATCTTAAAAATAAATACACTTTTTGTAGTTCTTATTCCAGTTGTAAGTTAATAACAAAGACAAACAACCACTGCCTCATATCCCCACTCAGGTAAGGTATCTTATTTCAAAAGAACTTAATGAGTATTTTTCTTATGCCCTTCAGGTAGAGCTCTCAACAAAACAAAGTAGATACTACTACAACAGCTTTAGAGAAGCATCATCTGAAGCAGTGAAAGGTATTTTTTCCAAATCAGAGAAACAGATCATTCAACGGTAGAGGAAACAAAACATATGTATCCAATCTCCAGAGCCAGTGCTAAACTCTAACATTCTCAATACTAACATTCAGAAGTAACATGAAATTCTTAATATATTTTTTTAAAAGCCTAGTTAGAAAATGAGGATTATATGGAGGTAAAATCCAGAAAACCACTGATGTCTTGAGCTAACACGATGGTAAAATAATGGCCTTGAACATTTACTTCTGAATGTATGGTTTCAACTTAAAGCAGACTAATGAATCCAGATCAACTATTTCACAAGTCTAAAAATGACTACATAGAACACAATTTTAGATGAAGACTCAAATGGTACAAGAAACTACGAGGACCATCTCAGAATACTTAAAAATAGCTTGGTAATTGATGGATATAGTATTAGAGTAGCAGCTTTACAAGTAGAAGCAGAATTTATTACTTGTATTATACTAGTGCAAAAGTTATTTTATGAGAGTCATGTAATAGGAGAATTAATTCAACTGCAATACTTTATCTTTTATCAACTAAAGAAATAAAAATAGCAATCAAATGCCTTAGGGAGACCACTGTAATGTCACAGACAAGTACTGGTAACATTGGCAAATGCTCACTGATTACTGTATTTAAGTGTGAATTTTAAATTGTCTGGTCTTCCTACTTTATAAGTAACACCAACTTTCTAGAAGCATTTTCAGGGAATTTTAATTGACCACAAACATGCCTTAAAAAAAAAAAAAAAAAGAAAGCTAAAAAACAGTAGAAAAAAACATATTTTAATATTTTATAGGGAGAGTTTTCTGATAATAAACTCTTTATATCAGCCAAGACAAAACAGCCTGTACAATCACCAACCTGCAGAATTACAAAGATGCATAAGCATAGGCACCTTGTGCACCCTTCTAAAGAACCTAGGCTAAAGGCCTATGTGTTTACATGGCTGTCTTCTGCAGCTATTTCATGGCCATTACGAACACTCTTTCTTAAGGACAGTGAAGCTGGGCTCTGAGGTCAGCCAAACCCAGAATTTAAAAGGGAACACCACACTCCAGCAGGAAATCCTAAGCAAAGCTCCACAGCAAACAGATAAGAAGAGATATATGAGCTGTGAGCAGCACATTAATAAGAAGGATACACATAATGGTTAAAAGGGATCTTTTCTACATCCCTTAAACCAGGAAGGTAAGGCCCATCAGATCATCTGATCCAATCCTAACTTTCTGTTCATACACAGTACACTGTGCCCAGCTTCCCCCACCAGAATCTCAGCTCCTCCAGCCACTCCACAATGGTAGCTAGCACTAGGATAAAGATCAATGGCAAAAAAAGGGTTACAGAACTGAAAAGTAAATATAACTGAAAAGTGTGACCTTCAGAAAGTGTTTTCAGCTAGCTTTTGGCACTTTATACTTTGGGAGATATCTTCCTACAGCAGAATACTCTTACATGCCACAGGGCAAATATCTGCATCTTTTCTGTGCTCATCAGGCGAAGAGAGTCTGGAATTTATCCTAATGCATTAAATAATGCAAAATAATTTTGTTTCTCTACATAATACTGACTAGCATTGCAGCTATAGAAAAAAAAAATACACAATGTACCAATCTTAATTGTTGCATAAGCTTTGTTCTCTTAAACTACAGTTTTATATTATAAATGCATTTAGAACATTAGGGACACTCATTATAGCACAAACATTTATTCTCACATTTGGAACACTGACAGGTGACTACAATAGAATTTGTTTCATTATTATAATTTCATGAGTTCAGAGGGCAAAAAGATAATCTACTTATGGTAACAGTCAGACAGATCCCCCTCCACCCTCAGCGCAGGGCTTTTAAGTTTTGCTAACAATTTTACAAAGCTAATTAAATATTTTCTACTGCACAGCATATTAGGAAGATATAAGAACAGGATTAACATTCTTAATTTCTTTGTCCTAAGGGCCTTTTTTAGATAGTAATGAAACACTGTCATATATACATATTTTAAAATATTCACCCCCTACAATCACTCTAGGCTTAAAGAGGATTTGCAGGGGTAGGGGGGCTGGCTGGTTGATTGGCTTAATGTGCATAAAAGCATTCTGGAATTTTATAATATAGGAGAATGAAATGCAAAGATCACTATTAAACTGTCACTCTTAGGGGCAAACAACCGGCTGTTTGACAGTTTGAATCATAAACCCAAATGTTTGGGAAAATTAATTTGAAAATATACATTATATGAATCTGGTATTCACAAGGTTTTTGTTAACATCTTCTCTTCCTTGGCTTTGCTGATACTATATATGTATATAGAACAAGAATAATGTGGATCCTCAATATTTACAATCTCAACATACTTCCTGTAACAGGCAGTTAAGGAATATAAAGAAGATAGGATCAAATGAAACAAATACATAGTAATAACAAAACAGGCTGGGTGGTAACACATGAATTGTAATAGTGAATATAAATGTTGAAAAGATTACTTCAGTCCATTTTATTTTGAATATTTTGCTTTGATCTTATAATTGTACTTTGTATACAAGATATATGAGAATTGACATATATATATATGTACGTATTCATGGAGATCTTAAGATAAAGGCTATATCTACTAAATGGAATTTAAGACATCTTTGACTGTAAATTGCATTGAATTTCTAAACAATTCTAGATTTATTAGGTCTCTTAATTTTATTGTCTCGAGATCCCATCTTTTAGACATCATCTGGTTGTGCCTCTCTGTTGGTCTGGGAATTCAGTACCTAATTCTTGATAAATAGTTTTGCTCTCAGTGTAAGAAATTAAAAACCAGAGTCTGGATTCTGAATCAAAAGCTAAATTAGGACAGTTTAACTCCAGCCTCATAGCATTGATTCACAGGCAGGACAGCAAAGCTACAGAAGTATTTTTAAAGGAAGAGCAGAGAATCAGGTGACTGTGTGAGCTGCCTCAGCCACTTTGCAGCCCTGCTGGATGCTCCAGCTGTTCAAACACGCCTGGAGGGAGCCTTGCTGAGGGAGCTGCCAGCTGGGCAGGCAGCAGCCCCCAGCACCGGCAAGGTCTCGCTGCTTCCTCTCCCACCCGTGCTGCCATATGTGACCGGCGGATGAAGGATGGCCTCCAGCCAGCGAAGTTAACCTGACTGCCCAGATGGGAGAGGAGGCAGGTAAAGCAAGGGGCCTCCAGAGAAGAATATAGTGCCTTTTCATGGAAAAACAGGATCTGGGTTCCTCAGCTTCTGGCATGCCCACCTGGAGACTACTTTTGTGTGTGCTCAGCAGAGGACACTCTGGTTAGGATGTCACTTGCTCTTGGATACTGTCGCTCTCCACGCAGTGAGTGACAGGAGGGACTGCCTGGAAGCCATACACAGGGCTGATCAGGAAAATACAGAGCACTCTGCTTTGCACTAACCCTCCACTAAACCTTGCTTGTTTATAGGCAAAACCCAAAACCTTTTCACCCTTTCACATCTGGGCGAAGAAGGATGACCACCCCCATATTCCATTCCATTAACTAATCCTGCCTCACAATTCATTTATGTTAAAACACATAAATTAAAGAAAAAAATTTAGCTCTTCCAACAATTACAACTTCAAACAAGTTCTAATTCCTTAATAAGAAGCTGATGTAAGCTAAGTAGATCTGGATGGTGTCTCTGAAAAGCTCGTTATTTATTATGTACACCTTTCTTCTTGTATAGTGAGCTACAGTAACCCACATTTGAATTTCATTTTCAAGAAACAGCAAACAACCCTTTCCCAACCCATTTTCTTCCTTGGGGAACCAAAATGTAATATTCAAGCAAAAGAGTACTCTTTGGATGTTATTCAATGTGGCTTAGCACATTCTGTTTTCTGATCAATGCTTCAAGAATCTCAATCATCCTAGTGGAAATAACCACTGAGAAAAAATGGTATGAAATACAGGGGTAAAACACTGCTCTAGGTTATAAAATTTGCAGAGGAAGTAAAGAAATACTTTGACAAGCTGAAATCAAACTGAAATCTTTCAGAATGTTTGAAAGGAAACAAAAAACATGCTAGAAGAAGAGCCAGATGATGATGACTTTTTGTTTTCCCTTACAAATCATAAGACCAGCTGATGCTGATTATTATTGCTGAGTAAAAGTATCAGATATTTCCAGATTTTCTACTCTGCTTTTTGAAGTTAACTATTATAGGTACTCCACTGTATTAAAATTTAGTGCAGGATAACAAAAACACAGGTCACCACCAGATGACCTCCTTCCCTTCTTGGAAATCCACCTATCACGCTACCTATCCTTTGCCACTAAGAAGAGCACTTACTGACTTTAACAGATTGCTGGGTTGTTGTTTGGACTGTGGTTTTTTAACAGAAAAGAAAAAACTAATAAGATATCACATTTTTCTGATTTTATTTAGATCTCTCCAGTTCATATTAGAAAGAATAAAATTATAAAGATCAGAAAAAAAATCTACAATATTAGCAAGGATTTTTAATAGTTTACTTTCAGCTATTAATAACTTTCTACATCTCATCTAAATTCTTAGCTCAAAATTCATCTAGTATACTCCATTGTAAGTAAAATGTCAAACCCATTAACACAATACAGTAGAAAATTCCCAACAGTTGTGAATTATTTGCACACTCTAAGCACTAATTGAAATGTCACTGTCGTATCCATTAATCCCAAAGCATCAAAGAATAAAGCTGGGGGAGGGTGATGAGCAAGAACATAAATCACAGGCATCACAGTGAGGCCTGGAATGTGCCTGTGATGGACCTTATGAATGAAACCACATCAGCAAAGCAGTGTGAGCAAAATCTTGTGTCACTCCTTTATTCCACAGACTGCAAAATGTGGCTTGTTGAAACACACCATTCTGACAAGCTTCCATAATCATATTTAAACTACTCAAAGGGTTTCTGTACAAAATCAGGGGTTTTTTTTCTAACATACTTTGTAAGTTTCTCACAAAGGAAGAAATAAAGTTCATTCTGTTAGCACGTGTACAGCCCATGCTAGAAATTACACAGTGGTGGAAGAATGCATTTTTCAGTTTTTAAGTTACTAGCTTTCGAAAACTTTCTTATTTTGGCCGAAGTTTTCATATGTCCTGTCCATGCCATATACTCAGAATAACAGCTACATATGAAAAACCATGTCATCTTACACTTATATTATTATTTTAAAATAATGAAAAGTTACAATTTTAGATCAAATAAAATTCTACTAAGATTTCTTCACTGATGAAAGTTTCTGCTGTGCATCAACCAAAGATGGTAGACAGAGACAGAATGCTAGTAGAAATTAGGATGACACTAGTCAGGGCACATATCAGCCTTTGCCTGAGAAGAAAAAGATCTGAAAATAACCCAAAGATCAGAAGATAGATGGAAACAGTGGAACTTCTCCCTTCTTTGCTGTGAACATACTGTTCATACTGTGAAAGTCACCTGCAAGACATGCATTTTATCCCCTGTACTGCTGGAAATCCCAGGGTGAAGCAGGGCATTGGTAATTTACAGAGAGTAGTGAAGTACTGTGTTGTTGACAGCTGATATTTTAAATATTAGAAACAGAATAATACTGTAATGGACAAGTTTTCTTCACTGTTACACTATTTGTTCAGAGGGCACATGATAGTTTAGTGGTTGTATTAATTCAGCTTCTTAAGATGAATGATCATGATGTGTTATGAATACTGTATGATTTATCTTTTAACAACTTGTATCTTTTTTTACATCCAGGAAACTAGACAAATGCACAAACATACTCCTATGTACCTACCTGAAAAGTACACTATTAAATTTGCAACATCAAGCATACTAAAAGTAAGGAAAGTCAAACCATGATCTGTTTGGTTAACTTGTACAATCATAGAATTTCAATATCACAAATATTCTGTCAAGTCAACCCTGACTCAGTTTGTTCCATGCCCTGAAAGGCTTTAAGGCTGGACAGTGAGGGACCGTCAGAAAGATGCCTGCTCCACCTGTTACTGAGTTCACCTGGAATGTAATGAATAAGGCAGGAGAAGGAAAGACAACTGCATGTTTAAAATGTCAAAAATGCCACATAAGTCTTTCTCTGGACTCCCACAAGAACTTTCCGTGATGCTAACCAAATTGCTTGAAATTAAATTTTCAGTTTCCCATAGGAAACCCAGCTTCTAATGGAGTAGTCATCAATTTTTTTCATGCATCCGAACTAAAAGCCTCAGGATATGACCTGTGTAGCTTCCCCATTTTACAGCTGTCACCAAAATAATTGAGACCTATTCTTCAAACACATAACAGGAAAGACACTTTGGAAAAAAAAGGTAAAAACAGAGCAGAAGAATCTGAAAACTGAAAAAAATCACTAGTGAGCCTTTCCACTGCATCTCAGTCATCAACTATAAAACCAGTCCTAACACCTATTCATGGAACTTCCTTCCAGTAGATTAAAAACAGACCCTGAGCCATGAGCTCCATGCAAAACATGAGGTAATTAACCCTGCCTTCAGTGCTGTATTAAACCACTTTATAAAGTCTGATACCATATTTTAAACAGTGACAATAAAACAACATCTGATGTTTACTAAATGAGTACTCTATTATTCTGCACAGTAAGGCAGTAGCAGTTCTACGAGTGAGAAAACCCACAGCACACCAGCACATTTAAAATTTGTATCATAATAGATGAACTCAAGAGGAAACATTAAAATTTCATAGACATTTGACCTTTTTTTTCTTAACCATTAAAACATAATATTTATGTAGCAGTTTTGGGCAATCATGAACTAAACTAAATCTTTACTGGATATAGTTATTATGATTCCATTAGGAATAATAACAATATATGTCTCAATTTAGATATTTTAGTTAAAAGAAAAGTTTCATTAAAAAAATTTTCCATGAATGCCAACATACTTACTCATAAATAGTTTTACAAGATGTACCATAGTATTATTTTTTTAATAAAAGACAAAGTTTCAGTAGATTATGGAGAAGGATCACTATATAGCTTTCACAAAATAACTTTTTTCAATGTTAAGACCAATACAGATTGGAATATATACTTACATTCACACTGTATCACATCTAAATTAAACTGCTGAATTGCTCCCATGCTTATTTGTTTTAATTCACTGTCCAGTAGCATCTGCATTAGGGACATTGAAAGATGCTGGCAGGCTGACATGCAAGCTGTCTGGGCCACTTTTCCCTAGTAGAAAAAGCAACAAGTTTTACAACAGAAACAAATGATATGTCACTAAAAACCTAAATCATCTGACTTGATTTTAATATACATTCTAAGTCTTAATGATACAAAACTTAGATTAGAAGGAGAGAGAACACACTTCCTGTTATTTATTTGACCTATTAGATTTGTTTCTATTAGATCAAACAGAGAACTAGATTAAATAGATGTTAAAGCAATTATTGATATTTCTTCCAGCAATCCAACAGTCTTCATGAATACAAGGACATTTCCAAAACAATGACAATTAAAGTTGCTGAAGCATATGAACAGCTTTGTGATTTTATTTAAATATTTTTAACCAAAACATAATGAAAGCAAGAATGTAATGAAAATCAACATGCTGCATATTTTTGATGCTATCAAATTTTAAAAATCCCCCAACTTTATAGAAACCAGAATGATTCCAATTGGTTGGGGCATTCTCATAAAAGCTTGTGCTAATTGTTGGTAGTTAATCTGCTCAGTTTCCACCTCCAAGTTTGTTGCTAAATTATTTTAAAAATTCATGCCTATCCATCATCTCAGGTGCCTAATAAATCAGAGCTGTCAGTGCATTTCATTTACAAAATGAAATGTAGCCCTCTGCTGTACAAAATAGAAATAATTTCCCAATCACAGTCTAGCTGGCAATAGTGCTCTGTATCATCTACATGACAATTTTCCCAACATGAGATCAAAAAACCAAAACACCAAGTCAGATATTAACCTGAATAAATTATTTAAAATATAGTACAGAAAAATTTTAAGATAACAGAATTCTACCTTAAAGTTAAGAAAAGCACCTGAAACCAGACACCAAACCAGATGGTACCATTCTATTCACAGCACTGCCATCTTTTAAAACACAGTGATCTTGGGTGTCAAATGCAACTATATCTCTATAGTTTATCTATGTAGTTTAATGTACTGAAGCCACTCATTACAACTGATGTGTAGGTTACAATGATATTGAAACAAACGTAACAACACATTTACACAAAAGAAATCATAATAACAGAGCTACTGGAGCGCATGCCATTATTGTTTTACTTCTATCCATCGGTACTGTGATGTCACCTGTTTCTCTAAAGTAATGGTTCCCCAACTGTTTTCTGCAAGGTTGATCAATTCACTGTTGACTCCTAGAAACATGCATAAGTAATGAACAACTATAATGGAAAGTTCACTGTCCCAAAAAGTTTGGGAAGTTCTGCTCCAGCATCTGAAGCGCCAGATCTTGTCCCTACTAAGTAAATTTGCTAAGATGATTGAATTTTCATGTGCAGAAGATTTTCATAACAGAAAGCAAATATGGCCCCAAATATTACATGCTTTAAAAATCCATTACTTGTTAAAAGGTAATTACAATATAGCAAATACAATGGAAAGCCTTCACGTTCACACTGAGACATTAAATGGCTGCTGTTAATTCTTTTTAAGCATTAAGACACCTTGAACTGCAAGGAGCTTTTTATCTAAAATGACATGTCAGTTTCTTAATTGAAAATCTCAGAAAAGCAAATAACATATTTGAGCAAAATAGATGAACTGACAACAAAGAATGTAAGAAACAATGCAAGAACAGCATGCTTAAAAGTCTCCCAAACCCAACAGCAATTATACTGGGAGACATGCAGCTCTATTCCCCAAGCAGAACAATACCAATATGAATGGGGGGAAAAGAAGAAAAAAAGAATAGGCAAAAAAGGAAGGAAAAAGGGAGGTGAGAAGGGGACTAAATGGGCCACAGTTCATGTAATTACAGTGTAGTGCATTTGAAATACTTAATGGAAATGTCATTTTGATTTAATGGAACAACTAGTGCATCTCTGTTTAATGTACTGCTCCATCAAATCAGCTCCATGTTCTATTTATGCTGCCACTATTATGTAATAAAAGTTCAATCAGATTAATAGGTTGTCATGAGAAATTTTAACATTCAGTTTATTTCATATGGAAACAATGCATACCTCTCTGTTATCTTAAATAAATGAAAGAATTTTGTATTTCTAACAAGCATATGTATGTAGCTAATTGTTACAATCTGGCAAATATCAATAGTACTGGAGCACAGGATAATGGTTACAATACAGAAATGAAACAGCTGAAGCCACTCCAACTTTCAATAAGTATCAATATATGTACATTTAATGCTGGTTTTAAAGTTTCATAAAATGGAAACATCCTAACATATAAATTAATGCCAACTATGTAACTTGAACTACAGGCTTATTGTTCAAATGACACATCAACAAATACTACAAGTTTACTATACACAGTTGATGCTTAATAAAAATCACTTAAAATTCTCAAATTTAGAGAAAAAATAAAACTATGCATATATATCAAAATGCTGATTTTTAACTAAGAGAAATGTGAACTATACCATTATCCTCTTCAAAATTCAGTGCTTCCCAGTTCAAAATACACTGGATGTATGATACCCAGAAAAGAATTAACATTTGTGTTTGAAAAATAGGATCTGGTTAAAAATTAATCTCAAAATTTCCAACATCTACCACATCATCAATTCCTTGCCAATTTTTCATAGAGCATTTTGAAGAGGAAATATAACGACCTGTGAACATAGCAATAACATTTATTTTTCAGGATTGAACAAATGTCAGTTAATTGATGTTTGTTAATTTTGCTTTTTTAAATTACTATTATTATTTAAGGCGATGGGGGTGGCCATGGTTATCTAGCAATTAAATACCTATATTCAACAGCATGCAGAGATTCAGCAGGCTCCTCACATTTGCCCCAGTTGCCTCCCATTTGGAGACACTACTATTGTCTCTGCTGTGCCTATGCTAATTGCTCCTATCTACAAAACCTATTCTTCCAGTCAATCAGTGTAAAGTTTAGAAAACAAGGACCCTATTCTATACTCAAAAACACCTGCTAACAGCGTTAAAGGCAACTGTTTTTTCACCCAGCCTTCACATTTTGCTGAAATACAAGTTTGTAAAAAGAGAAAACCCTTAGACAAACTTCTTATATTTCAAAGGAGCTTGTAAAGAGAATCTGCTGACATATTAAATCCTTTTTTATAGGACCCAAAAGCTTTTCTCCTAAGAACAATTGCAGTAAAGAGACATTTGGCTCCTAGGAAATTCCCAAAGGGTCAGCCATATGCATCCTTCCACGGCACCTTCGCGGTGCTGCTTTCTAAAACCCATGCTTAGCTGTCTCAAAAGCAGCTTTCATCATTCACTATGGTGTCAGTCAATATGATTTATGGACTGCATTCAACAAAGTCAAAGCATATAGAATGAGAAATATGACTACAATCTGCTAATTTGTTTTGTATTGAGCCACTTAGGAGTCAAAGACCTGATGTCAGGCTGAGACCAGCAACACAATTAACCAGCCAGTGACAGATTCATCCATCCTCCCTGCCAGGCTGTGCCAATCAAAGACAGCATGAAGCAGCAGTTGGAGAAGTCAGTAAGAAAACCCATTCTCTAAGTAGCCTGTGGAGGCTGCTGATTGACAGTTTTTGAATATAGCTGCAGAAAACCACCACCCCTTCACCCTCACTGCAAGCTGTGAAATTAGGCTTTTGCTGCCAATCACAGAAACAATAAAATAACACAAACTGCCATCCTCAGCATAAAAAGAGAATAACAAAACTTAGCTGTTAAATCTAAGATGCTACGGTGAAGAATTGATTTAGCAATATGAAATAACATAATGTTATTCTTTCTGAAAATGCAAATAAATTAAACATACAAATTTTATCACTCAAGGTTAAAATCTCCAACTTTTGAACTATTGATAGAATACAATACTAAAAACATGAATGGAATTTTTAAGAATCAATTTTACTTCCAGTCTCTGCCCCAAATGCTACTGAAACAATTAAAAATACCTAACTGGAAGTAATTTGCAACAGTCTCTTCTCAATGGCCATTCTTTTCCAACTTTGTATTGACAAGGCACATATATGGAATAAAATTTCAGCTAATTCTAAGCTTCGACTAAAACCACTTACTTACATACAGACCCACTAGAATTTCCAGTTAACTGATCTGAAAATACAAGGTAACATTTTTCCCTAACTCTTCAAAATAAAACTAAAAAAAGTACTTCCTTAATAACAAATTCGATAATCCAATTTATTTAATGAGATTAATGGCTGTATAATGAAATTTTCATTTGCTTTTTGATTCAAAGCCTCTAATGGCACTATAAACTGCAAGATGAAATTAAAATAGGATTATAAACATAATCTCAAAAGACTAAATTCTTGCGAATCCAGAAAACAGAACCATTAAAAACTGCATGATTTTCCAATTAAAACTTTCCAAAAGCCACATAGCTTCTGCATTCTACATTGCTGAAATTTTGCTAGCCCTCAATCTTGAAATAACTAGCAGCCTGAGACCTATACAATACTAACAGGAAATATTTCTACACAAAACACAGAGCTCATGACACCTATTATCTTGACAGTACACCAGGATGCTGAGAATTCAAATGATAGAAATGTTGATTGGAATGAACCATTGTCATCTAGTCCAACCTACTTGGAGCACTGTTGCCAAAACTACTTCAGGTCCATTGACCTTTTCTCCTGCAGACCCTTCAAAGTAACTGAGGATGAAAACTGAGCAGCCTCTTTTGCAATCTCCTTCAACACTGCACCACTCTCTTCAAGCACACTTTCCCTCCTTTCAATATCAAAGCTCCTCCTGCCAAGCTTCTACCTGTGACCACAGCCATGTCTGAAATCGTCAGTCCAACCAAGAGGTTTGGTTCCATCAGTTTTGTATTTGTTCTTCAAGAGGTTGTAGGCTGCATCTCTCCTCAGCCTTCTCTTTAACAGACTAAACACTCCACCTCCCTACACCTCCACTTGCAACTTGTGCTCTAGGCTCCTAACAACTTGGGAGCCACTGCTAGATCCATTCTCCCAGTTTTAATAATTTAGTAGTATTAACCTCATCATTTTCATTAGCACAGCAATGCTTATGCCAAATCAAAATACATTCCTCATATGAAAAAAATTGCAATCTGAAAATCATCAGGGGATAGGAGAATTCTTAAATACAATTCATCAGCTTCTTTAAAAAAATTTTTAAAAGCAAATAAAGAACACCAGCACACACATTTCTTAACCCAGACAAATGCAGCAGGGGAACAATGGAACTTTCACTGATTCTTTATTCAGCTATATCACTCTATCCTAATTCTGTATGCACGTCTCACCACTGTATTTTGATACCTGACCTCTCTTTTAAGAGTTCTCAGTCTCTAAATTACCTCATTTGGGATGCAAGGCACATCCCATCAACCTTCTGCAAGGTTTTTAAGGCTCCTGCTGTCTGTCCCGGTGCATGAAAGCCCAATGTTAGTCATTACCCTGATCCCTGCATGCATCCACACAAGGTACACAGCAAGTTATCAGCAAAACAGAAAGGGTCTTTTTATTAAATGATTAAAAATTGAAGCAATAAGCCTGCAGGCAGTTCATAGTTTTTCTGTTCACATGCTTTTTCTTCATCTTGCATCTACTTACCGACATAGCTGCATGGTCATTGTTGTTATGCTGAGAAGGAAACCAGTAAGGCAATCAAAACAAAAAAATTAAGATGTACTGTCAACTTCAAAAAAAAAAAAAAAGAATAAAAAATTGGTAGCAATAAAAGATAAGCAAAAGCTTACAAAAAAGAACAATTATAGCTACATAATAGTAATTTTTTTAAACCTCTGAACTTATTTAGTATTTTGTTGAAGTATAACAAAGAGATTATAACTTAAATAATATTAATTTGGCAAAAATATGTTTTTCTGTAATAAGGAACTGTATGCCAAAATATCAAAATAGCAAACTTCAAATGACAAAGTGTCTGTTGAAATGCCTTTTCAGAAACTTTTCATTACAAGAAAGAATATGCTCCAAAAGTCTTAGGTTAAAAAATAAATGCCATGTTTACCATTATGTCTTACAGAGATTATCTGTATGTTACTAACATATTTTGTTCAAGCAAGACTTAAAATGGCTCAGGATTCTTTAGTAAGAATCTAAATATAACACAACCCATTAATAAATTTTAACATAAAACTTCTAGCAATATAACTGTTTTATGTAACAGAAAGCTGTTTTCTTTTCTGAAATTGCTTCTTAAGTACAGTAAACAAACACAGAAGAGAAAACTAACATGCAAGACTTGAGACAGAAAAGGAGCTTTGGAGACACACGACATTTCCAATGATTCAACAGAGATATCAGTCCCCAACTAACTTATGTCACTTTATGTGCAGATTCAGTAGAGTTCATGGTCTACCTGATTTAGAGCTCTAATATTCTAATGAAAATAATTCAAATTGAATAAAACAGATACACAATGTAAAGTGCATTTTTGAAGAGTTATGCCTACATTGATACAGAAATACTTCACTACAGCCCCACATGAAAGCACAAAGGGAGACACATCCCCGTGCATTTACACAGCTTATACATACTGCAAAAATAAAACAAGATTCTAATGACAAGAACCCGATGACTGCAACAAAAAAAATTGTTAAAGAACATATCATAACACTTCTACAGGCAGACTAGTGTTTGAAACAATTCCAAAGAGAAAGTCAGTGACTCTGGAGTGTGACAACAAAGAACTAGCATGGCCAACTAGTGTCCCCAGTCCCAGCCCAATGCCCTCTAACACAATTGGATATGAAAAGGTAGAAGAGAAAAGACCTCTCTACTTGTCCCGCTCTTTTCCTTACTAGAATTATGGCCAGTGTGGTAGGAATTTGTTCTTTGACTTCTAATTACAGAAAAGATTTTGATAAATTATTTTGAGCAGTGGAATGTTTCTGCCAGCCATACAAAAACTATTATGGAAATTACACTGTGACATTAATGGAATAATTCATTAATGAAAATTAATTCTAAAACTATTCCAAACCTTAATTACAGCATGTGAAAATCTAGCTTAGTTTATCACCCCAAAGCACTTACTGTTTTAATGAGTTATAGAACCTGGTTCTGGGTTAATCTTGGAAAATACTTTTACTAAAAATTTTCTCTTCACAAAAATAACTTACTAGTACAAATCAAACTAGAATCACCATAGTGTGCACACATTTTCATATAAACTCCACACACAGCATTCACAGGACTGTACTTCTCTACAGTTGGCCAAGACAGGATAGGGAACGAGATGCAGGGTAAGTAAAAAATTACAAGAAACCTCTTGCCACAGCAGACTGCTTGTCCATACAGTTCTACCTCATGCCTGTTACCTGACCAGAGTTTGAAATTACAGAATAACCTCTTTACAGAAACTAGCTTTCTCCAAAGGCTGACTTGTACCCCCAGGCACATAATTCTATACCTTCCACACTTCTTAAGTCCTAATGCCACAGCTACTTCTTTGCATTCCTCTTAACCCATTACTTCGTTTTGTCTGGCTCGTTTCTGAACAGCCATTTAGCAAGACACATTCATGACAGACTTCTGTACATCCTGCTCAACAAATTTCACATCCTTTAACTGCCATATGCATATGGCCACTGAGAACCAGTGCCATTTGTTCACACTGCTTTGTATACTAAGTTACAATGAATTACACTATCTAACAAACTTGCTATTCTTTATCAAAAAACGCTCCACTGATTTGGCACAGAAGCACATGCCTCACATGACACATTCACATCAATATCACATGATACATTTTGAGTGGGCTTTGTCTTTGAGTCAGTTAAAAGGACAGGAGACTGAAGAATTGCAGTCTCTGTGTAAGATCTGGAAGGCAAGATAAGCCTGCTATGCCAGCAAATTCAACATCTTGCTGTGCACATAAAGCAATTTTTTCTTTCAGTCTGAAGCCTCAAAACATCCTAAGCATTGAGGACTTATTCTTTTTAAGCATTGCAGGTGGCCAAAGCACTCAGACATCAGTGTGACTGTAGAAACCAAGGACAAGCTGATAAAAAGCAGATGTAGTTGAATTACTTACTGAAGTTATTCCAAAACTATAAAGCAATAAACCATTATGATGATAAGCCAAACTAGAAATAGTCTTTTTTATCTGAAATCAAGGGGAAATCAGACAACAGAATGTAACAATTCATACATAAGACAGGTTAACAGTAACCTTTTTCCTGGGACAAAATAACACAGGATATATTTGAATATGAACAAGGATTCATTCAATGAAACTCTGTTAACTAGAATCAAGTAACTTTTTATGATCAAAAATATTTAGCTAAAAACCTTGGAGAATGCAATACCTCCATAATCTTATGCACAAATGTAGGATTTACATCAATCCTGCATTTTTTGAACCAATGTATGTGCACACAAAAACAAGATGGTTAATCAAAAAGGCTCTAGAAAACTGCATGAGTTCTTACACTATTTGTAAATTAGTTGCTGGGAACAATATTTAGACTGAAGTATTTGAAAGTATTTTCTAAGTATTATGATGGGTAAGCTCACGAAAATACTGATACACATTTGACAATACTTCTGTGCTGAGAAAAACTTAAAAATACATCTGTCAGCATGTGCACAAATCAAAAAACAGAACCTTTTGTTCAAACCCTACTGCTTTAAAATATGATTATGCTCAAATAGTTTGAAATTAAACTTAATTTTGAACACTTACAGGTAAATGAGTAAAAACTTGAAACGTGCTTCTTAAAAAGTTAATTAGGTCCATTAAGTATCCACTGGCTCTTCCATCTGATTCAGACATTGTCCAATCATAATCAGCAATCTGAATAAATTCATCTATTTTTTGGTTAAGCTTTGTGTATATTTCTCCTTCTGCAGCATGCCTTGCATCCTGAAAAAAAAGAAGTGTGCAATGCTTGTCAGAATTCTAGAATATTATTAAATGCAGATAAAATTATGTCCATCAACAAAACTGAAGTCTTGTATTTTTCTTAGATTAAAAAATAATTTACTGAAATTGATACTTTAATATCTGTTTTAAATCTGAGGCTGTGATTTTTAAAACACTCCCATCATGTATACTATGACTGACGATAACTCTGTGAGTGTTTACAGAATAATCAAAGTTTTCAGACAAATTAAATTAATTTGAAAACAAAGCAATTTGTTTACTTTCTTCACAACAACCACCTTTAATTCAGCCTTACAAATTTATCAACTCTGACAAAAAGTCGCTTTTTCTTTTACAAAGAAAATAATAAAAGAACCTAATAATTTTGTCTTTTATGGACAGAAGTCAAGCAATCATATGATTTTTTATGTAATTGCTGTCTTAAAGCTGCACATCTGAAGAATACTCATAATTTTTCATCCTCCTATAAACATCCGTGATGCAGAGCACTCCCCTGCTTGCTTCTTTTGTTCTGCCACACCCTGGATTCTACTTTCTGGAACATCAAAGTCCTGCATTTACTGTGAACTGAGTTTACAATACTGTCTCTGCCTCGTTTGTACAGGGGACATCCTCAGAGATGCAATGGGATTTATGTGCAGATGCTTGTGTGTGTGTTGCTAGAAAGCTGTGCTTTTGCCAGCCTGGAGTTTAAAGATACTGAGTATCTTTCTAATTTGGGCTCAATATAAAATTTTCTGCACTGATATGGAGAAATAATTCAAGTATGACATCTGATTTAAACCAAATGGATCAGTTACTTAAGATTTTTAGACAGTAAAAATAGCCTGGATATACTGAAGCAACAAAAAAGCAGATTAAATTCCCATCACTACTTTCCTCTAGAAGAAAACAATCAAAAAAACCATGGCATTTGAGAAA
The DNA here is from genome assembly GCF_001522545.3 of Parus major. Taxonomy (NCBI): domain Eukaryota; kingdom Metazoa; phylum Chordata; class Aves; order Passeriformes; family Paridae; genus Parus; species Parus major. Next base: position 15,947,668 of record NC_031775.1, read on the forward strand.
AGTGTAAATAAGAAATGCAAAAAGAAAAAATAAAAATATTCACATTTATCTGAGCTTAAAGGTGTCCTCACATTGACTGTGCCAAGTTCAGCCTTCAATCAGGCCCTAGGCTGAGGCACTTCAGAAGTAAGCAAGAAAGTATGCGGCCCTGACATAAATAAATATCAAAGTATGATTCCCAAAAAATAGCATTTTTACCACTAAACCAACTTGAGAAAGCCTCCACTGAACAGCTCTCCAAACTCAACATGCAAGAATCTGGCCACCTGTCATCATGTCAAAGGAGTATGTGGATATCCACAATTTTGTAGGTGGCCATGAGTAAGAAAGTTTCAATTAAAGTCAAGTCTACATTTAAAGTCTTTAATTAACTACAAAACCTCAGCTGCAGCAATCTATAATGATGGGACTTTCAAAAATATCTGCCTAGTTTGGATTTTTTTTTTTTTAATCTAAGTAATTCATGGAGTGGTTCTATCAACTTTAACAGTTAAAATTATTTTCTGGCAATGGCAAGACTAGTCCTTTTGGTTTTGTCTTGCATTAAAAAAATACAGTGTAGTTTTAAAGGCTCACCTCATGGAATCATGGAAACGCGATCAATGCTGCTAATAAAAGGAGATTTTTGACCACTCTGAAAGAATGGAGGTGACACAATTTGCCACCAGGAGATGAATTTAATAACAGTAGAACATACCAAACTCTGTGAGGGCCCAGCTGGGGAACTGTGAGCAGGTTTTCTTTACAATAGGGGGAAAAAAGGAGGGATTAACAAGAAAAGAATTTTCTACTATAATTGGAGAACGTTGTGCTAACAAGTTCTCCAGGCAAGTAGACAGGAGAGAAACCACACATACACAAAAAACCCCTCCTGTTTGTCCATATTTATCCTCTATTTTTCCAAAGTGCATACATGCTAAACTCCCTAAGAACAGGCACAGTACTGAATCCCTCCAACAGAACTTGGCCTGTAGGAGTGTTAAACAGCATAAGCAATCTACAAAAAGTATAATGCAACTTGTAAATTCACTTATTAAATGAAATTCAAGGATAAAGAATATCTCATTGCTTAATGAAATCAAAGACTATGACTATTTTAAGTGTTTTTGAATGCATGTTTGATTGGTAAAAAGATAATGAATTGCCCTTAGAGGAAAATAGCTGTAGACACACAAATTCCAATACACACATGCACTGATGGTACTCAACAAGCAAACTAGGCACCCCAGACCAAAATTATTAAAACTGCTGGGAGGGCAATGCTAACCAAGTACAGCTGCTAGTCCACAACATTTCTACCTTGCCTTATGCACTAAATCCTTAGCAAAACAAGCAACAGCTAATGGGAGAAATGTTAGCTATCAACTGGAAATTTGAAGTGTCTTGCAATGGTGATATCTTATTCCACCTCACCCACCTTTTAATATCTATGCCAGAGGGTATATTACAGTAGGATAGGCTACACATTGCATCAAGAGATAAAATGAATTGCAGAAAACAGAACTCTCTCAATAGGATTAATCCTCTTTATCCCATAAATACAATAAATCACTCTGTTTCAGCCTGCATGGAAAAGATGCGAAATACCTAAAGTTCAAGTTGCAGCTGCTGTAGAATCCCTGATGACTTTTACTTTTGTTTTGTGGTTTAAATTCTAAAAACATCACAGAATCATTTTAGTTTGAGCACTAGTCATTAATACTTCTTTTAAACTAATATACCCTTTGAAAATACATAATAAAATAATTCTACTGTAGAATAAAAAATAGATACAAACATTTCAGATTAAGGTAGCTGTTTTGCTTGATTCCATTTAGGAAGAGGGAGAAGTTACACAAACTGGAGCTTAATCTATTAAAAGCTTCTGGTGAAGTTAAGCTTTGACTGCCATTTCACAACTTCATAAAAAATGCACTTGAAAGATAATATTGAGGCTTCTCATGTACTGACATATTCCAGATCATACTAATGACATTAAAAAACACTGTTTATCTGCTCAGTGTTACAACTGAATGCTTAAGAGTTCAGAATTACTTTAGAAACAAAGATGAGAAGACATGCAGCTTTGCTCTCACCCTTCTTGGTTTAAAATGCTTCATTTATGTAACTTTTCAGACACAGTCACATAATGGATAAGATATACCATACCTTAAATGTAGAAAGCCCATAAAGTCTTGCAGTGTGAACAGTCAATTGTGAAATATTTGTAATGTTAGATATAAAATCCTCAAGGTATTTACAGGCTTGCTCCAAATGTGTTGTGTTTATGATGATTTGAACAAGCTACAAGAGACAAAAAATTCTTGTAAAAATCTTTTTATATCACCTATTGTAATTTAATTTTGTAAATGGTTGCTTCTTTCAGGAACAATTCTATTAGAAATTAATTTCTGTATTTCAGGTTACCACCTATTTCCTGTTAGTTTTCAAGCTTGCTTTCAAATACCACTATGGAGTAATAATGTAGCTTAAAAACAAATAACGTCATTCCAAAAACAAAGATTTCAGACACGTACCCAGAGAAATAAATCCAATTGACAGTTTAGAATTAAAAAAGAAAAAATAAAGGAAAACATATTGCTGAAATAAAATCACTAATTTGTGCCATTTGATTTTTTTTTTAATTTACTGCTCTTAAAAAGTTGCAACAGTGCCTGCAGAATGATGCATCAACTGTATCTTATATCCCATTCCACTCTATTTTTTATGGAAAGAAACAGAAACTCAACGTTAGTGATACTAACTAGACAGAACACACAAATCATACTCTAAATGTAAACAAAAATGTGTATGTTTTTGGCTTATTTCCTGCAACTCTCTGTTTATTATAAAAAACACAAAATCTTTTCATTGTTATGTCTGTGCCCAACTAGAGCTAACTAGACCTAACATTGTATTGTTCTTATGTATGTAAGAGATATTGGTGCTTTTTGTACTTATTTTCATTTTTAATTTTAAAACAAACACTACTTGATTTTCTCATACTGTGATGTCAATATTTGTGTATCTACACTTACAAAAATAGTTTTAGCATGGATTGTTTTAAAACCCATAGTTTTGAATAGGTGTTTCAAAACTTACCTCTGTTAAACCTATATGAGGTTTTTTAATTAGGTTCTGTAAACAACTACTTAGAGTTCTTGTAAGCAGCAAATTTGTAGATTTTCTGAGCATATCATCTATTTCTGTTGAACTGAAAAAAAAAGGTTTATTTTTATCATTACGCTGTACGTAGCAATACTTTGACAGCAAGACTTAATAACTTTAATTTCTTCCCTACAAAGGGAACTTTTGATGCTAAGAATTCTCTGTGTGCATTTAAAATCTGGTTGCTCCAACTTTTTTGTGATCCAACAGTTAGAACACCTCCTTCACCTACCAAATTGTCCATTAACTGAATTTCAACACTGAAGGAAAATCTGTTATTTTTAGATTTTGGACATGTTTATTGACACAGCAGTTTGTAAAGAGTAATTTGTGGGTTTTAATGAGTTACTAAGGAGGTCAACATGTGCTCATTAGTACGTGTAAATTATAAACAGTATCAATTAAGAATGTGTGAAAGGGAGTAATTTACATCTTTAACAGTGCAGAAGTGGGTGACAAGGCCACAAATACCTTCCAGTCTTCAGATCTCTGAATTCTATTTTATGCAATTAAAACTACGCTTTTGAAGGCCAGAAGAGGAAAGGAAATGGATGAATCGTGATGTTTTCCATCAGTAAAAGGTGGGATAAGAAAGGAGTGGGCATGCAGACTGCATGTTTTGTTGCAGGAGAAATCATTGCTAAGGGAACTCCAAGCACTGAGTAGGGAAACGCTAGGAAGTAATCAGGGATGCTAAACAATTCTGAAATGGTCAGTATTGAAGTGTACTTTTCAATCTTTACATGCTTTGTTAAAGAAATAAATTCTCTAGATTATTCAAACCAGTCAATACTGTTTAAAGACCCCCAGCAGTGTTTTAAACTGCTTACCACACCAAGCTACACTCACCAATGCACATGTGAAATAGTACATACATATCCACATATGTATAAATACATGCTACAGCATTGGTAACCATAGATTAAATAGCTATGAAGAATTATGTCTGAAAATTATGAAACAAGCATAGCAAGCAAGTACAGAAGAAAGTGTATTTTCATTTTAGTATATATTTTTAGGTCACCTGAAAGTTGCAAGCTACTTTACAGCCACATTCCTGATAGTTCCAGCTTACCTGCGGTGAAGTGACTCTGAAAACTTAAGGCTTGCATAAATAAATTCCTTCACTTGCATGTAAATTTGAGGCACTGACTGAGACATTGGAAGCTTCTTTGGAAAGGATTGCTGAGAAAATAAGAGATAATACTGTCTTACACTTGCAACTGATTCCAACAAGAGCTTGGTACTAAACAAAACAATTAGAAAACCACTTAACATTATTAACATCTTAATCTATCTAAACTTTTTCTCATTTTCATCAAATACAGAGCTGCACATGTCGAGCGGATTTCTACATCTGTTTAAATAGCTTATAAGCAGAATACGATTTTATCACTTCTTTAAATTATGATGATGTTTGGAGATTTTATGTAATTCAAGATGCTCCTGCAGAAAGCAATTTACAAACATACGTTAAAATCAGGTCTCAAACTGCTTTTAATCTGAATGAACAAGACAGAAGCAATTGGGATAAGAGGTTCAAAAATGCAAACTTTTTTTTTCCTAAAGAAAGCAGTGCAAAAAAAAAAAGTTTGAGAAGTTCAACACTTCTGGGATTGTCAAAGTATCTTGAGAATGCTGAGACTAATTTTTTAAGGTTCACAAAACCAAAGCAGTTTGAATTATTTTCAGGAATTTGGATTAACATGTGGGAAATAGTAGTAAGTTTGTAATAATAAAATCATGCTTCTTACTTCGGTTTTAAAGCTGATACTGTATTTGGGAGAACAAAAGTGAATAAATTAAATTAAAACTACACAACCTAAACAGGTATTTCTGCACTGAATACATATTTTTTCACATTTACAAAAAATTATTTTTCTGTTTATGACTAATGCAGAAAAAAATCATCAACTAGTATCATCCATGAATAATTCAATTTCTCATTAGAAAAAAGCATCCATCAACAACAGCCAAAGCTTTGTAGTAATCATATATATATATATGTATGTATGTATGTATGTATAGGAGATAAGAGTATTTGGTACAAAATAAAAATTTCTGCAGTTTATTAGCAAAATATGCCATGCTAAATAGTATCGAGGGTATAGAATACTTCCAATACTGTAAGGGATTTTCATTCTATTTAACTTACTTTAGTATTATAATGGCTAAGTAAATTAATTTGATGGAGGAATGCATCCAGAAAGCACTCTGGAATCTCCTTCAAAAATCAGCATAAAAACCTCCTTTAATTTTTCATCTTCATTGCAACACTGTATTAATGACATTAATAATGACATACAGCAACTGTTACAATTTCTGGCAAATCCCTGTTGAACCACAGAATTAAAATAGCTCTTCACTTTTGCAGGTATCTGCAGCAATGGATCTTGTACAAAAGAGCTTCCCCCTACAGCAGTTACTCCCACTGTCATGTGGTTCCCCCTCTATAGACTCCATGATGAGTCTCTTCTTTCCTCACTGCTATTTCTAAAATCACATTTGACTAGCAGAACAGGTTAATCACCTTTCTGGGAAGAGAGCCTGGAGTGAAAGAATGGCTGAGGCTACAAAAGGACATCCTTACTGCAGTGCTATTACAGCAGAATTATTCACAGTCCCTTCACATGTATTTTGCCCCACATGCTCAAACACAAATATTTAAAAGTGAAATACAGAAATCATTCTCTAACCAATCTCTATTTTACATATATTTTGCAATACAACAGCATATACTGAGTAATTAAACACAAGTTGCAACAAAATTTAGCTAAAGACAGATTGCATTATAATTACATAAGGACTTTATCAATTTAACTCTATTATTAATTTGTTTACAAAACAATGGATTTCATTATTCACTCAAACATCTGAGCAAATGACTCAACCTTTCATTTTCATATTTACTTATGACTAGATAATTACACACAAAGAAGGTGATTTAGCCTCTTAATCAACCTAGCTTTTCAAATTTTAATTGTTTTTTAATTATAGAAATCATTACTGTCCCTAGTGTCTTCAACTGGATTGTCACAAACTTTAATAACATAAAAGTTTCCCTTACCTTATCAAGCTCTGGATCTTGAAAAGGAAATTTGCTTATAACAATTCTGTATTCCTCTTCATTTGCTACAGGGATAGGGCTATAGTTGTCAGCTTCAAAAATATCCCTGGTGAATAAGCAAAGTGAAAAAAAATTTGGATATGTAACTTACCATATTTTCTGGTGTTAAAGTGTAAATATTTATAAAAATATATAAAGATATATATATATATATAGATATAGATATATAGATATATATAATAAACAAATATAATTTTTACCACCACACTTAGGTCTGCATCTTAAAAAAGCTGAAGAATTTTACACATACCAAGTATTTTTGATTACTTTGGAAATACTTCATATGTGTTAACTCTTTACAGTATGTTTAACCATAGAGGAAAAAAATACCCAAAAGTGTTTTCATATGCACATAATACAGCAAAGGAACCTCAGAGCAACTAATCCACTCCAGAGTAAACTATAATATACCTATTGATTAAAGAAACCTGCACTTTTCCTACACTAAAGCTGATATTCAGAGTCTCACTTTGGCACCAGAGCTGCATATGGTCAATGGAGATGACTGAATGGACTTCCAAGCAGGAAATGGCCACAGCATTGTTTGGGCACCTTCTGCACTTCTGTACAAGTCAAATAAAAGTCTATAACAGAAGCACAGGGAACTGGAGAACCTTGAGTGGTCAATTTAATATTAAGGTTTTCTGTAATAAAACACTTCATGGCAAGAAATTTCTACACATTGAGACATCACACCCTCTCTGCAATCAGGCCATGGAGTACAGTCTCAGGCTGATGTATTCCTGGGCTTAGATTTTATTCAATCAAATGATTCCAAAGAATTGGTGGAAAATGTCTTTCATTAAAAAAACAAGAAGATACAGTGGCAATGACAGTAGTTTGTCTGGCAGATATGCATATCAGCCAACAATAAACATTAAGACAACCTAAATTAGGAGCCTAAAGCCCTACTGCAATAACCTGGAATTATCATGTTCCTAAAGAAGAGAAACAGATGTCTCTCTCCTGCATGTTTCTCCAATGATGTCCCCTTGGAGAACTTCCTTCTTTCCACTAACTGTAGAAGCAGTACTTGATGTCTCTTCTTCTATTTAATAGTTACATGTGATGAGTAGCTTAGTCCTAATCACCCTGAAATTCATACACAACATTTGAGTTAATAAATTCTTTCTGAATTACATCATAAAAACTCGAGCTCAGACAAAAACAATAGATGCAATACAAAAGGCACAACCATTTTGATATACTAACCTGAACAATCCAGACCACTTTTTAAGCAGTGTTTCATTGTATTGGTCTCTGATTTCAAATAAAAGATCAAATAGTCGGTTCACAGGAAAACCATAGCCCTGAAGGATGAAAATGAAGAAGGGATAGATCAAGAACCAATATACTCAGTTCCTATGACAACACTTCAGAAGTCTGAGGTGAGACTTATAGTCAATCTTATCACCTCTATAACACAAATTACAGTACATGTAGCACACTACATGTTGATTTATTACATTTTTACCAAAGTATTTATCCTGTGCATTGGGAAATTTGCACCATTTCTCCTTGTTTCTTAAAAACTGCAGGAATACTTTCCAGTGATGTTCACTTAGTCCTTCAGCTAAAGAGTTAACGATAGCTGGAATGCTATTCTTTTTTAAGATGAGAAGTAAAGCACTTTTAAAAGACAAGAGCGTACACAAATTACAAAACTAACACTAATTTTGCACAGATATGAATAGCTGATGCTTGCTGGATAGCCCAGAACACTTATGTTCAGTTCATAACATGGAAACTGAGAGGCTAAGGCAAGAAATACATTTTTTTAATAGTACTGTGCAATTTTGGGTTTGATTTGTATATATTATTCATGAAAACACAAACACTGCACTCATCTAAAGTTAAAATCTGCCTACAAGAGTTTCAGTTAAATTAGTAATACAGTATGTACCTGCAAAGTATCAGCAAATACTACAATGAGATTCTTCAGTTCCAGAACAAGGTCAGGATCACTGCAATATGACTGAAAGTGAAAAATTCTGGTTTTATTTAAAGGATTTGAAATATGGGGAATACATTTTCAAAGAATGGTATCACAGGTTAAATTATCCAGCCTTAGTGAACAACAATTTAGACTTGTTTGTCTTTACTTAATTCAGCTACATAAAAGTATTTGTTAAATTTTTATGTAACTATGATGGTGTAAAAGTTCAGAAAGAGACAACTAAAATATGAGATTCAATAAATACCAGCATGGTGTACTGAGACTGAAAATCACATTTATTTTAGTGGAATATAAGCAAATTTAGCTGAATCAGTATCAGAGGTTCCACAGGACATTCTTTTGACCACCAAGCCTGGGTCTCACTAATGCTGTGCCACCTCAAACAGTTTATCCAGCTATATGGGTAAAACTTTAAAAAATATTTTCTGAACTATTTCAAATTTAAATTGGATTATAAAAAGGTCAAGACATTAAGTTATTTATCAGATGACTGAAACTGAGATTTGATTTTCAGAGGTGAAGAGTCATACAACTAAGGCTTTCACCTCACCTTTACTATTTGAAATAGTAGATAAAGTAAAAAAAATTTCTATTAAAATAAAGGTTCATGAGAATGGTATTGGTTGAAGGCAATATACACCTGCTTCACCTTTCTTGAAGTTTTGTTCTTAGCATACTTTATTAAAATAAAGGGTTTGGTTTATTTATCTAAACATTAGTCTTCAACAGGATGATGTTAGAGAGATTCTGACAGAATTGGGTTTGATGGGAATTATGCATATAGAGGAGAAATAGTGACCTATTGGACACAACAAGACTTTGAAGAGTTCATTAGAGATTACATTACTTTCAACCTTTAAATTATCATATTCTTATAGAGGTGTCTAAATACACATGGAGACAGTTAACTAGCAAAGTACTTGGTTGAAAAAAATGCTGGATGAATATATCTCATTAATCCTCTCAAAAGTAGTAAAAAGGTATGAGAACACCTCGTGTACCACTGCTAATAAAGGTCCTATAATAAATATGGTTGCAATCTCAACTATTTCCTCATTTTTCCCCAGTATATATGAAATATAAAATATTTTTTGAATTAAAGATCAATTTTAATAAAAATAAAAATAATACTGCATAAAGCAAATGCTCCTAGACAACATTCAAAAGGGAAAGTTAAAGTTGCTGCATTTTTTCTGACAGTGAAAGTTACACCAATAGTAAACTCTGAAGCAATTTATTATCAGTCAGTCTGAGTGAACAATGTATATTTCATTGGTTTTTCACAGAGGAATAAGAAACAGCATACAGCATCATTGCACCTAAGGTAGGAATATAACTTTAGGAGACACACTTGAATGCACCAAAATACCCCAGTGATACGGAAGTTTTCTAATGCTTTTACTTCAACATAAACATAACACTACCATAGCATTGAAGAGAGAGCTGCAAGGGTTTTGCTGGTGGAGTTTATTTTGGAAACACAGCATTTGGAATGATAATTAGGAACTATTTCCTGGTGGTGCTTTCAGTGCTGAACTATTCAATCTGATCTAATGAAGAGGTCAGTTGAGACTAATGAGGAAGGATTGCAATAATAACAGCAGATTAACTCTGCATATTCTAAACTGCTGGACTAAGAGAACGTTTGGAAGACCCAGTGAGTTGTAAATCAGTGGAGGATTATGCAAATAGCCCATGGCTGCGGATCACAGCCTGATACTGTTGGGAAAAACAAAAGCTTGGCAGGCTCCCTCCCAAATCTGAGCAATTTTTAATCACAAGAAAAAGAAAACATGAGAAAGGTGTAATTTTTCACTTTGTTGCTATCCCAGCTTTAAATACACAGAGCTCTGAAGTAAGAGGCTTTAAACTGCAATATTGATAAGACTTCTCACTTACTGAATGTGTTCTAAGAACAGCGATGATCTTGGAAAGGGCCATGTTCCACAGTTCATCAGTGTATGTCCTAGTTACCAATCCTTGGGTTACATGTAAAATGTGGTCTTCTACTACAAAAAAACTAAAACAAAATAATACTTGAATTATTTAGTTCTTTCTAATATTAGAGCAAATATTACCCTTCACACCCAAGCATTGCCAAAACCTTCCCCACTGGAGCAGCGCCACTTCAGTAGGTTTGGTGTTGTGCTTCACCCAGAACAAAGTAAAAATGTGGAAAGTTTGTTTCATGCCATCTGGAGCCAAGACTGCTGGAGGGTCCTTGTAGGGCACTGTGCTGGTAGGATCTGGATGCTCTTTCCTACTCAGATCCACCAATAACCACCCAAATGATTTGTGCAGAAACTGACTCTTGCACAAGAAATTTCCTGGACAATGGGTGAACACAGGCTGAATTAAGAATCAACACAGTAAAACTGAAATAAATTTTCATTTAGAAAACTTACCCTACAATTTGACTGAAGTATCTTCTATAGCCTTCTACTGTTTCATGCTTTCAATGAAAAAGAAAACAAGTTAGGAACAAAAATATCACTAAGCAATAGCTTCAACTCAAATCAATACAAAACCGAAAGCACTGGTTACCATGCTTGACTGTGGTTGCAGAACTAATCTTGCTTGTTTCCTCCTTTGTTTTCTGTAGTAATTTTCAAATATTTCTCCATCACCCTAAAAAGAGATGTAAGTAGTCAAAAAAAAGAAAAATGTCTCAGTGTGAAAAAGGCCCTTCTTTAATTAAAGATACTATTCTCTTAAATTAAGCACATATTTTGCATTTATTCCACATGTACACTTCCAGCTGACACCAGCAAAGTTTTGCATGCATGAAATACAAAGAACTTACCTTTTTCTGTAGAGAGGCTTACAGCCTGTACTGTAAATAGAAATTTTGCTCACATGCCTACATTTTGCCAAGCAACACTATGCATTTTAAACAGTGTGTCCATTTTTAAACTACAACTTTCAGAGTATATTAATATTCATAGACGAGGCATATTGCCTGTTACTGTATAATTGAAATTCATTGTTTCCTAAAACATTTCCCTAGGTTATTCAAGAAAGTAACTGCATTATAAAGTTGTTACAAAAATGCTTCTGTGAATATATGACACATCTGAACACTGCCTGCATTAGCTTTGCCTGAGGAAAGACACACATGAGATTTATTGAATATTTGCTTATTCTCTTTGGATTTATAATGAGTATGGATTTGGATTTTTTTTTCCTATCAAGATCCTTAAAAATACAATACCTTCTGTGTCTAAAGATTATATTATGAGGAATTCAAGTGACATCCTACTCATCTCATTAAGATGACCATTCAGTAGAAACCATCTGTCCATCTGAAATCAGTGCTACATTGGACTCGTCTATCTACCAAACCGCAAGCAATTTGTATGCAAGCAGAATAAAAGAGCTTAGCATTTTTAAGGTTTGTTTTTACTTTATGAGCCTATTATTAGGCCACTGCTATTTAGAATTCCATTACCTGATCATCCAAAAACCTCCAAATCAAATTATTATTGTCATTAATATATATTGTCATTAATTAATGTCAATTAGACATTTTATCCTACTAAACCAGGATTACTTACCTAACTCTTTTATAAGATATACATTTAGTTCATAATGAATATTTAGCTAATAATGAATATTTAGTCATATTTAGAAATACTGCTAACCTAAGAAAGCCTAAGAGTAAAAGAGACTTTGCTTAAAACCCCAAAAAAAATCCACTGGAAACCAAGATGCAAATTTACTAACCCTGTCTGTTGCAGCAGAACTCTACACAGTATGTTCCAATTCATACAAACACCTAATGATCACAGGTACCAACCATTCACCTCCAGCCCAAATATTCAGTGCAGTTTTCAGATTGTTGACTTCTACCTCCAGCATCAAATCTCTACCCAGTCCTGACAAAAGCTTCTCAAGTGAAAAGGACTAGCTGTTCTCAAATCCACACAAGTGGAGATGTAAAATATCTTATGATTATTTATAGACCATGCTATACTATACTATACTATATTCAGGCATAACAACTGTTTGAACCAGATGTGCTGAGGCAATCAAGAGAATACACCAACAACCTTGATGGTTCACTCACTGAATCAGCAAAGCCTAGGCAAGATAAAATATAACAAAGCGATGCATTTGTTTTGTCCAGCTTCCAAAATTACATGAACAATAAATCAGTTCATGTTTTGTTATCCATTTTAGGAATATTTCACACCATAGATACACTTCTTTTACACTGATACAGTGTTTTATTAAAAGGTAACATTATATGTAAAAGGGGCAGGAGTATCTTCATCAGATTTTATATACAGCATCTCACATAATACACAGGCTAAATAAAGATCTTTATGTATATTTCTCATAAGCTTTTAGTCTCAAGAAAGGTTACTGGTCCATAAATAAAGTCTATGTTTGGTATGTATGTATCTTGCCATCACTAGGTTGGAATCACAAGCTGTGTAATATTCTGAGGTATATAAAAATTGTGCTTTCTTCTTCAATATGAAGAAGCAGAGTAGAAAACTACTGTCCTGTGTGAAATTTTGTAGCAGAGACAGAATTAATTGATGTAAGATCCTTATTATAGATCATCTGGTATCAACTCCCCTTCTTTGCCATCATCAAGTTCTCTAAACTCAAAATAGATGGTTTGCAACACAAGGTAAACGAGAAGGATCCCCAGAAGTGGCTAATGCAAACTCTTAATAATGCTATTATGGCTTATTAAGAAAATTATGGTGGCAGGAAATACAGAAGTCTACATCAACAACCATTTTTGATACCAGGGAGCACTCCAAGTTGTTTTCTGTCTCCGGTGAATTAGGAATCAGGAAAACTTCCCATGTAAACCCAAAAAGCTTATCTTTGGATCAAGGATGCAACTTCAGGATCCTTGTCAAAGTGAAAAATATAATTATGTATTACTTTTAAATGTCATCTCTCAATTTTACTTCCTGCTCCTTTATTATACTAAAGAAAGAATTAGTAGCAGTTGTCAACTGGCATGCTTAATTTTACACATTCTTTTTAATGTGTTATTTCACACTGTTCTCTGTTAAAAGAAACAGTCTACTCTTCCAATAGTTCTGTCAGCCTGTCTTTCTGTCCTTCCCAACTTTCCAGTGAGATGAACAATTAAGGATGGTTTTATTTGCATTTTTTCTTTAAAAAAAAAAAGTTACAGTGAAATTACATTTAAAGTATTTCAATATGCAAGCTTTCATGTAACACAGCTGCAAGGATTCCATTAAAAGAAGATAACCCAACCTGATTGCTTGAAGGCAGGTGCAGCTGAGACTGTAGGATTAGCAATACTTACAAGTACATCAGCTTCATGTCACTGATACTTAAATTCTATAAGTAATCTGACTTCAAAAGTAACTGAGACATAGGAAAGATAAGAAAACAACAAATAATTTGATACCATGTTTCCCAAGCTTGTAAGCTTGTGCACTGAATCTCTTTTACAGAAGCTAAAACAGGCAATTGTGTTTCTGCCATTGAGTCCAATCTAATTTGCCTGGGCACACCCTGTCAGAATCTTCAGGTTTTGCTTCATATTTTGTGCTACTACTCTGATTTCCCCAAGATTCAGACTGAATATTCCTATGTTTTGTAACATTCATCCAAATACTTGGGTAACATAGAATACTTGTGGGAACTGTGAAAGTGTGGATACCAATAGTAAGGCAAACATGCATATTTTACACATATATTTAAAAAAACCTAGGTAATAAATGCCTTGGGGAGTGTCCTTTATTATGCATACAAAAGCACACATGGGCTCATGCCCTGAGTACTCACACCCATCCCAGCTGGTTCATCCAGAACTACTAACACTAGAAGCAATATACTTGCCAGTTTGGGAACTATTAAGGGTATGAACAATGTGAAAATGAATATGTCACTTCAAAACTGTAAATCTCTTTCTGAGGTCACCTTAATACATACCAAAACTGAGTAGATGTGCAAACACCTATAGACTGGAGAAAAGTCAACAAGATCTTGGGCTGTTAAAACCTGAAGTAGGAAAGGAAAAAGAAGAGTATATAAAACATAATAAGCATATAATCTACAAAATGAGATATATTACCAACAGAACTTGTCTACATAATAAAGACTCAAAAATAGATGGCTCCTATTGGGAAACAATAGAACAATTGCTGCAATCTCTCCTCCTTTAGCATTACAGTCAATTTTTTTGTTACAATACCACACTCCTTTTTCTGTGTTTCAAGAGCATCAGATTTAAAGGTCTAAATACTCACTGTTTTATTCAGTTTAGGAATACTGAATATTTGACAGATGAAAGAGCTCTCACCTAAGATGAGGTCGGTCCTCAACACCAAAATGCAGGATTTAGCAACACCAGAATATTTTAGTGAGTCACATAACACTAACAGTGGGCAGGCAATGTATGATGTAAATTACAACTGAATTCCAGAATAACTGCAAGTCCTGTCCAATTGAATGTCCTCAAACATAATGCTAAAGCTAGCATTAATACAACTAATATTTTAGCACTAATTTTTCACCCTAAAATGCTGATCTGGACTGGCACACCTTGAAGGTGTTCTGTTAATGTTAACCATCTAAACCATGTGTAAAGACAGAGAGTGTTGTTCAATAAATCTACAAAATTCACTTCAAATAAGATGAACTCATTTAGTACAAAGTTACCTCTTCTTCATGTTCATCCTCATCTTCAAATGTTCGCTTCAATGTGATCTCATTCTTGGATTCCAAAATCCTGTTTCTACCTAAATGCATATTCCGACCGTAGTTTACATTATTCTGCTTCTGAAGAGCAGTACTGAAGGTTTTCTGCTGCTGTGCCTGTTTTAAGAGTAGAATCAATTAAGAGTCATGCAAGTCAAATTCCATTACTGATGAGTATATGCTAGGACATGAAAAACAGGTGGTGCAATTGAATACACATCAGTATAACTGCAAGGCACACGCACACCCTCAGCCTACACACCAGTGATTTTGCCTTTAATCAGTTTGGGATGACAAATAAATTCAATAGTGAATCCTGAATAACTTTTCCCTAATCACCAGAATAAAATTTTAAAGGCAGAAAAATATTTATAAATCAATCTGTAATTTTCCTGATCATAAATTGCAGAGAATCAGTATTTAAATGAAGTACAGGTAGCTGAGTTCCCAGATACTTTTTTGCCATCTTCAGTTAAGTCTAAGTGAGCAGTCAGCTGCAGAAGTCAAAGGCACTATATTGCCCTTACTATTGAAGGCAGCACAGCATAACCTTGCAATTAGGTTTCATTTATAAAAATCAGTGCTGCATTTTACAAGAACCTTAGATGACAAAATGGCAACCCAACCCAAATTCTGTCAATGAGAAGTCAAATGAAAACGTTATTTGCCCTCCAAATAAATTTTAAAAGCATTAACTGCTTTAAACCTCGCCTAGTAGCAGCGCTCTGAAGTGGCAGATTATTCTGTGATAGAGCAGGCAAGGCCTCCAGCTGTCTCAGTCTCCTTCTGGTTCTTACCTCAGTCTTCTGTATGAGTAGCACTTTAGAGAGAACTAGTCATCTCAACACTTCTTTTGTGTAATTCATCCTGGCCAGCTGGCCAGATAGGCTGCTCTTTGTTTTGATGCAGTAGCTGCTGAGATACACACTACCCAGAAGCTGACTGCTCAAAGTAATTCATAATTTCTTGAAACCTGAGATATACAGCATCTCTCCTTCCTTTCTCAGGGAGGAAACTACCTCTTGTCTAGGACACCGATGAAGCCCACACAACATGTTCTCATTTTAAAGCTCTCCATCTTTACTCACAGATCTGTGGGATGACTGCAATCTTTGAACAAACCTTCTGGGATAAATTGAGACTAATGCAACTGAAATTTTCAGTGCACAACAGGACAGAAGTAATTCTGTTTGGCTGGTTTACCTGTTTCATGGCAGTTTCCCCAATTCTGTCAGAATGCTTTCGAATACTCTCCAAGAAATCCTTCAGATCTGACATGGATATTTCTTTTATTTCTTCACGTAGTTTTGGAAGATTTTCTATCATTATCTGGCAAAAGCGGTACTGGCTAACTCTAGGAAGATACAGATTTTCTAGCTGCTCCATTGTTTTCAAAGCAGAATAATATCTACAAAGAGATTAAAATAAAATTATGCAGCTTCTTATTAAAAGTTGGTAAAATAATTTATCAAACATATATATCAATATCACACATGGAATCAATATGTATCTAATTAATTTACTCTATTCTTAGAAAAACTTTTTTAAAAAAATTATCAATCAAAAGGTCATCCATATAATGCTTTAGTTGGAAAAAAAACCCAGTGAAGTGCCAGAGTGACTCAGCCAAGTCAAAACTTTAAGTAGGCTCCTATAGTATTAACTGTTCTGATCAACAGTCCCAGTACCACATGAAGCATCCTGCAGAACGGAGACACTGAAGTCGTAACCACCATCTTCCCTTCTAGACTGAACTTATTAGGGTTTTTTAATGATTTGGGGTTTTTTCTGACACACAAACTGCCAAGCACCCAACACTGCAGCATATGCACCAAACAATGAAAAAAATTGGTATTGCTTGATAAAGCATACCTGCAGGCACCTGCCTTCTTCAGGTGTACATGAACACATACACACATCTATGCCCACGCTCTTTCCACCATCCTTAGTGGAAAAGACACATATACATCTATCCTAAACAATACTTTTTTCCAGCGGTATATTGGACTTTGCTGTAAAACATAAACCTATGAATTCTTCTGACAAAATACAGTCTATCTCACCCAGAAAACATCTACATTGAATTAACCAAGTACCAGAATCAACAAACCTGTGATCTTAAACACAGTTTAAAGAGAGGCACAGGAACCACGCTAAACATGAGTAGGACAGTAGTCAACTGCAGATGTGAAAATAATTTCCCTTTATGTAATATTCTTACCAGGTACTCAGTCCTGGAGGGAGTAGGGAAAATGAATTTAGTTTATCCAATTAGAGCAGAATAAGGTAAACCGATTCCTTCTACCTTGGTCTTAAACGGGAAAAGCAGAAACACTCAGATCAGATGGAGTTAACTTGCTGCTAGTTCCAACCTTTCTTTCCACAAATATGGAGTAACATCCTTAACCCATTTTCAGCTTTTCTTCCATAATTTTAATTCCTTTTTCTTCCTTAAAGTCCAGCATAATCTATTTTGAAAAATTACCAAATTATCTTGAGGGGAAAAAGCTGAATATTAGGAAAATCCCTTCAAATGAGGGAAATCCTAGAAAAGCATCCTTTACGGTTCTTTAGTTTCTGGGCATTACTTTGCATATATAGTGAGTAAACACTTTCAAAAAATGTAAGCCAAGTTTCTGATTTCTTTAGTAGACAAGCAATAACAAATTACTAACACTACAGTCACAATGAACATCATTTCTTGCTCAATTCTGAAATTAAGAGTGTTTTGAATCTTCTTAATCAAGACATTTCTAAGTTAACAGCTCAGCATAGCTGGAGGATGGGAAAAATCTTCTCTTTTATTCCAAAACAGAGCTGCTTTCAGAAGACTGCAAATAAAGAGGTTTCAAGTGTAAATTAGGAGCTTTTGTTTGTTATATGCTTGGTTTATAGAAAATATACATAAGGTGACGGGAATGTTGCACATAAGAAAAGGTCTTGGCGGGGTTTATGTGTGTGGGTTTTGTTTTTCTAAATAGAAAATGGCCAAGGGTGCCACATGGTGAGACTTCTGGGGAATAAAACCATAATAGCATCAAAATCGTATAAAAGGTTTTTATTTAAATTATACAGATCAGCTTATCAGAACACTGTTAGTTCATCTGGGAGTTTTTTGACTGCTGGCTCTAAGATCAGAATTAACATAATCCATTCTAAATCCATTCTAGAGTGCCTTACTAATTATACATATATGGAGCTCAGGACCTTGCCCTTTTAACATCTGTTCTAATAAAGCACTGAAGTTCTATTAATTTGAAGGTCATCTGCAGGTCAGAATTTGAACCAAAAAGTTTTGCATACCATTTCACAGAATGATGTATTTATATATTTATATTTTAAAACTTTCAATAGATTAAACTCATTGCTAAAGGTTTTGACAATATTATTTTGTTCCCATCATGTATTATCAATTGCATAAGGTGAAGACTGCCCATTTGACTACAAATGAGTTGAAGAAGCATCTTCAAAGTTATTTTTTCATCTAAATATAGCATTCTCCTGTCTATTCTTCTGAGCAGATCTTAGGAGAATATGTTCCTCAATGCAAAATTTATCATTTTTCCAAACTTAAGATACAAGCTTGAAACACCTATATGGGTCATATGATAAGACTGTATAGAACTGATCCATTTTGACAGCAGAACACAAAAACTGCACAATGGATTTTACTAAAGTCTCTAAACTGTCAAAATGGAACCTTTTAATACCAGCAAGAACCAGGAAATAAAAAAACCACCACAAGCAAACCTGACAACAAAGAAACAGCCACTCCCGCCACCTCTCTCCCAAATATTAATATTAGTGTTTAGCATCATCTTATTCTTTGCAAAATGCTCCAGACACAGAACAGTCAGGTCTGTATAGAATACGAAAACATCAACACACAAAACCTCCAAAATTTAAAAGAAAATTACCATTACTATAGTGTACATGAAGTATTCTTTATGCTTTAAATCACAAAGAGAACTTCCATAATTTTTATCAGCAAACCATTATTTGGAGGCAGTAAAGAGAAATACCATAACTTACTAAAAAAGCCCCATCAAGTTAAGCTACAGCAGTAAAGAAATGACACAGATAAGGAGCAAGACGAACTCAAAGACTTAATTTTACTGAGAATAATTTAATTGCACACAAGCTTATTAAGTAAAAAAAACATGTAGTTATATCCCAAAATTTCCTGCTGAAAAAAACCTGAGAGACAAAATCTCCATTTTATTTTAATTAAGGAAACAGACCTAGTTTACAAGGAAAAAATAGTATTATCCTTCAACTTTAGTGTTTCCCTTAGAAGAAATGCTGTATACTCTTGCTTACCACATTTCCACTGAGTAAATACCTAAAACTTTGCTACCAAACACATTTAAGGGAGTTCCTTGGGATTTTTCCATAATGCTACAGAAAAATCATATTCAGAGAGATCCTGAAGGTGACGTGTTGAAATTGCAATTGAAATCCTTTTACCACAAGTATTTCTTTTGTTTTTAAATCTAGTTGCCTTACCAACTAGATTAAACTAACCAACTAACTTAAACCTAAGTTTCAAACTTTCCCAGCATACAAATTTTGTCAGCTGCTCAAAGGACCATGAACTGAGACAGAGGCACTACTAACTCTGAAACTTCTGTAAAGTAAATCAAAAGCTCAGTATTTCTGAAAATCAGATTAAGGAGCTGTTGTGTGGAAAAAGCCAAGATGTGGAATACCTTTTTTGTCAATAATGATGTGGTAGGAATTTCTTTTAGAAAGCAAAATTATCAAATTAATAACGCTTGAGAATGGTGACAAAGAAAGCAGCTGAAATTTCAGTATCAAATAACCCCATGATATAAATTCTGATGGCATTTTTTGCCAGATCCATAGCACCTCTGGGAAGCATTGATTAGCTGCTGATAAAATCCAGTGCTTCATTCTGACGCTGTTCCATAACAATGCAGAAAAACAAAATCAAATTACCATGGTTTTAGCTGTTCGGATATCTTCCATATTGACATGAGTAGACTTAATGAATTACTTCCATTGTACAACGGGTTTGGGCTTTTTGTAATATTTACTGTGGAAAAAGACTTGTGAAAACACCAGTTCTAACTATTCCCAATTAGACCACAATCACTTGAAGCAGCCAGGACCTGCCTCCCAAGGCACATATCAAAATCCAAACATGAAGGCCATGGTAACAGAGCTGTATGAAATGTGTGATGACCTTATCTGTGACTTAAAATTCGAGCCCCAATTGTGTAAGTGCATAGCCCCCACTAGGCGGTTGGGAGAGCAGCAAAGAAACCACACTTCTTTGTGCTTCCTCAGTTAAGACTTTAAACCCTCTGTAGCTCTTTCCAACCAACTGTGTCTGTTTAGAGCAGATTCTGCAGTTACTTCCTCTCACTACTGCAGTTCTTGTCAACTTGTGTTATCCATGGCTCAGGAGACAGATATATAGGATACAGAGCCTTTCACCTCTAGGTCATCAGTTCAAACATTACCCATGTTGGTGAAGGACCAAAAGTTGCTATCAATAGATGCTTTTTGGACTTCACTTAAACCTCTGTTCCACCTGCACAAACCAGTATGTATTCCAGATCCAAAATCCTGCATTGCCTTAAAAGAGGTCTGCCATGGAAAAAGTAAATGAAATTCCAATCTTTTTCCTGTAAAAACTATCCCCCAAACATACATAATATCCATATTTTTGTTTTCCCTTCCATTAAACATTAGAATTGAGAGTTTTATTCATGGTGCAAGACTGTAAGACAATGGAATAACAAAAATATGTTCTAAAAGGCCACAAGCAGAGAAAGTCAAGATGTCTTTTTATAAAAAAATAACAGTGAAAGCTTTGCTGCATTAACAAACTTGAATGAAGGTTTATAAGAAATTATCTTTGCCTAAAATAAACATTCTTTATTCATTTTTTTATCTCTCAGATTGTGACTGCTACTCTCTGACTCTTCCATGGAAAAGCTTCACAGCAAAACTTAGGCAGATCAATTTTGAAATCCCTTGTATGTGCACACATCAGTTGACAGGTCTTTGCACTGACACCATGAATGTTCTTGCTGTAACTCAATATTTCAGTACTGATAAAGGCCAGAATACATGCACTCTGCTGAGCCACAAGGAAATTACCAGTTGCATTACCTGAAAGGTGGAATAGCCACCTGCATTATATGGGTGTATATATACAGGCTGTATTATAGGGAAGCGTAAAGTCACAGGCAAAATAGTAACTGTAGTATAGCTAATGAGAGTTATCTGAGCTGCAGAAGTAGCCTGCAGCAGAGTCTAAGCCTTCTGCACTCCATGTGATTTTAAGGCATGGTACATCAAAGCTATGGCATCTCTCCTCTCCTTTAGATCTCCTTATGGTATGACAATAACACACGCAAACCCCGCAATTCAGAAGTCCTTTGACTTCTAAGATTTCCTGTCTGGCAACAACTTTAAGGAAAATTATCAGATAGAAGTCTTTAAGATGTGAAGAGTACTGATGGCTTCTCGGAAAGCACGTCAACCATCAGTGGACTCTACAACATCACTAGCAAATACGGAGCCAAAATGCTAAAAACCATCAGTAATTTTATCTCACCTAAATGGTCTTTACGTGATGACACTAGGAACTACAACTTCCCCTGCAATTCTAAAACCAGGATGCTGCTTGTCTTGACTGGCAGAGCAAGGGTAGGGCAGAATGCAGGCATTGAACCCACTGTTTTCAATATTTTCAGGACACTAAAGGCAGCACTGTCCACAGAAGACCTTGCAGAGGGAAGTGGTATGATTCAGACAGCACATTCTTCAGTCTGATCTCTGACTTAAATAGCAAGGGGATTGTTTCTATCTTTCTGCAGAGCTGCTCCAAGAACACTGCAACAGCATGCTACTACTACTACTAGGTGCCAGCTACTCTAAGCAGATGCTGAACCAGTGTCCTGTTCAGAGGTAACACTGTATAGTAGTCAAGCTGATGAGATCTACCACACTGGTTCACATATATAGCAACTTTTAATTGTAGCAAGAGACACCATAGTGCCATAGCTGTAAAGTCATTCTTAAAGCTTTTTGTATTTCTGCAAAAGACCTCCCAGAGAGCAAACATGCATAGGTAACATGCAAACATGGAGTGCACATATCACTGTCAAAGATGCATCAGATTTGCTGCAATGTTCATAGATATGATGTGTACAGTTAATCTGAAGCATTTTGGACATGTCTGCACATAGACTTTAGAGCTGATTGCTCACACAGTGGCTGCTGTTGAGGGTTTTCAGACGTCCAACAGTATGGCAGGAGGTGCTGGCTACTCATAAACTGAAATCCAGACAAACAGTCCAAAAGTAAATCTGTATTACATAGCAGCCCTGCAGACAACTGACTGTGCACAGCTCGCTCCAAATGGAAACAGTCCTGCCCAGACAGACTTGTCAGCAGGAGCTCCCTGCAGTGGTGCCAAGTGCACGAAGAGGCACCGCCAGCAACCAGGAACCCAGGAAGGGCAGACACAGAGCATCGGTGTGACTGAGGCGCCGTGAAAAGCAGGCAGGGATCACGGGGGAAGTGATGATATGGAAATCATGAAGAAGAAAGCAGCAGCAGCAGTGCTATTGCTGGGGTGGGTGTGTGAGGTGCAGGCAGCAGCACCAGGGGGACAGGATGCAGCTAAAGCAGGGGGCAGGGGCAGCCAAGCTGCCATGGAGGGAAGGAGGGAGGGACGGAGAACTGGGGATACTGGGACTACAGCAGTAGTGAGTGGCTCCCTGAGAAAATAAAAGTGGAGACACAACAGGAAGGAAGGAGCAGCTGGTCATGTACCAGTAATAAACTGTTATCCCAGAAATTAATTTTTAATTATAGTTTAAATTCTTTTTAACAAGTAAATTTGTCTCAGAGGGAAAAATCCCAAACAACACATTATCTGCACGTCATTCTCATAGTCCCATTTACACAAAAAGCATAGAGAAACCAGACAGGTCTAAAGAAAGGCATAAGGAGTAAAATGTCCTTTCTTCTGGTAATATTAATTTAATTTAAATATATCATGATATATTAATCAGATATTAATGCACTCAAAAAGACCTTTAGTCCCTAAAGATCTTATTTTTCTTGCTTCTTAAACTTTAAGCTTTAAGTAATAAAAACCAGTTAATTTTATTTCACATTTTATAATCATAATTTCACTACATGTCATACCCATTTAAGTAAGCATTATTTTTCACAGCAGTCACTAAGGTCCTAGAAGTTCTCTAATAAAACATTTTCAAATATTCTTGAAATACAGACTAGTACTAGGAAACAAAGACTACAAGTATACCAAACTACAGTCTAAGAACACTTACTTGTTTACATAAGTGTTTGCTGTTCTGTCGACTTACTTACAAATGTTACATTTTTTCTCATAGAAATAAATTTACTCACCTTTTTACACTCATCTGTTCTTTTAGTTTGCTGTACATTTCCAGCACTGTATAAAAGCAAGAAGATTAACTTGTGAGTCTTATTGTGGCTTTAGTTAATAAAAGAGGAAAGAATGTACTGTAAAGGACAAACTTAGAAATAGAAAAGGATGTGCTATATTTACCTTATTTAATTCCTACTGTAGCGTGAATGTGATAAACCTAGCAAAAAATATTCTAGAATGCAGCTAAAAAAGAAAAAAATAGCTGAACTCTTAACAGCC